>NC_080792.1:17643790-17946290 GCF_028018385.1 Neofelis nebulosa | reverse complement strand
CGTACAATTACATAGAATTCCATTCTTACAATTATCGTGTGGACGTATCCATAATTGATTCAACCACTTGTCTCTTGAGGGGCATCAATAGAGATGGGGGTCATTTTCCAATCTTTCAATGTTTCAAATGCACAACACTTCGTGCTCTCCCAAGGGTGTTAGTCTTACACGTGGGATCACTGGATTACTGTACCGGTGTAATTTTTGCCAGATGCGGACCAATTCTCCTTCACAGGGATTATTTCATACACCCACCAGGAATGTGTGAAAATGTTGTGTCTCCACAGTCTTGCCGACGGAGTCTGTTGTCAAACCTTCGGCTTTTTTTTTTTCTCTCTGGTATTCCAATCCTGTGCTCTCAAGTCTTGCTCTCCTTGGAAAGGCAGAGAAGTTTCTTACCGGTATCCATGGCATCAACTTGATAAGACGGTGAGACGTTCCCGGAGGCTGGGTTCTGGAGACGCGGGTGAGCCAACCCTAGAGCGGGTGGAGGAGTCCTCCCTGTTTAGGATCAGATTACGACCGGACCAGAGATACTGAACGAACAGCACACAACACTGGAAAGAGATAGGAGGAGAAGTGGGGGGAAGTGATGGCAGGGAGCACCGTGGGGATTGCATTTGGAGGTGAGAGGCGGAAAACAAATTGTGGAGAAAAACCTAAGATGTTTGCTCCCCGCTAATAGCTGTGTGAGCTGGTTGGATTTATCTCAAGCCCTAACTCATAAAGTATGAAAACACGGGTAATTCAAGATTTCTAGTCTGTGAAATTGTCTTTCTCTTTTCCAGTCCTTTGGGAACTAGATCCTTCTAGAAATAATCCCAACGCCACTCCTCCAATTCGTCCTTCTTCCAGCACACAGCAGAAAGCTATTTCAACATTGTTAGGGAAATCTTTGGCACCCTTGGTTGAGGTGTCCAATGAGTTTCTCTCAATCTACCTGTTTTTAATAAAATAATAAATGTAAAGAATGTCATTTCAAAGACACTCTTTTAAAAGGTTACCAGCAGGGTAAAGGAGTTCTAAAATGAAAAGACATTTCACCTTTTAAAGTAAGTAGAGATTTTTCAGGCCACTCAGATACTTTTTTAAAAAACACAATCAGTGAACTTGTTAAAATTGTTAATTAAAGGAGCCGTTTCAGATGGTCTACCACAGAGTTGAAGGACATAATTTATTTTGCTTCTGGCAAATGAAAATGCAACGTAAGGAGGAAAAAAATATTCCTCGTTCTACAAAAAAATCGGATCAAATAATTGAGCATTTGTGTCATCTGGAAAAGTTTAGACTGAAATTTATCACCGTACTTTTTGTGGTTGGCTGAATAACTGCCTCCAAAAATATCTAGGTCCAGGGTGCCTTGGTGGCTCAGTGGGTCGATTGTCCAACTCTTGATTTCAGCCTAGGTCATGATCTCACAGTCTGGGGTTCAAGCCCAACATGGGGTTCTGCATTGACAGTGTGGAACCTGCTTGGGATTTTTCTCTCTTTCCCTCTCTCTCTGCCGATCATCACTTCTTCCTCTCTGTCAAAAATAAATAAATAAACTAAAAAAAAAAAAAAAAAAAGAAAAAGGCAAAAAGTCTAGGTCCTAGCCTCCAGAATCTGGGAATGTTAACCTTATTCAGAAGATCCTCCCCTCGAACCTCGGGAGCCTTGGTTTCAGCCCACTGATACTGATTTCAGCCTTCTGGCTCCCAGAACTGTAAGAGAACAGACATCTGTTGTTTTAAAACACCAAGCGTATAAGAACGTGTTACAGTGGCCATTGGAAACTAATACAGTCTCCAGTTTCTAGGAAATCAGAGCTTGGTCTCTGATTTTAAAATTGACTAAGTTACCAGGCACGAATGAGATCGTAAAGGCATTATTTAAAACAACAAAACTTGCCTCTTTTAGGCAGAAAAACTATATTAAATTTCAAGTGCTTTGTCTGTATATAAGATGAACAGCTTTCTCAGCTGGGTGTGATGCTGGTCTAGCTGCTCAGAAGGGTCTCCCTACTATACACTGTCTTGATTTTTTTTTTTCAAGTTTATTTATTTATTTTGAGAGAGAGAGAAAGCACTCATCTGGGAGGGGCAGAGAGAGAGAGAGAGAGAGAGAGAGAGGGAGAGAGAGATAATCTCAAGTAGGCTCTGCACTGGCAACACGGAGCCCGGCACGGGGCTTGAACCCACAACCCAGGAGATCATGACCAGAGCCAAAGTCAGAAGCTTAACTGACTAAGCCGCCCAGGGGCCCCACTATCTTGATTTTTAAAACGGGTTGTTAGGCTTGCAGTTATTTAGTCCCCAGAGGTTCCGCATTTTAGCTTAGGCTGCAATAACGGTGCATAGCAAAAAACTCAAAAACCACAGCGGCTACGATAACCTATATCTCTAATACACGCAGCATATGGGCAGCTAAGTTGGGTGACGCTGCTCTAGGCTGAGGTTAAGGTTCGGGTCTGTTTCTTTGTGTCATTCTGAGACCCAGGCTTAGGAGCAACCCTCAGCTGGGATGTCACGTTCTCAATGGTGGACGGTGGGAGCGCAGAAGAAGTGGCACAACTTGCAAAGCCTCTTTGTTTTGAACTGGCCGCCTGTGCCTTCTACCCCTAGGCTAGCGAACAGAGTACGTCACATGGTCAAGTGTGATATCCCTGGGGTAGGAACATGTATTCCTCCCAGAGGTGAGGAAGTGAGTATTCGCTGGACCACTGAACCGTAGTGAATGGGTCATACTCCTCCAGCCTGAAAAAGTTAGCTGAAACCAAAGAATGCAGCAGTAAGCAGCGAATAAATGCTGCACCAGCACCACAATCAAGGGGGGAGTAGTTTTCGGACAAGTGGCTGAACCCGAGCCTTCCGTATGAGAGCGTGGCTCTGAAACAAGTCAGAAAAGTGGTTCTTGGCAGAAGCAAACACAGATCCATCTTGGATTCCCCCAGACTAGGATTAAATAAGCCCACAGCCATGTTAGTTTATGACAAACACACGGAATGAAGTCACTCACTCCCTGCGAGTGAGAGCGGAAAGAAGAGACACATTCCAAACTTTCAGATCTTAGAATTAGTAAGGCACAAAACTTAGTCATGACTTATTTAATGAAGTTGGGAAACGAAATCAAAATGATGAGGCTGGTAAGAAAAACAGTTTTAGATATGAAAAACATAGTTATTGAATAAAAACTCAATCGATGGGCTAAAACCAAAACACAAGAAAACAAAATGGTGGTTTAGGAAAGTGGAAGAGAGCTCTGAATAAAGCACTCAGAATAGAGCACAGAGAAGAATGTGAAGTACATGTTCAAGGGGGTAAGAGACACTGACAATACAATGAGAAGGCCTACATGTGATTAATTGGGATCCCAGAGGGACAGATAGGGAGAACCTGAGTTGAAAGCGGGGCATTTTCCAAATAAGAAAAACTTTCAATCCACAGAGAAGGTGCGAGGTATACTAGGCAGGATAAATAAAAAGAAAGCCACATATAGACACATCATAGAATGTTCAGAACACCAAGAATGAAAAGGAGCTAAAGAGAAGACAAATGACCTACCAAGGAAGCAAGAGCTGCCCATTCATCACCAGCAACGGAAGCCAGAAATCAGAGGAACGGCATCTTCAAAGTGCAGAGAATGAGACCATCATTTTCACTTGGGTAAGACTAGAGTTTTTCTTAAGGGTTGTTTTGTCCCCCCCATTACCGTCAGAATAATTTATGGACTTCAGACTTTAGAGTGGTGGGGTTGGGTAAGATCAGTGAGAATAGTCACATTAAGAACATTCCACATTCCATAACCACATTCAGTCTGCTGAATGTGGTTTACCATCTTCTATGTATATAGACATTTTCAGATAAACAGAAACTGAGAGTTTATCACCAGTGGGCCTTTACTAAAAGAATTTAAAAGTATGTTCCTCAAGAAGAAGGAAAGTGACGTCAGAAGAATGTCTAAGAAGCAACAAGGAGATGCATTGATGAACATCCCAATAAATAGAATAATTAAAAAAAACAACATTAGCACAATTCAATGAAAAGACTCCTTTAAAAGTAAGGAAAAATACAGTAAAAATGTGGAAGCAAATTTAGGTATCTTAGAAATATTGTTTTAAAAGGAAAATAGGTAACATAGCCAGTTAAGAGGCAAGTATTGAGTCAGACTGGGAAAAATTAGGAATCCGATATCTATGTTTCAGATATTTTTAGAGTGCACGCAGGTGTTTTAGAACAGCACACAGGTGTTCAAGATGTGATTCTTAAGAAGCTTAGCTATTTTTGTACAAAAAGATTAGCTATTTACAAGTCCCTCTTTGCTGCTCACCTCTATACTTGTCCAAAGTTTGAAAGATGGTTTATTTCCTTGTATAATCAGAAACACCTTAAATTTGTGAGTTTTCTCTATGTGTCCATGAATGCTGCTAAGTTCCAAGACGACATCAGGTTTTTTTTTTTTTTTACAGGTACGTGGTCATTTTTAAAAGGCCTATTTCACATGCTTTCTTTTTAAAGAACCCAAGTCACCCAAAACTGAGTAGAAAACTGTTGTGCTATTTTTATGAAACTTATGTAAATATATGACACTATGGATTATTCAGCTTTGGGTACCTCCTAGGCTTGATTAAGACATACATAGTTAGGGTCTCCTGGGTGGCTCAGTCGGTTAAGCGTCCAACTTTGGCTCAGGTCATGATCTCACGATTCCTGAGTTCAAGCCCTGCGACAGACTCTGTGTTGACAGCTTGGAGCCTGGAGCCTGCTTTGGATTCGGTGTCTCCCTCTCTCTCTTACCCTCCCCCACTCACGCGTTTTTCTCTCCCTCTCTCTCAAAAAAAAAAAAAAAAATTAAAAAATTAAAAAAAGGCACAGTAAGCTAAAATTTGTAAAGAGGTGTCACAGGAAAATGATCCCTATCTGTGATCACCCGTTGTACTTTAAAATTGTTCTTGCTAATTTTTCATTTCTGATGATCTGATGAAGAGCGTTTACCAAACACCCACAGCATCAAATCTTCAATGTTCTACAGGCAGCCTCCAAAGGGAACAAAATGGAACCAATTCTAGAGAACAACATAAAGTCAGGATCTATGTTGGGTAGATGGGAACCTGCCCAGAGGATGCCAGAGTGATTTTGCTTTGCCTGAGAGTTTCTCTCAGGGGTTGTTCTCCCCACACTACTCCTTTCCAAAACACTGGATTGCTATTCTGAGACTTCAGAGCCCTAGCAGGTAGGACTCATCAGCAATTGTAGTCACATTAAGTACATTCGTTTACACCCTACCTCATTCCACAGAGGATTTGAGTATGTTTATAATCTGCAATGGTCTCTACGTTAAAAAATCAAGATCATAGAAAATATGTGAAGAATAGGAATAGTAGTCTGGGCCAGAGGTCCGCACATTTTGCTGTACTTGACAAACCCTGGGGGGAGCCTCTAAAACTCCTGATGCCCACGTGGCACCCCACACCAGTTAGATCAGTGGCTGGGAGAAGAAGGTAGAGAATAATAGTTTTAAATCTCCCCTGGTGTTCCTATGTGCAGTAAAATTTGGGAACCACTGGCAGAGGCTATCATTCGCAACTTAACATGCACATTAGCCTCACCAGGGAAGCCGTTGTAACTACTGATGCCTGTGTGCCTACTCTGAACCAATGCAATCATGGTCTCCTATACTAACAACTGAGCCCTTGTTACTGGGCACTGGGTAATTTTAAACCTCCCCAGATGGTAACAATGTGCATCCAGCATACAGAACCATTGCACTGGGGGAAAGCTGGTACGTAATTACGAAGGGGACTGATTTCATTTTTTATGGGTTCTTTTATCGCTTAAGGCCAGAAGATTGGTTCTGTTTCCTGGTGGCCAGGGTAAATAGAAAAATAATCATCTGAAATAGTTCTTGTCATCCATATGTAAAAGCTTCCAGGTCCCTTGGAAGAAAGAAAGCTTTTCTTTAAAAAAAAAAAAAATTTTTTTTTTAAATGTTTATTTTAGAGAGAGGGAAGGAGAGCACGCGTGTAAGTGAGCAGGTGCAGGCGGAGGAGGGACAGAGATAGAGAGGGAGACAGAATCTGAAGCAGGCTCCAGGCTCTGAGCTGTCAGCACAGAGCCCGACACGGGGCTTGAACTCATGAACCATGAGATCATGACCTGAGCAGAAGTCAGATGTTTAACCGACTGAGCCACCCAGGCGCCCCAAGGAAACTTTTCTTCACAGATCTGAAACGTTACGAGTGTTCTTACAGGAGTCATCGAATGATGTTATGAATCACAGTTTTATAAACACCCCTACAATAAATGACATATATGGCAAGTTTCCTCTTGTAGTTTCTAATAGCCTTTCCTTAGGGAAAGCCAAGGACATGACCCAAGAGTGCCGGGGGGTGGGTGTAGGCCGTTGGGGTGGGGGTGTGGGAGCAGGAACCAGGGAGGAAATATGACCCACCTCTACAGTTCCCATACATTATGGTCTCCCCCAGGGATAACGCTTGGAACTATGCACATAGTTCACCTATTGAACTACACCTAACAATGTAGGAATATTGTTAGAAATTTCAATTCTCTATTAGAAAACTTGAAAATCGAGTACTTGTCCCCTGCCGCCTATAAAGGTAACAAAGTTTGACAAAGGCCTGGCTAGTGAGGTAAAGAAGCAGTGAATCCTATAGGAGTCTCAGGCTCCGTGAAGAGCATGTTAGAATTGGGGCTGTGTACAAAGAATGAAGAGATCTGTCTTAAGTGCTCCTCGGTAAAGATGATTTTTTTCCCCCCTCAATTGGGTTTTTGTGGTATCTAAGTACTGTTGATTTAATGGCCCATGATTCCTGGACAAGAAGTCTTCTGAGAGGTATTAACTCCATGGGGCTAAGCCTTGAGACCCATTATACCTAGAGCACATTGTTTTAAGCCAGTGTAATGTCATTGGGAGGCAAAGAGTTTAGGTGAGGTTGGATATGTCCATTTTCTTCCTGCTAGATCAGAAAATGATCTAGCAGGGCATACGGCAGATATTTTAATAAAGTAGCTGGGAACAGGCATAACGATTCTCTAGGATCACGTGAGTTCCTTCTTGAAAAATTCTAAAAGCACCCAGTTAATACCCAAGTAGGCATTCCGAGGTTTCTTTTCAAAGGAAAATGGCCTGTTCTTTTTTCTTTTTTTTTTTAACTCCCAACTGCACTTACCATCTAAATTTAAGGAAAGGCTTCCTGGAAAAAAAGTCGAGTGATGAATTTCTTTCATTTATTTAAAGTAGTCTCTGGCGTTCTTGTAAATCTGCAGGATTAAAATGAACTGCTTGCTGTAGAAGAAACAGTAGCTTGGAAGTGAGGAAGAAATCTTACGGTGGCTAATAAGACATCGTAATAGTTTGCATATGCAGAGGATAACCTTAAACTTGAGTTTGATATTTCACGTTGCAGCTCACAAATGAGCTGCCTTTTATTCAAAGAACCAAGCTGTCTGTTTTCGAGTGGGTGGGTGTGTACCCAGAGTTGGCGCTGTGTTGGTTTTGTGCTCTGTAAGGTTGACACAGGCAGTGGCGACTCGCGGCCACACCGGGGCGGCCTCTCCCCTGCAGGCGGCCAGGCCCGGCGGATCGGCTCCAGGGAACTGACACCGTAGTCAAGTCCGGCTTGCTGGGGTGGCCAAGATTATTTAAAGGGGTCTAGAAACATCCATATTTCCTCCTTTAACATTTACTGCGAGCTCAGGGCTCTGGGTAAAAAGCCCGTGGGGAAGAAGAATGAACTGAGTGGAGTTCCCCCCCCCCCCCCCCCGGGGAAAATGCCTTCAGCCTCCCCACCCCCTGCCGCCCCCCAAATGCCCAGGTCGCCCCTTCCCCAAAGCAGAGGGCAAGCGAGAGAGGAGGGTGGGTCAGCTCGGAAGGCCAAACCCACGCCCCAGGCTGACCCGCTCTGCGGCCGGGTGAGCCCGGGAGAGCCACGCTGGAGGCCTGGGGGGTGGGGTGGGCGTGGGGGCAGAGCCCCGCCACCCCGCAGCCCGCGGCCCGCCCCCAAGTCCGGCCTGTGATTGGCTTGGGGGGCGCGTGTGCCCGCCCCGGCGAGGCGGGGAGGGTCCCCTCTGGGCGCCGGGTGGGAGGAGGCGGAGGACTGGGCGGAGAGAGCGGGGGCCGCAGGGAGCGAGCGAGGGGGCGGGCGAGCCGGGTTCCGGAGATCGGAGAGCAGGCTCCGAGAGGGGCGGAGTGCTGCGGGCGGACGAGCCGGGAGGGAAAGCCCGGCGGGCTCCGCGCCGCCGCCCGCTGCACGGCGCGCTCTCCGGACCGCCAGCCCGTACGGCCCCGCAGCCTTCCGGGAAGAAGCGGCGCAGGCGGCGGCCGCAGCGCGCGCTCGGGCTCCCTCACCTGCCGGCGTCCGGCGGCTCCCCCGGCGGGACGCGCGCAGGCCGGGCGCGGAGGAGGAGAGAAGACCGGCCGCCCGCGCCGCAGCCCAGCCGCCCGGGAGCGCCTCCGAGCCCTCGCGGGGCGCCGGCTCCATGGCGACCGGGCTCGGGGAGGAGATCTACGGACTTTCGGAAGATGAGGTGAGCGGTGTCCCTTCCCTCCTGGGACTCCCCGGGGAGTTCCTGTCCCGCGCCGGCAGGGGGTGGGGATCGGGCCGACCCCCGGGTGCGCGTCTCCAGCGCCTGCGGCGGAACCTCAAAGGCGGGTGTGCTCTGCGGTTGGGGCCCGGCTTGGGCGGGGGGGTGGTCTTCGGGCCCTTCCGCCCGGCGCTTGCGCCCCCAAACCCTAGCCGTGCGCATTGTTTGTAAATAAAGCGGCGCTACGCCCTTCGAGCCGGGGTTCGCCCCGCTGCTCCCTGCTTTGGGAGTGGGAGGAAGACGCGTGCGCCTCTCTGGCCGCCTGTTCCCCCTCCTCTCCCAGCAGCGTCTCCCGGGCTGTTGGGCAACTTTCCGCCTCTCGCCCCTCCAGCCCGAGAGTCCATGATGTATGTCACGTCTGGGTCTCGGCTGGGGGCCCGCGCCGCGCGGGGGAGCCCGGGGCCGCGGAGGAGCCTGAATTGTTTCCCCTTTGGAACTTTCCAGCGATCGAGTCAGCAAGTGCTCTTGATGAATGTGTGCTTATCACGGTGGGAGTAGGCGACACGCTCGAGCTGGGTGTGTCTGTCCCTTCGGCTTGCAGAGTCGAAACCAGGAGAGTGGATCTCGGGGTCTTTTCGGTGGGGGAGGACGGCTGGCGTGGTGGCAGGTGCTACTGGAAACTTGGGGGAAGCTTGCAGCCCTGCCATTTTTTTTCCCCCCCTTTTTCTTTCCTCCCAAGGATTTAAAGCCCGGCACCTCCGGGGTAGAGACAAAAGCTCAATTGATCTCTTTTATTAATAAAGCAAACCAGATAAGCCACGCCTCCAAGGCTGCCGGTTCGACTGGAAAGAGCTTTGTTTTTACCCTCACTCCTCGCAGTTTCCCACTCCTCCTTTTCGAAGCGATCCTGGTAAATCGCTGCTGAGCCCTCTCTCGACCAGCCACGCTCGGCTCTTATTGGTGTGTTGCGCGGCCAAAAAGGGGGGGGGGGGTGGGAGGCCTGTCGCTGGCGCGGCGTGACCGGCAGGCTGGATGGAGCAGGTAGGAGGGGTTTGCCATCTGGCGGGGTGCGCGCTCAGGTCTGGCTCCCCTTTCGAGAGGTGAATTTACAACCCATGAAGCATTACTCAGCAGGGAGGTATTTCCTATCCTGGTTGTTCATTTCATGAAAAGTTGATGCCTGGAAACCCGAGGATTTCTGGCTTTCTCTTTCTTCCTCTCCTTTCTTTTCTGAGGTCCCCTCTTTCTCCGGGGTTGGGGGTGGGGTTCACGGAAGGCTATTATCTAGACCTGCCCACGTTATGGCTTCTCTCTCACCAGCTTTCTGGTATGGGGTGTGTGTGTGTGCGCGCGCGTGCTTTGTAACTGTGTAATAGAATAGTTATCTTGGGGTGGGGAGGGTGTTTGGGGGTATGGCTTTTTTTTTTTTTTTTTTTTTTTTCCTTAACAGCTAGGTAAAGCTTGCTGTGGTGTGTATTTTATCAAAGAATGATCGCAATGCAAATCATGTGTGATTTACGTTTTCGATTATTTTGCCATGCTGTGCTCGGGTAAAATAATTTCCTTTTTTGGAGCAGTCACCTGGGGATGGGTGAAAGGACCATTGTTTTTTTTTACCCAGGGGGTGCTCCATCTCCCCGGCAGGCTCCTCTGCCACAGCTTCCCCTTTCACCCTCCACTTCTCCATTTAATGAGCAGCAGTAGATGGCAGGCAGCGAGCTTTTAGGAAGGTGCTGAGATACAGACATTCCTAAACAAAGGGCTTTTGAGGTATTGTGGGGGAAGACCGCTGCATTTCATCTTTGGTCTCTCTCTCTTTTTTACACGATTTTCAAAGCTCCCTGAAAAAAATGTATTACTATTAAGAGTGTTTTGGGAAATTTAACGGGATCAAGGAATGCTGTGTACATCCCTGTTTAATCTTTCTTTACATGTACATGCAGTGTCCCCTTCTGCCTAGAGTGCATCTTGCCGCTTGAGTTAACACAGATCTTCTTAACTGGTGTCCAGTGTGAGAGTGAAGGATGAAATACAAACAGCATTGGGGTTTGTGTGTATATGTATGACTGGGTTCATTCCTGCATGTTGCTAGAGGGATGTCTGGGGCTGTATGGGGAGCAGCACGAGGTGACGAAGACATTTTATTGAGTGATGGCTGTGTCGCTAAAACTACTGAGATTCCATGCCCCCCACCCCCCCCCCCCACCCCCCGCACGTTGTATTACAAAAGGCAACTCACATCTGTTGTGTTTTTCCAGCTTCCCCCGCCAGTGAGAAAATAAGGCAGGGCTGTTTTGATGACTTCCCATTTCCACGGTATTTGCTTTTTATGGGAGATTTTGCACTGTCAGGTTACCCTTTGGAAAATCAGGGAATGCCTTCGTAGAATATTAACAAATTGTGGCATTTGCACAGTTTGTTTGGTCTCTCTGAGTTAGCCTGGGTAAGGAAACAGATGACCGATCTTCACAGGCTCCGAAAGCAGACTGGCTGAGGCTGTTTTTTCCAGGCGTATTAAATATGGGTGTACCTCAGTTCGGGCACTCGATGTGCTGCCCGACATCACACAGGAGGAGGTTTTGATTGCCACACAGTTGTCTTGTGCACCTCTTAGCAAAATAGGTGTCCCTACCTGGCACATTTCTTAGAAGTAAGTTTGTGTTTTTCGTTGGAAGTTGATGGGAGAGCACTGTGTGTTTGGAGGGCACCCAGGTCTTGTGTCCCCTCTCAGAAAGCTTCTTTAGCTGTAGGTGCTGCTGCTGAAGCAGTGGATGCCAAGACGGAGGACCTTGCTCCTAGGTCTCTCCAGCTTGTAGAACGGAAGGGATTAAATGTGGACTTTGTGTGAATGCACGTACTGTTTATTTTTTGTGTCTTTCCGGCTGAGGTTCCTCAGTGAGTTATTATTCCTATTTACTGGTTTAAATCGGGTCACCTTCAGGAAGCCAAATTTGACATTGCCGTCAGGTGAAGGACTTTGGGTGTTAGATGAGCAGATTGGCCAAATTTTGTGATTCTGGGCCCAGCATCAGATTGGGTTGGGAATCCGAATGGTTGGACCAGTTGTGTCTGGCGCGCTTCCTTGGCAGTTTTTTGTTTTGCTTTGTGTATTTATTTATTTAATGGCAATCCCGTAGCACATTTTGGCAGTTTACTTGGGAGTGTTACTGTTGGTCTTCTGAAATCTTTTTTTTTTTAATTTTTTTTTTCAACTTTTTTTTTATTTATTTATTTTTGGGACAGAGAGACAGAGCATGAACGGGGGAGGGGCAGAGAGAGAGAGAGACACAGAATCGGAAACAGGCTCCAGGCTCCGAGCCATCAGCCCAGAGCCTGACGCGGGGCTCGAACTCACGGACCGCGAGATCGTGACCTGGCTGAAGTCGGACGCTTAACCGACTGCGCCACCCAGGCGCCCCTGAAATCTTTTGTTACAACATCCTTTCTAAGATTTTGGAAATCCTTTATGGAAGAGATTTTTGCTGGGTGAAATACTAAAGTCTCAATGACCGCTTTCTTATTAGATGTGGCATTTTTGGGGTGGTTACGGGGAGGTAAATGGCATAGAAATGAAGGCCAGGCTGACGTGGGATAGTCCTTTGACACCTTCCGTCTGTAATTTATGCAAACCAGCGTAATTGGCGACGGTTTCTTATGCTTTCTCTATACCTAGCACCATGTTAGGCCTTGATGTACTTGTCTCATTCAATCCTCATGAACCCACTGTGAGGCGTGCTAAGATTTACAGGTGAGGAATGGAAGCTCAGAGATGTTAAGTGACCTGTATAAGGCCACACAGCGAGGAAGTTACGGAATTGGGCCCTGAACCCCGTTCTGTTGATCACACAGCCCTAGCTTTGAACATGCTTCCTCCCTTCCAAGTTGTCTTGAAAGGTCTTCATAGCTGGGTTGTTGAGGTTAATTTGCAATGGCGATAAACATCAGGAGTTGTAAACTGAATGACCTCTAGGTCTGCATTGACCTGGAGGCTTTCTTAGCATGGTCTCCATTGTGTTTTAAAACTTGGGAGTTTTTACAGAAAATGGTAAAAATCTGACCTCACTGGGGCTCCATTCTTACCTGGCAACAATTAGTGGGTCCTAGGCGTCGCCCTGGAGATGTCCCCTACACCCTATTCTAGGCTTCTCCTTATTCGCTTGCATATAATTACCTCCTTCATAACAAGCACTGAAGGTTGGCGCAGGTCTGTTTTCTTTAAGAGGCTGCCAACTTGAAGATGCACCATTATTTTACGTACCACTAAGAAAGAATGAAAAAAAACTGCTGTCACACCGTGTTATACCATTAATTTCATGAAGCATCCTTATTTCGGGGTGTTTTAGAATTCGTGACTCCGATTAGAAACCTGAGATAACCCTGGGCCGTCAGTTTCAAATAATACGCCAGTCATTCAACACTTTCAAGTCAGTTGCTAGTCAGATTTTTGCCTTTCTGTTACTGCGAAAAGGGGTAGCACGTGGGAAATGGTCTTGACTGGACATTGGCAGAGAAGAAGCAGGGAGCCCACAAGAGAGGCCACCTGAATAGCCATCTGTAAGTAATTCACAGGAGTCGTTAATTTTTTAAAAAGTGGTCCGTGTGTGTTTTCAAGAGATCACTTGGGAAACCCTGCATGCTGTCTCTGAGGCTGTGTAAAAGCGATCACAAGATTGCTTTTGGAAATTAGTTTAGATACTGTTTGGATCTAAGGGTGGATGCTGAAAAGCAGTTTTGTAGAGGGAGATAAGACTTGCCCATTTGTTCCAAGTCCAAACGCCTGAATCAGGCCTAGCAGTGCTGGCTGGTGTGCTCTGTGCCCAGGACACGGGCTTACCCCGGTGACAGCCTGCATCATGATTGGTAACATTTAAGAAAAACTCTAGGGGCGCCTGGATGGCGCAGTCGGTTAAGCGTCCGACTTCAGCCAGGTCACGATCTCGCGGTCCGTGAGTTCCAGCCCCGTGTCAGGCTCTGGGCTGATGGCTCGGAGCCTGGAGCCTGTTTCCGATTCTGTGTCTCCCTCTCTCTCTGCCCCTCCCCCGTTCATGCTCTGTCTCTCTCTGTCCCAAAAATAAATAAAAAACGTTGAGAAAAAAAAAAAAAAAAGAAAAAAGAAAAACTCTAAAAGGGCCTAGGTTTTATTGTGATATTTAAAAGAAGTTATTTTTCATTTATATATTTTTTTATGTTTGTTTATTTTTGAGGGAGAGAGAGTATGAGCAGGTGAGGGACAGAGAGAGAGAGAGAGGGAGACACAGAATCCCAAGCAGGCTCCGGGCTCTGAGCTGTCAGCACAGAGTCCGACGTGGGGCTCGAACTCACGAACTGTGAGATCATGACCTGAGCCAAAGTCTGATCGTAACCAGCTGAGCCACCCAGGCATTCCTAAAAGCAGTTTTATAAATGGGCAAATATAACACATTGTCTTAAATTCTACTCTCGTTAGATTTTTTATTTTTTTCAGGAGTTCAATGGAATTTGTAGAAATCGACACTTTATATCCTCTTCAGTTTTATTTATTCAGAATGTTCTGAATTCTCCTGTTACTGAAAAGCAGTTTCCTTAAGGAATAAAAATAATTTTGCCCAAAGGGGTAAGGACAGCATTAAAACAGGAATCGTCAGACAATCCTGGTTTCTTCACCATGGCAGAATTTGTTAAAAAAAAAAAAAAAAAATTTTTTTTCATGTTTGTTTATTTTTGAGACAGAGAGAGCATGAACGGGGGAGGGTCGAGAGAGGGAGACATAGAATCTGAAGCAGGCTCCGAGCTGTCAGCACAGAGCCTGACGCGGTGCTTGAACTCACGGACTGTGGGATCATGACCTGAGCCGAAGTCGGATGCTTAACCGACTGAGCCACCCGGGTGCCCCTACCATGGCAGAATTTAAAGGGAAGAGGTTGAATGGTAGCTGGGCATCTTCTCAGTGCGGTGAGGACCCACATCACCAGGAAACTTCCTTGCAGGGTGGTTCTGTGATTTTGGGAGCATCAGTATGCTTGACGTGTAGTCAGGAGGAATCTCCAGGGAGAAATCCCGGGCATTAGAGAATGATGTCACACGCCATTGAGGGGAGAAACCTTATGCTCACTGCCTGTTTAATAGCCTTCCCGCATGGTGCAGTTCTTAAACATAGCAGCATGGTAGTAGAGAAACCAATCAGTTTCGAGACATCGAGATCTTACCATTCTTACAATTCTTATTTTGAGTTAGAAGATCTGTTTTAACAGACTCTGGGTCTTTGACGTGTTTTTGCCTTAGTGATCTATTTAATCGATAATAAAGCCAACTACGTGATCTTTTGACAATCCATATTAAAGAGGATCAACATGATATATGCATACTGTAATGATGAAAATAAGTATGCGGATGTTAGGCTTGGTGGAGGCTGGGAGAAGGGTGACCAAATGTTACTTTCTGTTTTTGTATTGTTTCTCTTCCAGGTCACCGTATAAACAAATAGATCTCACTTTCTGACTATAGGTGGCAATGTTTGTACTGTTTAATGATGTTACCCTTGGTTGGGAGTTGCTTGTTGGGGGAATGTAGAAATGGGAGCCGAATTTAGAGATGAAGATCACGTAGATTTAAGAAACCAGTATCTTCCTACAAACTGAAAAAAGAAAAAATTAGTTGGGTAACAATACCTAAAGTGATGTGTGTCAACGTGATCAGTTTCAAGCATCATCCTTTCTCTAAGGTTCGCCCTTCTCCAGAGCCTGTTAAATTTAGAAGAGGGAAGGCACCTGGTTGTGCTGGTTGTTGAGGGGGGGGTACCCACAAACACACACGGAAATGGTCCTTTCGAGAAACACTGCCGTGTCCTTTCTTGGGTGCCTAGGGACTTCTAAATAATGCTGGTTCTGTATGGACTGTTCCAGAATGGCCATCATGGGCTTTGAGAAGGAACTAATAATTCTCGCCACTCCTGGGTGCTTGATTGCTGGAGATCTTCTTGATTCCTGAGGTAAGACTGTAGCTCAGGTTCTAGCAGAGAGAAAATCGGTGGTATAAAGATCCGGGACACTTCTTTTATGAATATATAGGACCTCGTTATAGCTGTAATGTTTTGTTCTGATCCTGAGTGGCCTGAATGCTGGCTGTTACCGTAATACCTTTAGGTGAGGAAAGCCACATTACATAAGTGTATCTGGGGTAACTAGCTTAGATGTGACACTCAGGTCGACTTTTTGTCCCTGACTCCAAGGTCCTGTATTGATTCAGAACTTGCCGAGTTTGATGGTGAGACTATCCGATTCCCTCGCTGTCACCACATTCAGTGTTGGGTGACTTCTTGGCAGTCACTGAGATCCACTGAGAGATCTTGTATCTTTATGCCGCCTCTTCAAGAAAAAGGGGCCATTGAAAAGTGACTTTGTTCTTAGTGTAAAATGCTGCGATGTGAAAGCCACCCTGTAAAGGAGGCACTTAGGGTGGCTTGTGGGGATAGTGGTCCATGATGGGGATGCACTGGCCATCACAGGTCAGGGTGGTGTCCCATCACCTGTGATGTCAGCTGTGGCGGACCATGGCTTCCCAGGTGCACTGGAGTGACTCAGGTATGTGTCCACCCCCCTCCTGTCCACCGGGGGGGAGGCCGTGTGCTTTTTCTGCCTCTGTGCGGGACTGGCTGCCTCCAGACTGAGGGGGGACCTTGTGGTGCAGTGACAAGGGCTCACTTGTGTGTGTGAGCCTCGGTCTTGGCCTTTGTTAGCACAATTTGCACATTTTACTTCCCAGTTTCAGCGGCATTCAAGGCCTGGCTTTCCCGGTCTCCTTGGATGAAGCTCCGGGTCCTGTTTTGTAGCGTGTCTTTGAGGGCACTTTGCGAAGCTGGCCTTGCACTGCGGGTGAGGCGTTGAGGTGGCCTTCGTGGCTGGAAGGATGCACGCTCCTACCTGGCGGGCCTCCGTGGAACATCTGTTAGGAATTGACGTCTTAAAATGCAAACTTAGTTTTGTTCCATGATCCGTAAGATTTCAAGTGTTAATGTACATTTTGGCACCTGTTGGAAGTCACCAGTGTGAGGGCTCTAGTGAAGACAGGCTTGGGTCAGAGGTGACGTAGAAGGTGAAGATCTTCTCTATTAGTTTTTCCTGCGTAAATGAAGATGTTTTCTGAATGGGTTAGTTTTACTCAACGTGCCTAAGTCTTGTTTTAAACGCTGGAAGTTATTTCGGTCTGGTGGTCCTCCCTCCACCCCTTCCAGAAAACAAAAGCAAGCCTAAGCTATTTAGAGAATTTGCTTAGTAAGCGCTCAGTGTGTACGTCGCGGAATTTGGAGAGCCACCTACTTACTCTCCAATCTCCCGACTACCTTTAGAACCGGTGTATGTTGACTTCCTTTTCTAAGGCTCCATTTTTCTCTCTCTCTCTCAATAAGTGATTCATCTCCACGTGCCATCACTGCGCCAACTTGATCTTCGGCGGTTTGGGTTGGAAAGGGGAAGGAGTGTGAGGTTTCAAGAAAAAGCAAAACTGGGACTCCATTTGCTTCCTTTTATCATTCTCCAGTTCCTTTTGTGCTTCGTGAATTGTGTGTGATAATTGGATGCAAACACAACTACAGTCGGGTTGTTTTTACACGTCTGTACTTCCTCCCCATTTGTTAGTTACTCCAGAGGATAAACAGATGTGGCTCTTGAATGAAGCACTCTGACGGGAGCTGAACCCTGGGTTGATTCTGTGTTGTAGAGTATGTTTATCCCCATAATCGAGAAATTGGTATGTGCCGTGCTGTCTGCCTTTGGAAATGATGTCTTAATTCCGCCGACTGTTAATAGTGGAAGAGAACACTCTGAACTCAGAGTAAGAGCTTTTCCTTTCCTTTGAGAAGTGAGGTAGAGAAGAGCGTGCACCACCCATGGGGGTGGCTGGTGGGTTGGGGAGATATTGGAGAGGACTTAATAATGTGGAGATGTCACTCATATAGTTGGAAAAAGTGGGTTACAAAACGGGGGGTGCCATACAGTCCTCTTGTGGTTAAAAGTACGTATGCATAGATGGGCATCTGGTGGCTCAGCCAGTTAAGCATCTGACTCTGAATCTCAGCTCAGGTCTTGATCTCAGGGTTGTGGATCTAAGCCCCGCGTTGGGCTTTGTGCTGGATGTGAAGACTACTGTGAAAAAAACAAACTATATATATGTGTGTGTGTGTGTGTATATACATATATATGTATATATATACACATGTATATGTGTATATATATACATATATATGCATATGTATATGTATATACACATGTATATATATACACACACACACGTGCATGTGTGTATGTGTTTATGCATAGAAAAAATGTAACTGGGTACATATCAAGATAATAACAGTTATTTTTGAGTAAAGGGATTATGGGTAATTTTCATCATCTTTTTGTATTTTACTTATATTTTTCTATATTTCTACGGTGAACTTTTTCTTAATATAAAAGCAAATTCAAGAGGCTTTGGGTAAAAAATGAGAGCACTTGTTCAGAACAGATACTGAGGGGCGCCTGGGTGGCGCAGTCGGTTAAGCGTCCGACTTCAGCCAGGTCACGATCTCGCGGTCCGTGAGTTCGAGCCCCGCGTCAGGCTCTGGGCTGATGGCTCGGAGCCTGGAGCCTGTTTCCGATTCTGTGTCTCCCTCTCTCTCTGCCCCTCCCCCGTTCATGCTTTGTCTCTCTCTGTCCCAAAAATAAATAAAAAATGTTGAAAAAAAAATTAAAAAAAAAAAAAGAACAGATACTGATAGGGTGATGAACATATGTTCATCAAGGGCCCTGCTGTGTGCTTTGTATTTAAGGATATCAAGGTCGGTGCGTTGCCACTCTTGCCTTTTAGGAGCTCCCTACCAATGTGGGAAGTTGCGGGATAGGTGAAAAAAGGAGTAGACTTTTTTCCAAAACAAAGGCGTGGGGTGGGGAATGAGTAAATTAGACTTACTTTCACTCGCAGTACAGAGGTTTCATTTTGTCTGTCACGGACACTTAAAATTTGGATTTTCATCTTTCTGTGCATCACAGCTGCATAAAAGTAATTTAGATCATTAGTTGTGTTTTACGTTCTCTGAAATTTTTGTGTGCACAATGAAATTGGGGCCTGTGTGTGTGCCATAAAAACCAAACTGAAATCTATTTCTCCTTTTGCGTCTTTGGGTTTTGACTCAGTCTTGTTGCAGTACTGATTAGTTTTAGATCTCGAAAAGGTACTTGGACACAGCTGTGATCATCTGTGCGACTATCTAAGTATCTGGAAGCAGCTCTTTATTTTGCCTTCGAGGTGACTTGTAACGTACATCCAGGATTGGTACGTCTGAGTACATTTCATGGTGGTCCCTTCCCGAACAAAAGGGTGCAGTTGACAAATACTATGTTATGTCTGATCTGACACTTGTCTTTGTGTGTCCCTCTCCCTGCTGCCGCTTTTAATATTTCTGACCCGAGGATGCATCTTGCAGTTGACGTGTGTGTATAATGTGGTGGTGGGTTCCCTGCACTCATACCACCCCCCCTCCTCCCCCCAAAGTTACAGTTTGCAGGTATCTCAGAATTGTAGTGCTTGAGTTGGCCAATCTCAATTTGTGTATCGTGGTGGCCTGTGCGTTATGGTAGATTATTGATAGTTGTCATGGAGACCGGCGTTATCTTTCTTATTCAGTTAATGCTGTGTCTGTTAAGCAGCCACCTGGACAGTAAGGAGGAGTGCCAGCTCGGTGACGTCATCAAGGAATCGGGTTCCATTCTTTACTCCACGGTCTAAGGCCTGACCCTTTTCAGAGACCTTCTTGGTCTGAGAGTGGCAACCAGAGCTATGTTCTTTTTTCCTACTTGCAGAGGAAAGAGAATGGCTTCCTGGGTCTTTCTGTTAAGATTAAAGACATTTCATTCCCAGAAATACCTAGGCAATGTCTTGTGTCCCATTGGCCACGGAGGCTTTGATCTGCTCATCTTTTAACCAGCTGCTGGCAAGGAGGGGATGGGGTTACCTTTATTGCTCTAAGGGTCTACCCCTTGAGCTGAGGTGAAGCCCATGAAGGCCCCACAGTCCACCCACTGGATAATTCATCCACCTTCAGATATATTCACCTTCAGAAATACCCATGGCTTCCTGAAATCACATGCTCCCTTTCCCTAGAGAGGCAACCCATATTTTCATCTGAGTATTGCAAGGATCTCTGGGTGATACACTGTCCCTTCTCTTACCCCTGAAAGGAGTTGTTTTTAATGGTCCAGTGATGGTA
This sequence comes from Neofelis nebulosa, assembly GCF_028018385.1. Classification (NCBI taxonomy): domain Eukaryota; kingdom Metazoa; phylum Chordata; class Mammalia; order Carnivora; family Felidae; genus Neofelis; species Neofelis nebulosa. Next base: position 17,926,547 of record NC_080792.1, on the reverse strand, counting down.
TGGCTAAATAGGTTGGGTCCCCCAAAACATCAGCCTGCAATGGTGAAGAAAGAGTAGGATGCTACCATAAACCTCCCATTTGGAGAGGGTGAAAATAGGAAAACTCCCAGCGTGCTGGTCGCTGGATCAGGAATAGCAAGGCATCCTTGGCTTGGTCCGCTAGCCTGGCAGCTCATGGCTTTGCTGGATTATGCCCATTGTGAGACTCTCGCAGGGTCCCTGTCCTCTACAGCTGCACCTGGATGCAGCCGGTCCTGGCAAACTGCCTCTTCTTGGGTCCTGCTTGGGTGTGAGTTGGGGGCTTCAGGGTTGGGTGTCTAGGGATCAAACAGCCACAGGCTAGTGTTGGCTGATCTGGGTATTTGGCAATATTGCTCCTGTGAAAACTTGGTACTGAGTTTGTGCATCTGGTCAATACCTTGACTTGGTAACAACAGCCCGTGACCTTTTCTAGATGAAGTCTCTGGTTCTGGGAGTTTCTGTGTCCTAGCGAATGGTCTCCGTGCCCTGTTCATCCCCTTCGCTTCTGCCTCAGAGCCGTTTGAAGTTAGCCTCACATGAAGAGGCACACCGTTTGGATCCAACGGACGGCTGGGCGCTTGAACCCACTCTGTCTTTGCTCTGCCTAGTCAGAATGCCCAACTTCCCCAGGCTGGGATGGTGGGGCTCACAGGACCCTCCGCCTGCCCCCGACTCCACCATTTCAATCTTATTTATAGCACTTCTTTTTATACAAAATCTGTTACAGTTAGGGCTCTTGATTGCAAGCAACAGTGACCGATTCTGATTAATTTAAGCAGAAAGGGATTTATTGAAGGCATTTTGGATGGCACAGGAGTGCCTGTCAAGCTGGAGAGCCGGGCGTAGGCTGCGGCAGGGGCCAAGGGAGGCTGGGCACCCCAAATCACAATGAAGGACCCGGGGCCCCCCGACACTGAATGCCACCTCTGACACCGTTCCATACCCGTCTCTGGGTGCCGCGTGGGGGCAACCCCCTTGCCGTGGCTGCGTCCCTCTCCTCTTGCTTACCTGTGTCGGGGGTCCTCACCACCACTCTCGGGCTCAGTGATTCCTTCACAGAGACCCAGAAACTGTCGTACTCACAGTTACGGTTTATTATAGTAAAAGGGCACAGAGCAAAGTCAAAAGGAAGAGATGTGTGGAGTGAGGTTTGGGGGAGACCAGGTCGCCGGCTTCCACGAGTCCTCTCCCAGTGGTGGCCCGCAGCGTGTGCAGAGTTCCTCCAGCAGCAGCCGTGACAGCGTGTGTCACAGCGTGTGTGGGACGTTGTCCACCAGGGAATCTCACGAGGGACTCCGAGCCCTGGGTTTTGTCGGGGGCTGGCTGTGGGATGCCCTCCGCCTAGCACGCGCACTTCCAGACTCTCGGAATTGGGCGTGAAGCACGTGGCTGGCACAGTCTGGGCACAGTGAGGCACACGTCTCGTTCGGGGAATGTTGCACTGTCTGCAGAAGGAACTGTTTACCGTTCAAGTTTCCAGACACCGGCGGGAGGCCAGCCTCGAAAGAGGGCCTTTCTAAGGAGACCGGTCTGGGCCTGTTGCACCAATTCCGACCTGCTCGCTGCCTCTTGGCGTCCCCGATGGCCAGTCTCAGGCCCGTGCCGGCGACCCTTGCTGCCGCGGGAGGGGGATGCAGGGTTTGTTCCTCCTTTTTTAAACTTTCGGTTTCAGTGGTGGGAGGTGGGCCTGGCCTCCCACCAGATCTCACACTGAGCACACCCCCCCCCCCCCCCCCCCCCATGGGAATTGGTTTCTGATGCTGTCAGCTGGAGAGCCAGGCCTCGGCCTCGGCCGCGGCAGGGGCCAAGGGAGCATCAGCATCCCCCTCCCTAAAAGAAGACCCAGCTAAGCGTGGATCGGGCCCGTTATAAATGTGGATTGAGTGGTTGCGATAGTGAGGCGAGGCGGTGTGTGTTTTGAGCATTTGCCATCCCTGCATCATGGAGAGGCCGTGACATATTTTTGCAAATTTTGTGTCCTTGTTGGGGGGGGTTGCTGAGTGTACCCCAGGTGCTGTAGGTTTACAGGTGCTCCCCAGGGACCTACGGTGTCCTTGGAGATATTGGAGAGGGATTCATTTGAGATTGAGGTGCTGTCAGCTGCTTGAGCTTTGGGGACAGAATATTCCAGACCGGGGGGGCGGGTGGGGAGTAGCAAACATGAAGGCCCCAAGATGAAAATGAGCTGGAGGAATGACAGAAAACCAGAGTGGCTGGAGCCTGGGGGGGGACTGGCAGGCAGCAGGGTCAGAGAGGGGGGACGGGACAGATCAGGAGGGCCTGGACAGCCACTGTGGAGGGCTGGGCTTTCCTCGGCACAGTGGGAAGCCGTTGGAGCGTTTTTCTGGCAGAGGAGTAGAGGGATCTGATTTGTGGCTTGAAGTAACTGGAGGAGAAAGGATTGTTGGAAGGACAGGAATGAATGAAGGCAGGGAGGCCAGTCGGGGAACTCCGGGACTGGTTGGGTAGGAGGTGTGGCAAGCCGGGATTCGAGCGGGGGGGGGGGGGGGGGCACAGCAGGGGGAGGCAGAATGGAGGGACCGGCCATAGGTTTTGGAGGAATTGGCTGGGACTGGACCGTTAGAGAGACTTGGGATGTTGGTGTAGCAGCGGGCGGGGAAATCGGGAGAGCAAAAAGGTCTGTGCTGATGAGGCTAAAAGTAACGTGTCCATTAAGAATCCGGGTGACACCAGCAGGCAGGTGGATATGAGCATGTAGAACCCAGCCGTGCTGTCAGGGCGGGGATGGGCTAGTTGACACTTGAGGCCGTGAACTTGGGGAAGGTGAGGATTGGGGTGGAGGAGAGGCCAGGCCCTGGGCGAGGAGGGTGGCTGGCACTCTAGGGGACAAGTGACGGGAGGATGAGGCGGATGCCTTGGTGGCCCTGGTAGGAGCTGTGTCAGGAGGAGTGGGAACGGAGGCCCTGGGGAGGCCACCCTTTGGAGGAATTTTGCTGTGAACGAGCGTGGAGGCCTGTGGCTGCCGCAGAGCGAGGGCTGGGTCCTGGAGGATGTTTTCTGAGGTTGGGAGACACCAGGGTGTATTTGTGTGCGGAGAGGGAGAGATTGACGCAGAAAGGGAGCCTGCCTTCGCAGTGGGTTTGGTGTGGTCACTGCTTTGGGGTTTCTGGGCCTGTCGGAAACCACCTTTGGTTGTGTTGGCATCGGTGACCCTTCGGCTGCCTCAGGCCGAGGAGGTGAGGTGGTAAGGGGTCAGTGGTTTCCTCCTCCTGCCCAGTGAAGCCAAACAATGGTGGACGTGGGGTGGGAGGGTGGGTAATGAGTGTACATTTCCCTAGGGCTGAAAAGGCACAGGAACAATGAGTCAGCACCAAACATGGAGGTAGTATAGCTGTCCTAGGGCCCAGGAGCCAGCCTCGGGGCAGCCAGCACCACGGGATGCAGACCTACTAAATGAAATCACAACCAAAAAATGTAAGTCAGCAGAGAGGCGAATTGAGAGACGTTTTTCACCTTTTCAGTGGAATGCCGAGCTTCAGAAGTACTGTTCTAATTCGTGGTTGAGCCCCAGTTGACCTCCTGGTGTCCTCTGACCTTCTCCGTCCCATTGCCCTGATGCTTTGAAACACTTTTATTGTCTTAAATTGTATATCTTCTTAAAAGAGACTTCAGGCTTGTTGGAATCAGGTTGGTGTCAATACACAAACAGGTTGATAATTGCAGGAAGGGACCGGAAGGCCCGCTAATGGACAGTCGTAAGGATAGGACGAGGTGGTTTGGCCCGTCCGAGTTCCATAACGGCCCTGTCGCTCCAGGAAGGAGCAGCTTCTCAGCTTACCGGGCTTATTATTGTGGCGATTTTAACTCCCGGGCCACAAAGACTGTGTGTGCCCTTCTTTGCCAGGCGCTTTGGATTATGGAGTCTGCAACATGACATTTCAGGCCGGTGCCCTGGTACGGACGAGGATAGTTTCTGCGGTTTCTCTGCCCTTTTAAGAATCTGAGGAAAATAAAGCCCAGGGGTGTTGAAGCCTCAAAGGCGAGTCTGCGCCCTTCTGTGGAGTGTATTTGCCTCTTTGGGACTTGGAGAGGCAGGAGATCTTTTCACTTAGAGTTTCACTCTTCCCCATTTTCCCCAATTCTAAGTTAATCCTATGGACTAGAAAAAAGGGGTAATACCTCTGTGGCATGAACAAATTAGGGTTCAGGAAGATCTCAAAAATGATTTTTTGGGGGGGCGGGGGGGCACCTGATCTGCTGGGCTTGGCTGATCTGCAGGTGTCTTGGATGGACGGCACACTCGTGGGGCCTGATGTTGTGCTGGGATGGTGAGAGGCTCTGACCGATTTGAGACAGCTGCGTAAACGACCATCGCACGTGGTGGTCCGTGAAGGAGCAGAAACAGCTCTCCAGGGCAGTGCTTTTGGGTCTGGGGCGTAAAGATAGGTGGAAAAGATGGGGTATCCAGCCTTGAACAGTGAGCTCTGAGCTGAGTTTTAGATAAAGATAAGCGAACAGCCAAAATTCGAGCACTTTCTACATGCTCGGTGCTGACAGAAAGGTCTTAACAAAAACGAACTCGCCTCGTCTTCACCTCAGCGATTTGAGGTGGGTACGTCTTTCTCCATTTTTATAGGGTCGGGAGAGAAACTGAGGCACAAAGATGTTAATTGATTTGCCCAGAGGGTCACAGAGCTAGTAAGAGGCAGAGCCAGGACTTGAATCGAGGCAGTCTGGCTCCCAAGACCGTGGGTGGACCCAGCACCCTGGTGTCTCAGGGCAGTTCTTCAGGGAGGAACCTTGTCCAGGAACTGGGTCCCCCATCCTTGGAGGCACTCTGGGAGACCTGTGTGATTTGTGCTTTTCTGGTGCTTGCTGTGCAGCAAGGGGAGAGTGGGTTTGAGGTGAATAACCATAGGTGGTCCTGCAGCTGGCCGGGTGGAGACGGTGATCATGACAGTGGAAGCCAGCAAGGGGGATAAATAAATGCAGGAGGCATTTTAGGGGGCAGGCCGCATTGGATTGGTTATTGGTCGATGAGGTGAGAAAAAGGAAGGAGTCTAGAATAGTCACCCAGGTTTCTTGTTTCAGAGGGCTACATGGATGGGAGGAAGGGAGAAACCCACATTTAGTAAATACCTGGTATAAAGGTTCTAAACTGGGGGGTATCCCCCCTCCAACATTTGGCTATGCCTGGTGATATTTTTGGTTGTCACAACGTGGGAGGTGCTCCCGGCATCCAGTGGGGAGAGGCCGGGGTCACTGTTAAATATCCTACAAGGCACACAGCGTCCCCCACAACAAAGAAATACCCGGCCCCAAATGCCACTATTGCCAGGGTTGAGCAATCCCACTCCGAGGCCTACCAGCTGTACATAGAGCTATATAATTTAACCCATGGACCAGTCATGAGCTGTTGTACGTCCTATCTGTCACATTTTTCCAATGACAAAATGAAGGCTTAGAGGGGAACAGGACCCAAGCCGCGGAGCTAGTAAGTTCCCGAGTCCGAATTTGAACCCCCGTCTTCTGGATGTAGGATTCAGACATGCCTTCTCAGTTCTCCCCCTGCTGCTTTTATTCCGAACGGTGCTGCAAAGGAAGAGGCGCGTCGGGCTGGGGGGTGCTTTTTCTGTAGTGCTGGCTCCAGACTGGAGGAGGCAGGAAGGAAGGTGGTTATTTATACTCCGCTCCGCATAGGATCGAATAGCTCTGCGTTTTCCGATCCTGAAGGTCTTACAGTGAAGATTTCACAGAAATATGATCATTTAGATGTTGGCTTCCCCCTGCAGATCTAAATATGGGAACACGTACTATCCTCTCCTTTAAAAAAAAAAAAAATACTGTTAATTTACGGTAAGATAAAATGCAAAAATTGTCATTGCAAGCCCTATTTATTCCCTGTGCATATGAACTATTGCTGGCTGTCTTTTACTAATTTAATTACTAAGTATCCCTGTGGGAAGGGATAAACACGAAGAGGGGGAATTTGGAGGGTCACCTAGGACTGCTCTGGATTTAAAGACAAATGTAAAAAGAATACACTGATTTGCCAGAGGTAAGGAGCCCTTTAGAGAGTCCGTTTGTTTCAGTGCGTGGTCTAGAATGACCAGACAGCTTTTGGTAGCTCAGGGTACAGTTGCTAATTTTCTAACGGGGTTTCTAATTTTGTCGGCTGCTGCCCACTTTGGTTCTTATCCAGCTCCCGGCCAGATTTTGGATGTATGTAGCAGCCTTCCTGGGTAGCTCATGACATTAGAGATTTGGGACCGAGTTCTCCTAGCTGAACTCTTCATACTATCGTACTATTGATATTTTCAAGGTTATGTATTTGAAGATACAGTCTTGGATGGTGATGTGAAAGGGGACTGCGTCACTGAAATTCGGATAGGAACTTTTATGGACATGATTTGTCTGTTTAAAACAGCTTTGTGCTGTGTCATCTTATTATTTTGAAGCCACACGGTGCCCTGGTGCTTGGGCTGTTGGGACCATTCGGTGAGCGCGAAGTTTGTCCTTCACCCGTTGGATCTGTTATCCTGAAACAGATGAGACTCTTGAGTCCAGCCAATGCTCTGGGGGGTTGTGACCTTCGAATCTGTTGCCAGTCTTGCTAGAAAGCAGGTGCTTAAGAGGGTCCTGAAGGGAACCTGAAGGGTTCACGGAGTTGGGCAAGCCAGTGGCAGAGTCGCAAGCTTTATGTTGGAGAGTTCATGTTTTCATTATGGTACAGATTGATAGAAAATCAGAGGGCAGATGGGCACAGGAGGGCTTCATACTTGGTTGTTGGCCGCCATCTTGGTGCAAGCAGTTGCTAGCCTGGATTATACCACTTTCAACATTGAACTTGCTTGTATAGTTGCTGCCTTTCACATCCCTTGTTGAGGTTCACGTGCATAACTCAAAAGTAGTCCTAGGAAGTTTTGACAAATAAACCAAAGGCACAATCAGTGAAAGGAACCCTTCTAAATTTAGCTCAATATCGAGGCATAACTATCAAAATAACAAATGTCTGTTCATTATATTGTTAACGTTAGTCAGTGCCTGAGTGGGCTTAGCTTTTTTTGGCCCAAGATGCCCCAGTGAGGAAGACCTTATTCTATATTGCTTGCCTTGGGAAGAACAATCAATTGTGTTTCCTTTTCTGGGATGGGAAGACCGCAGGCAACATGATCTAATATTTAAAAAAATTTTTTTAATTTAAATTAAATGTTTATTAAATTAAATAAATTTTTATTTATTTTTGAGAGAGAGACAGTGCGAGCCAGGGAGGGGCAGAAAGAGAGAGAGAGAGAGGGAGACACAGAATCTGAAACAAGCTCCAGGCTCTGAGCTGTCAGCACAGAGCCCGGCACAGGGCTCGAACTCACCAACTGTGAGGTCATGACCTGAGCTGAAGTGGGACGCCCAACCGACTGAGCCCCCGACACGTCCCTGATCTAGTATTTTTTTAAAGCATTTGTGAAGTAGACTTCCTTTAGAGAGAAAACATTGGTGAGGGCTCCACGTGTTGCCTTAAATTATTTTTTATTATAACGTTTCTTAAAATGTGTCCAAACATAAAAAGGAATAAACACGTTTATAGTACGTGCATCACCATAGTGATCATGAGAACCAATACACAGATTCATTATAAATCTAATTCCCACCCTAATTCAGTTGAACTATGATTTTAATGTGATAGGTGATGCTGTTTGGCTAAAACCACAGCCATCCTCTGTGCTCAGGAAGTCTGGCTGCTAAGACAAGTTTTTTTCCTGACCTGCCACAGGCAGTGGAGTTGGGGGCGGGGTCATCATTTATCCTGTTTTCCTTTACTTCCGTTATTCAGACTTTTATTGTACTTTGTGCTAGAGCACAAAGGCATCGTTGACTTAAAGTCGAGTTAGCTGGAGACACCATGGGAACTACTGTTGCCATCTAGACCACGCATACAAGTGCCGATGGAAGCTCCAGAAATCAGCGAGAGTACGCAGCTACATGAAGTGGCCGTGTAGATGATCTAGAATGTGCTTGTATTAAGGTATGAAGGTCATCGTTGCTGGAGGCTTTCTGTGCAAGGTGTGGTCCTTGCTCTCAAGCTGGGAGGGAATTCCTGTGATGGGTGGGGGAGCCTCTTTGGAAAGCTGCTGTATTCTGTTGGCTCTGCTGTGACGTGTCAGAATGTGGGTGACTCTCACCTGGCTCCAGTCATGTGGCTGCATTGAGCTTGTCAATTACATCAACCACATCCTAAGCATTTCTTGCTGTTTGATCTTGCACAGATCTTGTCTTTTAAAGATAGTTCAGGACTGAAAAATTCCCTGATAAGATAACACCATTCAGTCTCCTCTAGCCATTCCTTAGCAACTCTTTGTCCACTCTCACCATCAGATGACCTTGCTGGTTTTCCAAGTAGTAAATGCTTTTGTTATATTTTTTCTTCTCTCTCTCTCTCTCTCTCTCTCTCTTTTTTTTTTTTTTTTTTTTTTTTGTTATCTTTTTTCAAGGCAACCAGAAATCCATAACTGGTACCTCAGCTATACATGGAGTTGTACAAGTTTCCAGAATAGCTTTGGTATTCTTGAATGAAAATAATTCCTTTCTCCCTTTGCTTTTAACTGGAGATGACAATAAAATAAGGAACAATTTACTTTCTTAACAGAATGAGTATTGCCATTCAAGGTGGTTTCTTGAGAGGCCTTTGCCTTGACTCTTCACAGGGTAACTGTAGGTCAGTGAATTTTTTGGTAATCCTTACTCTGTCAACACTGCCTTCTCAGCCAGGTTACTGTTCACATCAGCCTCATTACCTTACAGTAACACCTCATCAAAATGGCCTTAACTGCATCCAACACTCCTCTTACTCACTGTGGTTGGCTTTGAGGCCGTTTCTAGGAATATAATTTATCCCCTGGGAAAGCATGCTTGCCCACCACTCAGGGTGTTGGGTGTAACGGGATATGGGCTCTGATGGCAACTCCTCCAGTAGGGAAGGTCTGAGAAGGTGTTGAATGATGACTTTCTGTTGAAGTAAGTGTTTAGAGTCCCAGGGTGGCTGGAATGCCATGCCAAAAGTTCTTGGTGCTGAATTCGGAAAGAACCAGGCACATTCTCTAAGATGCAGATCTTGTAGAGTTAGTATCAGGAAAGAAACTTAGCATAAATCTTTAACAAAAGTGGAGGCAGAAATTACTGAATTTTTGTACGATAGAAATATATACAAATCCACACCCCCCCCCCCCGCCCCGCCTCATTACTTCAGTTGTTTGTTTCCTGTTACATCTCATGATATTTTTGGAAGGCTTTTGTAAATCCCATTTTTAAGCCTCCGTTTTCATAGAAGTTAGGTGGTTTGGGGTTTTTCTTGGGATGTTGATTTCTAGGCACTAAGAAATTCAGTAACTGGCTGAGAGTGCGTTTTTCTCTTTGAATGCCGCAAGCTTGTTTGGGGATTGGGTTGATTTTTGTGAGGTTTCTAAACTTAGATCCCTCATCCACACCCACAGTGGATTCAGAATGTGCTGTCTTTAAATGATCCTTGATGTGCTCACCAGTGTAAGCATTTTCAGGCCCTTTCTTTTAAAGTGAACTTAAATGCATTTCAGTTTCTGCCAAGAGAGAACAACTGGTTGGATGAAAGTCCAAATTCACATATCACGCTTGCACATGTTTAAGCCCAGTTTTGAGCACACATATGTGCATCTAATATCACAGAGATCTCAGGCCGTGAAGAGTGACAATAAAGGGAGATGATAGGGTATCATCCTAGTATCCCTGCTTGGATACCTGTTTGCTGTGCCTATTTCAGGGGTTATCGGGAAGTGATCTAAGTTGACATTTTCTGGTTAAAGCAATGGCTGGGGGTCAGGTGGGGTGAGTCACCGTGAGGGCTGGTGAGGGCACGCCTGGCTTTCCTGCTGCCCCTAGCACACCGGGCGGGGGCCCTGGGGGCTGTTGGGGTACACCTGGACCTCCTGGTAAACTTACAGTTCCCAGGGAATAGGGTCTTTTAGCCAAGAAGTGAGTCTAAGCTAGGGAGTAAAGAGAGTAGCTCTGTGGGAATTCTGCAGCACTTTCAGGGCTTTTGTGACTGCCCACATAGATTGTCCTTTCAAATATCTAATTCGTGTCCCAGTGGAGCTGTGGCCTAGTGGAAGCTGGAGGAAGAAAGGTCTTACGGTGTTTTGCAGATAGGAGGTGAACTGAGGGGACCGGGGAAGTCGGCACTTTGGAGCCAGTCTGGGAGTGCAGGGATGCTAAATGACAGCTGGGGGAGGCAGCGGGGAGCGGGGAGCGCAGGCGGTCCGTGTCCAGGTGGGGCATTGGGCTGGGGGGGGGGTGAGTTTATTTATTTTGAGAGCAAGAGAGAGCAGGGGAAGGGCAGGGAGAGAGAGAATCCTATGCAGCCTCCGTGCTGCCAGCACGGAGCCCAATGTGGGGCTCGAACTCAGGAACCGTGAGATCATGACGTGCGCTTGAAACCAAGCATTGGATGCTTCACTGAGCCAGCCAGGCACCCCTGATTACTGTCTTGTGTTAGGTGCGACGCATCGCCTTAGAATTCTACGACAGACTGAAAGGAAACCTACAAGGGAAGATGTCCGTTCCCAACTTCCTATTTCTTTTTTCTTTCTCTCTCTCTCTCTTTTTTTTTTTTTTCCATTACTCATCAAGGAAAGGAAGACACTTAAGAGAGGTCAGTGAGGCGGATGGCCCCGAACCAGGTTTGGCACTGAAGTGATGGTTATGTCCTAGTTGTAGGAGACAGTGGGGTGGGCCTCTGAGAGCACTGGATCTTTATTTCTCCTTTTGGAAAGGATGTGTTTCTCTGAAACTCTTTGTTACTCTTCCCTAGAATGGTTTATCAGGAATTGGGATGACCTCCCTCTGCCCTTCCTCAGCAAGTGTTAACAGCATATGGTGAGCACAACTGTTAAGGCTTTATTTCCACAACTTTCCAAGTCGCTGAACACCAGCAGTGACAGACTTGCACTCCGGACCACCATGCCGGGAACGGGCTCTTGGAAGCTGAAGTCCGTGTAAATCTAGCAGGGTGGGAAAATGATGATGGGGACTCCATCTTCTCATCATTTTTCTCTTTCCTAAGCTCAGTGTGGGGACATGGTCGTAGGGATTCCCCTGGAAGGAAGTTTGACTAGATAGAAAGCAGTGATGATAAATTTTCCCCATCTTTCTTGTGCATTGTGTTCAAGAAGTAGCAAATTGCTCAGAACACGAACAGGAAGTGTTAATGTTGTAATGCTGGGTCATGCGGTAATAGTGAGTTTTAAATGATGGTGAATGTTCCACTAAGATTTCATGCACAAATAAAGAGAAGGGCCCTAGAATTCCAGAGTGAAAGAGTAAGGGCCTCTGAAAACTTTTGCCATAAATGCGTTGAGAACAACGGCAAAAGCTATCAATACCAACTTTTTCAGAACTTAAAGACTTGGCAACATTTGAGGAATACTTGTTCAAGAAAAACAATGAGCTCTCTCAGCAGGAACCAGTGAGCGGTGATGTTTTAACTTGTGCTAATCCCATCCCTCCCTTACCCCAACTGCATAGTGGCCTTGAAAGCTAGCAGCCTTGTAAGTTTGGTAGTTGTGAAAAACGGTAGTCTAGCAGCCACTGGATGGGGCCGAACAGAACTTTGGAACTCCCTAAAAGGCCCACTCCCAAATAAGTCACTGTTGGACTTGCCTGCAGCTTGCTTGAAAGCTTCATTCTTAGAGCCTGTCTTCACTTGACCTGACTCCGAGCTCACTTTGCGTAAGGGGCTCTACTCACTGAGCGTTTGTTGGAAAGAATCAGATGCAGTTGTTTAATCACAGCCCCCTGACATGATCTTGGTGGTCAGAGCCAACAAGTAACTGACCAAAATATACTAAAAAAAACCCTTGGAATGAAATGTCCATCAAGGACTTTGAAAAGCTCCAGCATATTTCTGGGAACTTACAAGGCTTTGCATGTGCCCAGGAAAGACCCGAGAAGACCCTAACTTCTCACCTCTGGCTGACCTTGACGCTCTGTGCAAGCAGAAGTGAAGACTGAGAATTATAAACTGTCTGGCAGAGCGTTGAGGGCACATCCCAGCACATACATAGAAGCTCTTGGTAAAGGCTGGAAGGTTATTTGTTCAGAGCAGTTAAGGAATCTCTGTCCAGTCATTAGCAAACCACTAAGTGAACTAAGCAGAGACTTCAGTGGCTGCGTGGGACAAAAATACAGACTTTACAGAATTAGTGCAGGAAAATCACTAAACAGTAACAACAACAAACTCTGGGATCCACAACAATTCTGGAATCTGACTTCCAGAATTAAAACATCATATTCTTTAAAATGTTCAGTTTTCAACCGAAAATTGCAAGATATCTTGGAAGGTAAGGAAGATGTGGCCCATACAAACGGGAAAAAAATAGCAGTTAATGGAAACTGTCCTGGAGAAAGCCCGGATTTTGGATCAGCTATGATCAGATATGTTAGATATGCTTAAATCAGCTGTGATAGATATGTTTAAAGAATTAAAGGGGAAAAATGGAGTGATTTGTCACCAAATAGTGGATGTAAGTAAGGTAGGGATTATTAAAAATTTTGGAGTTGAAATGTATAGTAACTGAAAAGAAAAATTCACTAGAGGGACTCAACAACAGATTTGAGCTGACCCAAGAATGAATCTGTGAATTTGAAGGCAGGTTCATTGCGATTTTCCAGTGTGAGGAAAAAAAAAAGAATAGAAACACAGACAGAACCTTAGAGACGTGTGGAACGTTGTCAAGTTCACAGATTGGAAGACTTACATTGTTAACGTGGCGGTACTTCCCAAATGGATCTACGGATTCGGCGACATCCCTATAAAACCCCATTTGGCTTTTTTGTAGAAATTGACAAACTTGATCCTGAGATGCACAGGGAAATGCAAGGGACTCAGAATAGCTAAAACAATCTCCAAAAAGAAGAACATAGTTGGAATCAGAATTCTCAATTTAAAAAACTTAACTACAAAGCTACAGTGGTAAGCCACATTGATCAACAGAGTAATTGAAAGTCCAGAAGTAAGTCCTTACATTTATGGTCTATTGTTTTCTTTCTTCTTCTTCTTCTTTTTTTTTTTTTTCAATATATGAAGTTTTTTGTCAAATTGGTTTCCATATGACACCCAGTGCTCATCCCAAAAGGTGCCCTCCTCAATACCCATCACCCACCCTCCCACCCCCCCATCAACCCTCAGTTTGTTCTCTATGGTCTATTGTTTTCTAACAAAGGGTGCTAGGATGTGAATGAATAAACAAAATGTGTTCCGTCTGTGCAGTGGAATATTATTCTGCCATTAAGGAATAGAGGTCAGATACATGGTACAACGTGGATGAACTCTGAAAACATAATAGTAGGTGAAAGAAACCAGGCACAGAAGGCCACACATTTACTGGAAGTGTTCAGAATAGTCAAATCCATAGAGACGGCAGGTAGCTTAGTGTTTGCGGGAGGCTGGTGGCAGGAGGGAGGGAATAGGGTGTAACTGTAAATTGTATAGAGTTTCTTTTGGTGTGGTGCTAATTGTTTGGATTCCCTAAAGGTGATAGATGCCTGGCTTTGTGACTCAATTAAAAATCACTGAATTGCATATGCCAGTAGTCATGTGAAGAAAAAAATTTGAGTAGCACAATGAGGGGGAAGAAAGCTATAGAGATGTTCTTAGGTAATTTGAGGCTACCAAAAAACTTCTGTCTGATGGAGGCTGTGAGACCCCAGCGGTGATTACAGAGCAATCAGGTGATTACAGAGTAAACAAGGATAATTTGTTTTAAACACTAACACAAATTCTTGTCCTTTATGCTAGTTCTCTTCAGGGAGGAAACGGTGCTGTGTATTAAGACCAGGAGACCAAGCCGTAATATTAGACAAGGACATAGAAGATGCAAAGACATCCCAGCCAGTGTTGGCTATAAACGTTTCAGTGTGTGACACATGGTTGGCTTAGAGTAAGAGGATGCTGGGAAATACGAAAGCAGGAAGGGCAGGAAAAGGGAGACTTCTCTATTGGTGAAGAGTTGGATGGGCAGACAGTTGTTAGGACATAATAAATCTGCATACCCTTCACATGCTTTCTTTGTGCGCTTGAGAAGGTATGCTCTTGCTTTGGATGGCGTGTTCAGTATGTCCATCTGGTCTAATAACGTCATTTAAAGCTGATGCTTCCTTAATGATTTTCTATCTGGGTGATCTATTTATAGATGTAAGTGGAGTATCCCAAGTCCCCCAGTATTACTGTATTGCTGTCCATTCCTCTCTTTTAGGTCTGTTAATATTGCCCTCTGTATTTAGATGCTTCTATGTTAGGTGCATAAATATTTACAAATGTTATATCCTCTTGTTGGATTGACCTCTTCCTCGTTCGGTAACGATCTTCCTTGTTTCAAGTGCTTTCTATTATGGACTCATCTTCCCCATCACTCTGTTGGGAGGGTGTATGTTTTGTACAGGTCCCATTTGTCAGTCTCAGGACCACAGATCCTAGTAGCAGGGATTTCCTGTAGAAGAGAACGAAAGGGGATAAAAGGAATGAGGTTATTCTAAGGACTGTTTTCTCCGGTAGCTGATCATGTCTTTCATTACTGCTTTTCCTCTTGTCGAGCTGCACAAAGTAATCATTAGGTTGGCACAAAGTGCTGTGGAAAATAACCATTGCTGAGACCAAGAGAGATGATTATGCCATTTGATAAACACAGTGTGCGCTGAATTAGTCAAGAGCGTTTCCCGTGATCGCTTGAATTGTGGTTCAGTGGAAATGTCACCTGTCCACTTTTTGTGGTCAGGATTTCTTGGTAAGCTGAGAAGCCCACAAATAATGTGAGCCGAGGATGGTGTATTTTGGGATGAAGCCAGACTGACACGGTCACGGTAATTTGAGTTGTATAAACTGCAGTGTAGGGAGGCAGAGTTAGTGGCTAGTGTCTTATGAAAAGCAAACCCTTTTATCCTTAATCTACAATAGGACATCCTCCTTTCTAAAACTGGGCACGGTGAAGGATTGACAAACCAGTGAAGAGCTGTGCCTCCGGCTTGGGGCTGTTAACAAGAAAAACTCAACAAACTAGGCAAGATGGTAAATTTTGTTTTGCTTTAGGGGCGCCTGGGTGGCGCAGTCGGTTAGGCGTCCGACTTCAGCCAGGTCACGATCTCGCGGTCCGTGAGTTCGAGCCCCGCGTCAGGCTCTGGGCTGATGGCTCGGAGCCTGGAGCCTGTTTCCGATTCTGTGTCTCCCTCTCTCTCTGCCCCTCCCCCGTTCATGCTCTGTCTCTCTCTGTCCCAAAAATAAAAAACGTTGAAAAAAAAAAATTAAAAAAAAAAAATTTTTGTTTTGCTTTGTATTCTCATGCTCCATGAAAATGTTTCAGGGCACAGAGAGAAAAGGGCCAGCAGACTTCTAAAAATTTTGTTTGAGGTTTGGGTCCATTTTTGTGAATTTCTTTAGGTACCTTGGCTTACTACGGAATGGGTAAAGTGAGCGGTTAGATCAGGCCTGTGTCTCTCAACCGAGAGAGAAGTTGGACTCCCTTTCTATCAGTGGTTTTTCAAATCCCACTGATCCACCAGACGTGCTTTGGCCTACCCCCCAACATCATAATATGAAAACCTTTCAAGTCTACAGACAAGTGGGAAGAATGTCCACCCATGTGCCCACTTTCTGGATTCTACAGTTAACATTTTACTCCACTGGCTCTATTACCTATTTATGCCCTCTGTCCATTTCCTGTATGGATCGGTTTTAAACTCCACGATCCACATCAGTACACTTTAGTCCTGTGTGTTGAATGCGCCTGTCGTTAAGTATGGTTCAGTATTTGCTTATGGCTGTCTTCCAGGAATTCTTTTCAAAATTAAATTCCTAGGCACCATGAAAGCTGCTGAGTTAGAAGGGTGGGGACAGGCCCAGGGATCTGTACTTTGAAAAGCTCCCAGGTGCCTCTGATGGTGACCCAGGCTTGGAGTCTTCTCCAGGAAGCTCTTCCTGGTCGCTTTAACCTTCACCTAAAATGTGGTCCTGGATTGCTGCCTGTTTCCTCTCCATGGAGCTCCATTTTTGGCTTCCTGGGGATCTTTTGCTTGCAACCCTAGTTGTCAACTGGGGATGTTTTTGGTTGTCCTACCTGGGGAGGAGGGGCTGCTGGCATCTAGCGGGCAGAGGCCAGGGATGCTGTGAAATGCTTTACCACACATGGCGGCCCGCACAGTGAGGACTTATCCGGACTGAAATGGTAGTGTTGCTGAGACTGAGAAACTTTTTTTTTTTTTTTTTTTTTCTCCCTAAGAGAAAATTAAACCACAAGATGGATTGAAGCGTTGGATGGGACCATTAGAGGTAGTATTGTAGTCAGGATCTGCCTGTTCTCCACCAAATACAGATTTATGCTCCAGAAAGCTCCTAATTTAAAATCTGATTTCCAAAAGCTTGTTAAAAAGGTCAGTTATCTCAAACTTTGAGCGAATTTGCCTGAAAGAAGTAGTGTTTTCGGTGACCTGTAAGTTTCTTTTAATCTAAAAAATATAAGCAGGGGAAACAGTGTTTCGGGATTGCGGTAATTAGCATGAAACAGAACAGTCTCACGGGCACCTGTATTCTGGGGCCTGTCATGGGGGTGGGCAGGCAACGGTGGTGGTGGATGAAGGAACACTGGGGGGGGGGGGGGGGGCGTCTCAGTAGTTGTTCCAGGGCTTCAGAAGCCGGTGGGGCTGTTCTTCACAAAGTCTGATTTGACTTCACAATGTCTCTTGATAAAGAGGCATTTCTAGAAATGCTCTGCTTATCTTCTACCAGTCTTCAAACAAAATATAAAAATGAGGGCTTAACAAAGTTGGGGGGGGGGTCTCTTTCTGAGGTGAGAACGGTTGGTCCGGTGGGGGACAGGGCTGGCGCTGGCCCCGCGAAAGAGCAGGAGGATGAGCGTGAACAAGCAAGGTCGGGTCAGACATTCCTTCTTGCTCCGTTGGTTTTCGGGACCTGCGACAACACGGTGGGAATGAAAAGCTGGCTGGATTGGGGGAAGCTGGACTTCGTCTCTGGATGGGTCCGTTCATCTCACCGCTTCCCGTCTACGTTGAGGAAAAAGAACGATGCCCTATGGCTGTGGCAGGGTTGAGCGAGCGACGATTGTGAGAGTGGATGGAACGTACTGTGCACTTAACCGCGGCCGGAAGGTGTTCTTGTGCCTGGTCTGGGGGAGCGGCTGGGGCTGCGAGTGGCAATGCACGAAGACGCCTGCACCTGCAGGGTGTGTGCAGGTTATACCTGGGTCACCGCGGACGAACGCTACCCTGCTGAGTGTGCCGCGGGGGGTGCCGATGCAGTAATCTCCCTGCGAGTCTTGGCTCCCCTCTGGGGTTTAATTAGGATGGGTCCTGGGGCAAGCGACTTAGTGTCTCTTGCCTGGCTTCATGTCTTCATATCTGAAATGGAGGTGCTTGGATCATCTGAAAGATCATTCTGTCTTTAGGAGGCAGTGGTGTTGAGCTTTCTGGAAGAAAAGCTTCTGGGAATGGAAAGGGAGTAATGATCCGAGTGGTAGTAAATGGCCCTGTGCATACACGTTCTCATCTCCTTAATAGACACTGTGCTTACGGTGTTCCAGGCCCTCCGCTCAGGACTTTTAAAAATAATCGTTTTTAACACCCTGTAATGTGGGTACTATTATGCCCATTATACAGAGTAGGAAGCCGAGGCCCAGAAGCTTGTGACTTGCCCCTGGTCACAGCTAGGAAGGCACGTAGTCTGCTTCTGGGATCTTACATACTTGGCCACCTCCAGTGCCTGAGGTCCCTGGGGAAGTCTGTGGAGTTGGGGGCCTGGTGAGGTTCAGGGATGAGGGTTGATGGTGTGTGTGTGTGTGTGTGTGTGTGTGTGTGTATGTGTGTGTGTGTGTGTGTGTGTGTGTGTGTGTTTAGAATTTGAGGAGCCCTTTGGCTGTGGGTGGGGTTATAGAAGTTATGCTTGTTTTAAGCTAGTCGAGGTGCGAGTATCTAAATACTGAGAGAATGTGTCCGTGGAGAGGGGGATGGGAATGAGGCAGGGAGGTGGCCCCTGGGGAGTGAGAAGACGTGGGGTCCAGTGCTCCCTTTAAATGGTGGAGGAGATCCACCTGGACAGCTGGCTCCCGCACATTCTCAGTGGTTTCAGGTGAGCCGTGTTTCACTCAGGTTTCTTCTGAGTTCTGGTAAAAGTTTTAGGTTTGACCTATCGCCTTGGAGGTTTTTGATTCTTGCTGATGTTGGATAAACTGAAGCCTGTGGGTTTGATGTGGAGAAGAAAGTGGGATTCCTTCTGTGAGCTACCCCAGTTGCCCTACAGACACTTTTGGTCTAGAAAGGTGTGAGAAGCTATGTATTCGTTAGCATGAGCCACGTCATGGAGGGGTTGTGGGAGAAGAGGGAGACTTGTGTCACTCCAGAGAGCAGAGCCCGGATGAGAGGGGCACAGCAAGGGGTGCTTCATGCCTGTACCTGCTGCTCGTTTGGAGAGAGCCACCCATGTGATAGGAGGAGCCATATCGAGCTGCTGTAAACAGGAGTTTTTGGTTTGTTTTTAGCCCTCAGGTATAAGGAAGCAAGAAAGAAAAAGGAAAAAGAAAACAGTCCTTCAGTAAGTGATAGAGTGGGCATTGGAGCTTGGGGGGCTGTCCCGGCCAGCTGACTTGTGTGAGGTGTGATGGAAAGTTCTGGTGGCTGGCTCGCCCCGTTGGTGGCGACCAGAGGCAACTGTTTTTTTCCCCAGACTCCCCTCACAACCTGTTCCAGGAGGAGAGAGCAGTGATCCTACAGGGCAGTTGAAAAAACAAAACTTGGCTGGAGGTGGGGAGAGTAGGTAGGGTTGGGGTGGGTGAGTGGTGGCGGAGGGAGCCCCTGTCTGAGACATGTGAGCAGGCCGACTCCTAAGCGTCACAGCTCCGGGAATAACAGATCGTCTGGGCTTTTACAGCTGCTGTACGTATCAATTATTACCATAACATTGTTCTCTGCTGCTCTCGGAGACTGAGAGCCGCTGATGTTTTCAGCTATACTGTGAGTTGAAAAGGCAGGTGTGGACCAGCTTTGGCAACTCATTTGTGTTTGAGGAAATGGAGTCCAAGCTTCAGATAACTAAAAAGGGCTCACCAATGAAATTTTGGGGTGTTTTGAAGCAGGGGATTTATTGTTATTCGTACAGAGGGACTTTTGAACGCATGTGGAAAGCTGAATGCTGGAACGAACAGTCAAAACAAAATAAAACACAGACGTAAAGCGTCGTGTCTTCCTCCGCCCTGATGTGAACTACAAGCTTTGTTTATTTTCATTTTCTCCACTCCTCCTCTGAACCTGCATGGTACACGTGAACCCTTGTACCTGTCTCTGAGTATTTACCTTAATTACTAAACGACTAAGAGTTGGCTGACTCTGCTTTACTTGCTGTTTTTTCCAGGCCATTCTCCCTAGCAAATGTGTTAGGCATTGAATCCAGATTCCCTATTTCCCCAGTGACACCTTACTTAGAGTTGGTGGTTAACTACCTAATCTAATGATCTCCCCTTGTATTTGACAGGCTATTTATATTTTAAGAGTGAAAAAAACATCTCTTTCATTTTAATGTTTTTGTTTTATTTTTGAGAGAGCGCAAGCAGAGGAGAGGCAGAGAGAGAGGGGGACACAGAATCGGAAGCAGGCTCCAGGCCCTGAGCTGTCAGCACAGAGCCTGCTGTGGGGCTCGAACTCGTGAACTGCGAGATGATGACCTGAGCTGAAATCGGACACTCAGCCGACACAGCCACCCAGGCGCCCCACCTCTTTCATTTTAGAAAGGCATGGTACAGAAAATGATTGGAACCTAGGACTGGAAATGCAGTTCGAAATCTCAGCTCTTTGCTTATCTGGACTTTGAGAAGTGGTTTTAGCTTTAGTGTGGGGAAATGTATTCATAATTTATTGATTTCCTTCCTTAGCATTGTACATTCCATTCTTCGTTCTTGTTCCTGTACATTCTGCTTTTCTTACGTTTTGTCATATTTGCTGTGTTACTTGGTGACCTGTGATTTGGGAGACAGGACTTTTCCAGGAGTTGGTAGTGCAGATTGATCTCTGAATTACAGAGGTAAGAGGCACACTGTAAAAACACCAGGTGGTGGTCTCATGGAGGGGGGGAGCTCGTAACATGGAATTTTTTGCTCAAAAAAAAAAAAAAAATCACAGCAGAAACAGCAAGTTATGTGTCACAGGAGACTAAGTGGGACAGTTTTTCCAATGTCAGAATTGGTTGATAATGCATTTATTAAATGCATATAGTGTCTCTTAGGTGTAGAGTAGTGGTAGTAATATGTGCAAAGGAGGTGGGAAACGTGATGACTTAAGTTGTGATGATTTCTGCCTTTAAGGAGCATACCTTAAACATCTTTGGACCTTTTTACTGTAAGATACAATACACGGAGAAGCGTACAAAACAAAAATTCTCAGCCTAGATGTGCCTCCAGGACCCCGTGTGTTCTTCACCGCCCCATCCCCTTGACTCCTTCGCTCCAGAGCTTTCAGATTTAGATAGAAACTCCAGTTCCAAACAGTCCGATGTTTCTTTTTAAAAAAAGTTTTTTACACTTGTTTATTTTTGAGAGAGAGACCAAGTGCGAGTGGGGGAGGGGCAGAGAGCGAGGAGAGACAGAATCCGAAGCAGGCTCCAGGCTCTGAGCTGTCAGCAGAGCCCCACGCACCATGAGATCATGACCTGAGTCGAAGTCAGATGCTCAACCGCCTGAGCCACCCCGGGCGCCTCTAAACAGCCTGATGTTTTTAAGAGATACGTTCTCATAGCTGGAGAAATGGGAGAGGAAAAAGAAGAAAAAAAAAAAATCAAACAACCAGAGCCGATGGATATTACAATTTTTTAATGCCTCTATTAGTTTTCTAATGAATATTTTACACATTGAAATGGTGCTGTGGATGCAGTTTTTACATTACCTTTTTATAAAATCAGCAGTTCTTTTAAAAGAAGACTTTAGTAAACATCATAAATGATAAAATATTGGGGCGCCTGGCTGGCTCAGAAGAGCATGTGACTTGTGATCTCGGGGTTGTGAGTTTGAGCCCCATGTTGGGTGTAGAGATTACTTAAATATTTAGAAAATGGTAAAATATTGCATTATATGGATGTTCTTGTATTTATTTGTCTATTATGTATTTTTGGACTTGGGTCATTTCTGGTATTTCCCGTATTACAAAAGAGGCTGTGGGAAGCATTTTTATTCATCACATTCTTTTCCTTTCAGATATCGTTTACTATCAGTTTCTCTTGATGAGCCAAAGACTATACTCATTTTTAGGAGGAACTTAATTCTGAAGTATAGTTGACTCGCTGACAGCCCCCCACCCCTCCCACTCAAGTTGAAAATCTCTGCAAAACTGCCCCCCCCCCCCCCCCCCCCCATGTAACTTGACTTCCCAAAAACTTAATCGACCTCTGGTCAGTAGTAGGCTATTAGTAGTTAACACATTTTTTTTGGATGTTACATGTATTATATACTGTATTCTTACAATAAAGTAAGCTAGAGAAAAGAAGTTACTAAGAAAATCATACGGAAAATGAATTTACAGTACTGTGTTGAAAAACATCCTCATATAAGTGGACCCACGTAGTTCAAACCTGGGTCCAAGGGTCAACTATAGAAAGTAGCACACAATAGATTAAGATTTATAAGATTAGATAAGGCATCAGTTTTATTTGTTTTTTATCGTTTTATTAACTTTTTAAAATGTTTTATTTATTTTTTGAGAGAGAGAGTGTAAGCAGGCGAGGAGGGGCAGAGTGAGAGGGGGACAGAGGATCCAAAGCGGGCTCTGTGCTGGCAGGCTGACAGCAGCGAGCCCCACGTGGGGCTCGAACTCACGGACCACGAGATCATGACCTGAGCTAAAGTCAGATGCTCAGCTGACTGAGCCACTGGGGTGCCCCAAGGCATCTGTTCTATTAACTGGACATGTACATGTAGGTGCCTTAATGTAGGAGGTGCTTAACAAATGTTTATTGACTGAACGAAGACAATTGACCGGTTGTAGGTACAGGAAGTGCAGCAGCGGTTCATGATAGGATAATAGCTAATGCTTATTGTGTAACAGTGTGACACTGGATAGTGACCTAAGTGATTTATATGTTGTCTCGTGGGATTTTGGGAGTGACGAGAATCCGCTTGTAATGTTCACATGCTGGGGAGGAAGTAAGACTTAAAAATTAGTTGGGCTTCCGTATTGGAGACTACCCAAAATGTCCGTCAACTGATGAATAGATGAACAGAGTGCGGTATATCCATCCAATAAAGTATTATTTGGCAATGAAAGTACTGATACTTAGTACAGCCTGGGTAGACCTTGCAACTATTGTGCTAAGGGAAAGGAGCCAGTCACTAAAGGCCCAATATTGTATGCTTTTATCTACATGAAATGTCTGGAGTAGGTGAATCCATAGAGACAGAAAATAGATTCATGGTTGTTTAGGGGTAGTTGTAGAGGGAAATGGGTGTAGTTTTTATTTCAGGTGGCGAAATGGTCTGAAATTAGTTTTGATGTTTATGTAACTCTGTAAATACACCAAAAACCATTAATACACGTTAAATGGGCGAATTATATGGTACGTGTGGTTTGCCATACGGTTGGTATGCTTAAATTGTGGCATATTTTCAAATGAAGAAAAAAATCAGGTGAGGTTTAGCATGATATAGAAGGAGGGTATGAATGGTTGGCTAGATCGGCCATAACAAAACACCATGGACTGGTTGGCTTAAGTGACAGAAATTTATTGTCTCGCAGTTCTGTAGGCTAGGAGTCCAAGGTCAAGGGGCTGGCAGGTTTGGTTTCTCCTGAAGCCTTCTTCCCCTTGGCTTGCAAATGGCCTCGTTTTTCCCTGTGTCCTCACATGGCCTTTGCTTTGTGTGTGTGCATCCCTAACGTCTCATTGTGTGGCCAAAATTTTTTTTTCCTTTTTTCTTTCTTTCTTTCTTTCTTTCTTTCTTTCTTTCTTTCTTTCTTTCTTTCTTTCTTTCTTTCTTTCTTTCTTTCTTTTTAAAATAAGAATGCCAGTCAGATTGGATCGGGGCCACCCTAATGGCCTCATTTTAATTTAATCACCTCCTTAAAGGCTCCCTCTCCAAATACAGTCAAATTCTGAGGGTGCTGGGCATCAGAATTCCATCATATGAACTTGGGGGGGGCGGGGCACAGTTCAGCCCATTAAAGTGGTTACCTGGTTGAGGTGAGGAACCCATGTGAGTGGAAGTGCAGGGGTAAGGGTGTATGGGCCAGTGACCCTGCAGATCTTTCTGGGGCCACAGGACTGACAGCAATGCCAACGGTGCTTGGATGTGTGAGGTTGGGCCAGTTTGTGGGGGGCTGGTGCCACCATCAGTAGCGTGGACTTGGGTCTCCAGGCAGTGGGGGGGTCGCCGGGGGGTTGGATGAACTGGGAGTGAGTGATCTGTGAAAGCAAACTTCAGGAAAATTAATTTGCGCTGCTCAGCAGCAGAAGGAAGAGGCTGGAAGGAGGGAGGTAAGTACAAGATGATGAGGCAAGCCTAGAAAGGCACGAGGATCGAAGGCCTTGCAGAGGCGGCAGGGTTCAGAGCCCGGGAGTCTGAGTCGACTTCAGAGTTTGAAACCTGACTTTGGCAAACAGAGTAATGTGAAATAGGGAAATGTAGGCAAATGAAACTCTAGGTCCCATTGTTGAGAAGGCCTGTAAAATGTTATTTACTCAGTCTCTTTGTTAAAGTAGAAATGTAATCGTGTACGTAGCTTTCTTCCGCTATGAATCTTTGCAACCGGTTGTTTTTTTCCTCCATTAAAAAGAGAGACTTTTATTTTACACTAACCAACCAGATTCTCTTAAGGGTTTTCGGGAACCTGACCGTAGGGGTCAGATGGAGACCAGCGTATTTGTTAATCACTTGCATTGTTAATACCGTATAGTTTAGAAAACTTTCCAGCTGGTTCCTTAACAAGGGATGGTTGGGATTCCCACTAACCATTTTCGATTTTACCTTGTTTACAACCATCAGAGCACAGGGGTATACTCCTTGGTTTGGGTCGATTTTGCTTATATATGTATTGCCGTTTGAGCTGTTGGATTCCATAGGTCTGTCATTTTCACTTTTAAGTCCTTGAAAACAGTTGACTTGAAGCACATCCAGCGCTGTAGAAGAATCATCATCCAGATGCTTGTCCGAGTAGAGAGGCTTGAGTGAACAGCTCTCCAGCTAATCCGAAGCTCCCTAAAGATATACAACAGTAGGGACCAGATAATGGCTTGTGTCAGAAGGGAGAACAGATGAGCTTTTCACATTTCTACGTGTAAAAAGAAACTTTGGAAGCATTCCCAAGAAACCCGGCAGTAGTGGTTTCCTGTGGGGTTTTGTGTGTGGGTGGGATGGGGGTGGGGGCTGACAGGACGGAGGTCGGGGTGAGAGAGGGGTGTTTTTGTTGCGTATCATCTTACGTATTTTTTTGAACTATATGGGTATGCTAATTTAAGAAAACAATTTCACTATCTAAAAATGTTTTCGTATAACTCTTGAGTCCTTGGTTTTCAGGTTTTTTGGGGGGGATGGGGAGGGGGACCATATCACACAGGACAGAGGGTCACGTGCCTGTTATGTTTTCAGTATAACCAGACTGTCTACAAATTCACTTACTTTACTCATTTCTAATCAAAAAGCCATTTTTTGAATCCAAGGGAAATAGAGGAGTAACGGTTCATTCTATGCTTTGGGGAAAAAGTATATTATTAACATACGGTGCTAAGCAACCTCAAAATTTAGCATCTTAAAACAGTCGTGTCACACATTGTTCTTCCTTTTCTATAAAAACCTCTGTTTCTAGCTCAGTAGATTTCTCAGCCAGCTGCTGGCTGAAGGAATTTTACTTTCTACTGTCTCTGTGCCTTTCAGTTCAAGCTGTTTCTGCAAGTATAATTCCTTTAAGAATGTTGTGGATGCCCTATGAATCTTACTGGGGGCTCACTTTATTAGACAAAAGCTACACCCACAGATCTGCGGGAGAGAACAGCTGTTCTCTACACTGGGCTTCTGCCGAGTGCTGAGGACAGCGGCTTTACCTCTCAGAAGCCTTTTTGTTGGCCTCAGTGGATCTCCCAGGGCTTGTGTTCTGTTTTGTTTTGTTTTGTTTTGTTTGCGTAGTTAAAAAGGCTTTATGGATGGCCCACCTTGAACACTCTGCGTGGATGTCTCCTTAGGTGGGTCCTGTTTCCTTACATACGTTTCTACTTTTCACGTTACCATAGGCAACAGCATGGCTAAATTTTCCAAATTTTCTCTAAGTAACAAGGATTCCTTTTATTCCAGCTTCTGACCCTCCCCTCGCTTTACACCACCCCTCACAGCCTCCTGGAAGACCCCGGGGACCGTGCTCAGCTTTCTCAGGACGCTTCAGGCTTTGGCTAACACTCAAGTCCTTTCCAGCTTCCTTCCATTGCCAGCTTCCAAAGCCACTCACACATGTCAGGTTTTTCTTAGAGCAGCACGTCAATTCCAGTTGCCAGAATCTGTATTATTCATTTATCGTGCAGAAGAAGTTAGTCCCAAACTCCACGGATTAAAACAATGGTCATCATTATTTCACAGTCTCCGCAGGTCAGGGGATGCTGTCGCGCTTGGCTGGGTGATGATGGTTCAGGGTCTCTCCTGAGGTGGTGGTACCTTGACCGCGGCTAGAGTGCCCTGGAGGCTTGAATGGGGTAGAGTTCCTGCTTCCCAGGGTCTTCCCCCCAGGCCTGCTCGTTGGCAGGAAGCCTCGGTTTCTTGCCACGTGGACCTCTCTTTGGACTGCTTGAACGTGGACTTCGTGGCATGGCAGCTACCTTTCCCTGGAAGGTGAGCTCCAAGAGAGCCAGGTGAGGGCTGCCCTGTGACCTAATCACAGAAGTCACACTTGGTCATTCCCACGATACCCTGTTGAGTCTAGATCAGGACTGCTTATTGTGCAAGGTGACCGTGCGAGGGTGTGAATTCGCCTCCCCCTCAGGAGGCGCCGAAACGATGCGGTCCATCGTGGAGGTGGAGGCTGGCTAACACCATTTCTGTGAGATCCAGGGATTTATGTCCACTGATTGTGAAAATGTCTTGCTTTAAAAACAGGCCATCGGGGTTCTCTAATATTACTTAGAAGCGCTCAGGTTTTCTTAACGGATGCCATGTGAAAGCATCCTATGAACTTCACGATTTTTTGATAAATGCAGATGGGCACATTGTTTATTATATTAGTTGGTGTCCATTGTATAATTCCTTAGAGGAATGATTTTTCTCCAGAAATCAGTGTAGGCAAAATCTTGGTGTCCATTGTTACCTTGGCTGGGAGGAAACTAAATGTGATATCTGTTCGAATGTGGCCATTATCTTGATCCTACTAACTTGCGTATTTCTATTCTTATTACTTGATGTTTTGCTGAGATATTTCAATTGATTTGTGGGGATAGAAACCAGATGTTCTTTTTTTTTTTTTTAATGTTTATTTATTTTGAGAGAGAGAGCGAGCAGGGGAGGGGCAGAGAGAGAGGGAGACTGAGAATACCACGCTGACAGTGTGGAGCCTGACATGGGGGCTCGAACTCATGAACCGTGAGATCGTGACCTGAGCTGAAACCAAGAGTCGGACGCTTAACTGACCGAGCCACCCAGGCACCCCCAAAACCAGATACTCTTAAATTCAACAAATATTTCTTGAGCTCCACTAATTTGCTGGACTATGTTCCAGGGGCTGTAGATACGATGTGTGCAAGCAGTTGAGGCCCCACTGTCATCTACCTCACAGTGTAGTAAGAAAAAATACTCTCCTTTGCTCTATGAGGATTTGGCCTCAGAGAAAGCTTACTTCATATGTTGCTGTCTTACCCATTCAGGTTTTGTTTCATGATTCTATCAGTCATAGGGAAAAAAAAAATGGGAGAAAATGTAACCAATACGAGCTGCTGAGTTTGAAGAAGGCTTTTGGAAGTGGCTGTGGGTGCATCATAAAATAATGATGGTTAAAATAATGACCTTGAATCTTTGGCGGTCCCAAGTTCTAATGGTTGGAAATGCATTTCAGGAAGGCAATAGGTAATGGGAGACACTATCTGTTGCTGATAAGAGGTCCCAGTAGGAGTGACTAGCCTTTGGACTGTAAGACCTGTGGGTTTTTGTGCTCTCCTCCTGGGCCATGACTCAGTTCCTGATTTTAGGACTGTTATTCCTCTTCCTCCTTTGAGGTTGTGTTCCTCCTTGGTGGTCATCGGCCACAGCTCTCAAGGCAGATTGGTCGAAACTGTATGTGAACAGTGGAGGGGCCCGGTAGAAGGTACTGCTTTAAGTAGCAGTTTCTACAGGAGTGGGGAACATAGAAGTCCTTGTCACTGGGTCATGCATGTGTGGAGCCCAGCTGGTGCCACGTTTTCCTTTTCTCTGGGACATGACCTTCTGTGAACTTCGGTTGGTTCCTTCTGTTTTCTTGGGTGAACAAGCCTTTCCCATCATTGTGATATCATCCAGATAGGACCTGTGATTCATTGCATTTGTGATTTCCAACTTTGTCTCTTGTTCCCTCTGGAGGATGTTTTCCTACAGAGGTATGTCGTTTAAAAAACTACCACCTTGGGGCGCCTGGGTGGCTCGGTCGGTTAAGCATCCCTTCGTTTCGGCTCAGGTCGTGATCTCACAACTTGCGAGTTCAAAACCCGCATCAGGCTCTTCACTGACAGCGCGGAGCCTGCTTGGGATTCTCTGCCCACTTCTCTTTCTGCCCCTCCTCCACTCCCATGCATGTGCTCCCTCTCTCAAAATAAATAGATAAATATCAGAAACAAAGCAGAACAACCACCTAAAGTACACTGATTCTATATACTCTCAAAGCTTAGGTCAGAGCCTAAAGATTTTGCAGCCTAACATCCAAGCAGGCGACCTCTCCCGGAAGGGATTATCTTGGCCATCTTGCCGATGGTTATCCTTGCCGATGGTTATCCTTGCCGACTGGGAACTTGCTACCTCCTGAAGCACGTTATTCTATCCTTGGAGGACGGTCATGGATGGAAAAAGGTCTTCCTTATTTTGGGGGTTGTTATGGGCTGAATTAGCTCCCCCTCCCCCATTGAAGCCCTAATCTGGGGACTGTATTTGGAGAGAGGAGTGATTAAGTTCAAATGAGGCCATTAGGGTGGGTCGGAATCTAATCTGACTCCTGTCCTTAGAGGAGGAGACAGCTGGAAGGGTCACGAAGGAAAGGCCCCATGAGGACACAGCAAGAAGGCGGCTGTCTGCAAACCCAAGAGCGCGGCCTCACAAGAAATCAAACCTGCCTGACACCTCTTGGACTTCTAGCTTCTAGAACAGTGAGAAGGAAATTCCTGTTGCTTAAATCATCCAGTCTGTGGCATTTTGTTACGGTAGCCCTAGGAGACCAAAACAGGGGCAGATCCGTCCTCTTGGGAACTTCACACACTGAGCTTTAATCGTCCTGTTAGCCAAAAGAGAACCAGGCTGAGCCTTTCCAAGACCCGTCCTGCTCCCCCGTACGATTCCCCCCCGGAACTAGGGCCCTGTACCGTCCTCCCTGCTCTTCCCTGGCTGGGTACCGGCTTGTCTGTATCTTTCTTCAAGTGTGGTGATCAGAACTTGGCACAGTGAAGGAAGGTTCCAGAGCCTGTCAGTGCAGCAGGGGAGATGGAGCTCAGGCCTTGGAGTTTCTTTAGATTTTGAGGTCACTGGCACTTCTCTGCCCTTAGACACGTCATTGAACTTCCTTGGACCTCCGTTTCTTCCTTCGTAAAATGAAGTGAGCTGAGAATGTGTGCCCGTTACCTGATGGGGACTGGGCTGTACTTGGTGCCCAGTGTAGAATGACCAGCAGCTGGCAGCCGTTCTGTTCACGGGCTGCCTCGCTCTGTACCAGGTACTGTTGCTGAGGGCTTGACGCGATTCACCCTTTCACCCTCACTCCAGAGGAAGTGTAACTGTTAACCTTGTCCCCACTGGACATGTGAGGCATCTGCGTGCCGAAGAGATTATGTGACTTGCCCGTGCTTGTGTGGCTAGTCAGAGGGGGAGCCGGGTTTCTGTCTGACTGGAGGCCTCTCGGATCTGTTTCCTGAACTTGCAGGCTGTGTTTTACCAACACACCGTGGCCTGAGTCTCTGTCTTCATGTAAGTAAGCACATGATGTTGTCGTGAATGTTGCCTGAGAACATCAAAGGGCCCTTGGCAGCTACATACTACTGGGGGCTTGTTTCACTCTTAGGAGATTCAGGCCCCAGGAGGTGTGTTAACTCCTCCCATACCCCTACCCCAACCCCAACCCCACTGGGTTCTGGCTCCAAGTATGGCTTGTCACGTTCATCAGTTAAATGTCATCTCTGGAACTTGAGATTCTGCATTAGGTGTTCTCTGTTGCTGTGTGTCTGCTTCACGTTGAAGGTGTGGGTAAAAGCGGCCGGGGAGGGGGGGGGAAGGGGTGGTGGCGGTGGTGGTGGCCCAGGACAGGCATCCAGGCAGGGCACTGCGGCTTGCCACCTGTGTTCTCTTTTCAGACTGAGATCTTAATCTGGGGAGACTAGCCGGAGGGTGTTGGCAACATAGGAGATAAAAACGCGGACCACACCACCGGAAGGGTTTGTAGGGGTGACGGATGACGGGGACCACTGCTCACAGACGGGTCGGATCTCTGTGTGGGGAGTTGGCGGGCCGGATTGTGTGTAGAACACAGCCAAGACTGCCGAGCATCTCAGATCTGGGGTTGGGAGGCAGAGCTGGGGCTGGTGGGTCTCTACAGGCGTAGGCCCCAGGTACCCCAGGGGCATAGCAGAAATCATGGTGCTGGACAAGACGTTGGGTCAAGACCAGTGGGAGGAGGACTGAGACTGACATGGGATAACGAGGTACAAACATTATGGGAAATGCTCCTGCCCTGTTTGGAAGGGTAGAGGGGATTCTACCAGCCACCTGGCCCAGCACTGCACCCACCAGATGTCTGGGCGGGGGAGCGGCAGCGACTAGAAGAGCTTGCCGTCAAAAAGCATAAACGCCATAGAACTTCAGATACATGCAGTACAAATTGCCAGAATTTCAGTTTATGTAGAATTTAAGAATTCAGGGGCGCCTGGGTGGCTCAGTCGGTTAAGCGGCCGACTTCGGCTCAGGTCATGATCTCACGGTCTGTAAGGTCGAGCCCCGCGTCGGGCTCTGTGCTGACAGCTCGGAGCCTGGAGCCTGTTTCAGATTCTGTGTCTCCCTCTCTCTGACCCTCCCCCATGCTCTGTCTCTCTCTGTCTCAAAAATAAATAAACGTTAAAAAAATTTTTTTAAGAATTCAGATTAAAAAAAAGTCCCCTCCCTGTTGGCAAAGGAAAAAGATCCGTATATTCCCTCTCTTGAATGGTGTTTCCGAAATAGGTTCAGATTCAGTTTTAAGGTAAATGGGAGGGTTTGTACTACAGCGTCACTTAGGCAAAAGGACATTTCTGTGCCACGGAGATGGGAGTAGTTTCCTCCATAGGTTGTGAGCCCTTGGGAACACGGATTTTGCTAAATACAGTGACTTATTTTTTTGATTTCATGATGTCTGGCACGGTGCTTTCACATAGGTGTTTTTCAACAAGTATTTATTTCATGGTGATCTTGAGAAATAGCAAGATGTTTGGTGAGAAACGTGTAAGATGTTCTTTCTGCTGTAGCATAGTCAGTTAGTAATAACATTTCATAATTGTCCTGGTCCCTTAGACAGACTGGTATTGTAGCTTAGCAAGTTTTTCTTGAAAAGCAGGAATAGCAAATAGTTATCTCCAGGCTGGGGGACAAAACCCCCGGCTACCCCACCCAAAGTGAAAGGGGATACGCTCGAGCCACTGTGGGGTGTGTGTGTGTGTGTGTGTGTGTGTGTGTGTGTGTGTGTGTTCATTTTTCAGGGCCAGTAGTTCATGTGAAGAAACGTTGTCATCGCTAAAGAAATGTGATACGGGGTGGTGGCCCTGCCCTCTTTGGAGGCGTGGTTTCATGTTGTCTGATGACACAATGCAGAGGTCAGCACTGTGTAAATCACGCCGGTGGGGAATTCTCCCGTCCGCTCTCAAAACATAATAAACATTTTGACCCACTGAAGGAAATGGAATTTTGTAGATGAGTGATCTATAAGACCTAAGCTGGGTTACATTTGGGGAACTCCCACCATCACCGTGGCTCCATAAATGGGAGCCATTCCTTAAAAATTGCCTTATGTCCCACGTGATGACAGAGAAGGACGCACAGCCCCGATCCAGGGTGCTCCCACAGCCATTGAGGCAGGACTGTGGTAAGGTTTCGGGAAGCCTGGCTCCCTTCTCTCATCCTTCCTCTGTGTTGCCACAGGTAGGAACACCTATGGCACAGATGTGGCCTGAGCCACATCTCTGCACTTTCTGTAGAATAAGGGCACCATTCCTGGTCCAGCTTCCAAGGCCCTTCCCACCTGCAGCCCCCTCTGAGTCCTGCGCCCTTACCTCTGGCCGCCCTGGCCTCACTGGACCGCTACTCCCACATCACCGGGTACTCTTATGCACCTGACATGCTCTAGCCCCGTCCCCCGCCTGGTATGCCCCTGTGCCTTCCTTGTGCACCGGATGGACTCTGCTCATCCTTGATTGCCCTTCGGGGCCCATCTTGCTATCCTCTTCTCCGCGGACCCCCCCCTCTGCCGAGTGGACTTTCTTCTTGGTGGGTGGAGTGCTGGGGATCTCATGGCGGGAGGCCAGACTGGGGAGGGGAGGGTCTTGGAGGCTCTAGAAACCAGGCGGTCAGGGTGCGGCTTTGAAGGCAGACCTTTTGCCCGTGAAGATGTCTGAGTGTGTGGACGAGACGCGTAGGGTTGTACGGCTTTATTGCTTCTCCCTCTTCTGTGAATATCTAGAAAGAACACCTACAAGAAAAATCCAAAGACGGGATTTCCTTGTTCGTGGCCTGAGTTTAAAAATGAGCGCTTGGCGGTGGTTTCTACGTAGGTGTCTTCTAGGGCTTTCCTGACCGCTGGGTTGACAGGTTAGAAGGGGCTACGCGTGTCATCGGGATGTCAGGTGCCCAAGGATCGTGTGTTCACGTAGATTCTGACATTTCCTAGATGTTCTAGAAATTAAGATGCCGTGAGGTGATCATTATTTTATTCCTCCTCTTCCTTCCTTCTCCCCGGTGTGATGCTGCTGATCTCAGCTGTCCGTTCCCGAGAGACTGGTTATCTGCTGGTTTTTTACTGTGCTTCGAGCCATGCTCGTCTGCTGGGTCACGGAGGTATTGGGGCAGAGGTATTCAGCAGGTTCTTACTGAGGGCCTGGCTGCTCAGGGCTGGCTTCGCAGGGTCCGCAGGACGTGAGTCAGGGGTGGACCCTACTGCTCACACCTGCTCACTGTCTCAGCCTCACACGTGGCTTCACTCACCTGGCCTTGCACACCTGTGCTCTCACAGAGGCCAGGGCAGGCTGGGGCGGGAGGGAGGACCTGCCCCTGAAGGCAGGGCTGTGTCTGAGCCGGCCTTGCGGGGCGGGTAGGAATTTGAAAGGTGAAAGGATGGGTTGTGGGTAGCTAAGTACAGGCACAGCTTCGAAGGCCCGAGAAGGGACGGGGTCCCTTCAGGGAATGGTGAAAGGGCAGTGGGGGTGAGAGCAGGCCTGGGCGGATGGGCGGGACTCGCTGGCCTGAAGGCAGAAGGGAGAGGCCTCGGGAGAGCATCTGTGGTAGGAGGTCAGCCAGAATCACCTGGAATCCTCCTCTTCCCGGCCTTGGAGACTGCAGGGCTTGAAATCCCCAGTGAGGGTTTGACATCTCTACAAGTTCGCCATAAGGGTTTCCATAGTTTCTTCTGTTTCTTCCGAGCATTTTCTCGTAACGGCACCTAAAACAAGATGTGCCTTACACTTTAAATTCTGCCGCAAAGCTCTTGACTTACATGGTCTAGAGTTCTAGGCTTTAGGTTTGGGGAATGCCGGCCCTTGGCGTTTGCGGGGACGAGCTCGCCTCTTGCCAATGGGAACTCCTTGGTAGAATCTAACATCAGCGTATGGCTCCGCTTTTGATACTGTTTTCCTCTGCAAGAGTGCTGTATAGCCAACAGCTATGTCTTCGGAAACATGGCAGAATGATTTTGGAAGAGTGCATCAGGGTGGTTTCATGGTAGGTCATTCTGTGGTTGTCCTTATGGAAAACTCACCCCTGCTTTACCGTGAATCGTAGATTTCACATTGTGGTCTTTCTTTTGTCCGTTTAAAACGAGGACGCCAGTAAGTTCAGAAACCAGGTCCGTGCTTCCACTTGCTGCAATGGGTGTATCCTTGACAAGGGAAGAAGGCAGTCGATCTGCCCCGAAGGCCCATAAATCATGGAATGCAGTGTGTCGGGATGTGGATTCTTCTTAGCCTTGCAAAATCGTTATCAGTGTGGTAAATTGGCGTGTGGAAGAATATAGCAGGTGGCGATTAGAGATTTTTCTCCTCTATACATTTCACGGTAGCCGTTTAAGGCTCTCATCTCAGACCATTAAGGTCAGTGCTTTGTAAAATTTCAGATCAAACCATTGGCACCTCAAAAGGCAAACCATTTAGAATTCTTCCTTAAATTACCGAGAAAAAAAAAAAAGGTGCATGATGACTGTTTTGTTTCTGAGACTTATGACAGGCTCTGTGGCTTTTATTCTGATGGGAAGGAAATGCAGCTATTGTAACTTGCCGTCAGGGAGAATATTTTAGTGCCAGCTCTGTGCTGAGTGCTATTTAGAATGTTAGAGAAGCTGCTGAATCCTCCCGGGGCCAATTTGCAGTTGGCAGGCAGGGGCTTTATGCGGGGACCATTCCAAGCGGGAGAAGCATTCCAGTCCCACGATGGGTGAGCAGCGAACCTGACGCAAACGTGTGTTTAGTTAATACTGTACCCAGACCAAAGGATCAGCATCGAATCGGTGAAGGTCATCAGAGACAAAAGGTCAGAGCCTCAAGCTTTATCCTCAGCTGCTTCCAGCCCAGGAGTAGGAATTCTCAGTTCTATAGGTGGGCTGTGTGGCATGTTATCTGAAGTTTTCCTTGAGCCGGGGGAACCTTAACTACAGAATGGATACACATTGAAGTGAGATGTGCAGGTGGGAAGCGTAAGAGATGAGCGGCAGATACTCACCTGGGGTAGCTGTGAGCTGGAGGTGTACAGGAAACATTTAGAAGCATGAAACAATGGCCGTACCAGTGAGTGGCTTCCCCCCAGAGCCTTAGTTTGATCCGGAAAATAGTCCTAGAATAGTGGGGAGGAGTCTGGCAAAGGCAGGGTGCGGAGCCGCCGTGAGAAGGGAGGGGACTTGTCAGGTCACGGTCCAGAGGAGGACCCGGCTCGAAGTAAAAAGGGACATTCTCAGGGGCCTGGTGGTATGTGGGGATCGCGAGGGGCCAGCGACATTTGTGGGGGTTAGTCAGTGTCCCTCCGTCCTGCTGGCGTGGGAAAGACGGACGCGATGGCCACAAACACGTTTCCAGGACACCAGATGTCACTCTGGTGTCTCCCTTCAGGCCCCCTGTTGCCTAATGAGGCTCAGGCTCCTGGGCCTGTAAGAGCCTAGGAGACCCTCCCGGAGCCTTGCCCCCACCTCTGTCCCCTCTTCAGGTTGTGTTTCCTTTGTTTCCCAAATATGCTCCGCCCCTGGGCCTTTCACCATGGGGTGCCTTGAATACAAATGCAGCCGCCTCCTCCCGACTGGCTGGGAGCGATTCCCCAAGCGGTGGTCTGGGTTGCAGCCCTGCCTCGCCTCTTCCCAGCTTGTGAACTCTGCCCCGGTTCCTCACTGTAAAATAGATCCTGACGGTACCTGTCCTTCAGGGACGTACAGCTGTCAGCTGTCACCACCCTCATCCTCTGTCCTTTCACACAAACCCATACCCTTCCGTGAATCATTTCTGGAGCCCCACCAAAGGAAACGGATACCCTTTGTTCTGGATTTCTTCTCCAGTCTGTCCGTTCGGGCGGCTGTACCAAAAATACCATAGACTGGGTGGCTTATAAACCACAGCTTGAGGCGGGGGAGCCCAAGGTCAAGGGGCTGGCAGATTCGGTGCTGGTGAGGACTCACCTTGTAAGTTGAAACCTTGTCAAGTTACTCTCCTTCCTGGGAGGGATGAGGATCCCCTGCTCACGTGACTGCCACCGCGGTTGTTAGTAAATGCCAAAGCACAGCGCGAGCCGATGTCCTCGATGTCGCTCTCATTAGATTATGTGTCCTGACTAATCTTCCTGTCCAGCTTGGGTTCTACTTGTGGCGATGACCTTCTTTTCGGCCCCCGAATTGGGACAGGTAATATGATGGAGTCAAGTGAACTTATTTGCGGGTATTTGCCACGGGGGTCGCCTTTGAATATCTGGGATATAGTTTTGTCCACATTCCGGTTATTTTGACTTCATTCCACCCCAGTAGCTTGTAAGGAGGCTTCCTTAAGGCCTGCACCCGTGCTGTCTTACTCATTTTTATTTCCCTGGTAGCTCCTAGCACCGTGCCTTGCTCACAGTAGGCATCTGGAAAATGTTTTTTAAGTTTTTTTTTTTTTAACATTTTTTCAGTTTTGAGAGTGAGAGAGACAGAGCATGAGCGGGGGAGGGGCAGAGAGAGAGGGAGACACAGAATCGGAAGCAGGCTCCAGGCTCTGAGCTGTCAGCACAGAGCCCTACACGGGGCTCGAACTCACGGACCACGAGATCATGACCTGAGCTGAAGTCGGACGCTTAACCCACTGAACCACCCAGGCGCCCCAGGAAAATGTTTTTGAATGCACTTATTATTGTTCAGTAATAAATGTTAAACTGTTTATGGAAAACTAAGCATGCTTGGGTTCTCACGGGCAAGTACTGAATGTCTGCTGTGGAACCAGCCAGCAGCTTGCTTCTTTTAGTGTTCTTCTCTGTGAGGACAGAATTGTAATATTCCAGGTCACCAAGCGACCATTCGGGACAGTCACATGTTTTTTCTTGTTTTGTTTCGTTTTTGTTTTTTTTTAAAGATTTTAAGTAATCTCTGCCCCCAGCATGGGATTCGAACTTACCACCCTGAGATCAAGAGTCACATGCTGTCCCTACCGAGCCAAGCCAGGTGCCTCAGGACAATCGCATGTTAAAGGGAATATTCACGTATGCATTAAACAAGGCCACCATATTGCATGGTGCCGGGTGGGGGCGGGGGGGTGTTGTCCACATTGTAGTCAGGAGGCTGGCTTCATCGGTTGGTTGGTACATTGAAAGAGTTGGAGAACCCAATCTGGGCATCAGAAGTAGACCCTAAGACCTGGAAGGTGGCCCCTTTAGAGTTTTGCGACCTCGGGATGGTTTGAGTGGTTATGTTAGTACCCACACACGACAGAGAAAGATCTCTTGAAGGACAGCTGGCCTCAAGTAAGAGAGGTAAGATTCCATATCCGCTCTTCAGTATTTTGCCTGTCATAGAAAATAACCTGAGACAGCTTATAATGAAAGTATAGGCCAAATAAAATCAGAATGATTGATGGAATGAGGAAGGAAGGGACACGTAAAATGGATTTGAGGTGACTAGGAGTCTCCTGGCCGCCAGGACAAAGAAAGCGGCATGCTGGGGTGATGCGTTCTCAGGCACGGAAGGGTCCACGTCCTGCAGGCTGCCGCGGGTTCATGGGAATAGATGCTGGAGTCTTTCGCCAGCCTGCACCTGGGGGCTGGAGGTGGGGTACATCCTTGGGCCAGCAGAGTCACTAAGGCCCCTTAGCATCCTGGCTGATTCTGAAGTTCTTCTTGGAAGGAGGACAATAGTACGCTTGGATAATAGTGTTATAGACTGTAGCTTTCCAAAGCTAGTTTCCCTGCAGGCCAGAGTAATGAGTGAGTACAATGAAAATGATCTGGCACTTGCTTGTGAGAGCTAAGTGGTGGTCAAGGGACTTTGCCAAGGTGATTCTGTTGAACAGACGCCAAAGGATCTTTCCACGCCAGCCCATTATCTTAAACCCAGGTTTTATGGGTAGGACTTGGGAACCCTTCCCACACAAAGAATGTTGCCTGGGGCTCTGGTCCTGAGTACCTCTCTGTCCTGGCCTATTGGAGGTTGGCCGAAATATTTCAAATCTCTCTTCTGGGGAAGAGATTGTGCCTCTCTCTGATGAACCAGACTTTCCCTGGTGATGGGAAAGGCCTAGAACAGAACCCTGTTTTTTGACTTGCATGCGAACCCTGGAGGGAGTACTTTCCTCCCCGCTTGCTGATGTGGGAGGTGATGCAAGTGAATGTTGGAGTAGGAAGCTCTGATCAGGGTGAAAAAAGGAAACCACTGACTTTAGACCTAGGAAGTTCAGTTATAGCTTCAAAAAGTGCCAGCCGGGAATGCAACCTCATGCAAATCTCAGGAAATTTAGGTGAAATTTATGTTTTCAGCAGGATAGAGCCAACCAAGATGAAGAAAAATATTAAGGCGACTTGGATAAGTGGAATCAGACATCTCTGGCTGTAGAAGGAGCATGGCTTCTCGGCGTGTTCAGCGAGACCCAGCTGTGTTTCTCTCCCCGTGTTGTCCTCCTTAGGGTCTGTGAATGGCTGAACTTAGAACAAGGCTTTTGCAATCTGTGCTGTGTGAATACGGTTTTTGTTCTGTTGGTTTAATTTGCATTTGGTGTCTGGAGTGCCTGGTGATGGAAAGAGCCAGTGCTTTGTTTTGGGTAATGAGGGCTGAGGTTTCAAATCAGTGTTTCTCGGTTTACCCAGTGTCAAGTGTTATTTGAGTAACAGGCGGCTGTGTCGCTCATTGCTCTGAGGTCCTGCGAGTTTCCGTTTACAAATTAGATTTTTGCATACTCTCAAATCGTTAGGTTACAGGATGATATCCTGAAAGGGGAAACTATATTCGCAAATGGAAATTGAGTCCCTATTACATGCATTTTCATTCTAGGGCAGATGTCGTCTGAAACCTCTTCAGATGCTCGTTTCTGCCCTTGTCAATTACTTCATCGCAAGGGTCAGTGATAAACCAAGAGAATGGGAGGAGCCAGTGTGGAAGACTTTCTGTTGAATGGGATCATGTTGGGTGCTTCTTGGAAAGTGGGTGAATTATTCATGATGAAATGAATGAGGGCATTATTTTAAATTGGTGTAGAAGCAAATGGTTAACCCATTTATTAAGCAGCTAGTGTTGATCTGTCTGCCAGGAGACTTTAGAGCCTACGCGATGTGCTCCTTGTTGGTCGTGTTTTTTTGTTTGTTTTTGTTTTAATGTATCTACTTAAGTAACTCCAAGCCTACCTGATGTTATCCTTTTTCCTGTTTTTTCTTTCAAGGTTCCAGTAATTCATTTTGCAATAGGATCATGTATATAGTTCCCTTCCCCCCCTGCCTCCGCTTCCCCTCTCATTGCTGCTGCCATCCTGATGACATTCCTGTTGTGCGAGAGATAGTCTTAACACCAAGGGGAGGTTGAGCTCTTGGAGAACTGTGGCCTGTCTATTTATAGAGGCATAGGTCCTAGGAAATCTGACTTAAAGAAAAAAATCCAACTGGCGTTAACAGCTCAGCTACCTGATGCTTATTTTGCAACCCGATCAGAACCAGAAAGTGAACAAAATTGGCCCCTGAAAAATAGGACAAAATTCTGTACGCTAAACATCGTGCACTTTTCTTTTTAAAATTTTTTTTTCAACGTTTTTTATTTATTTTTGGGACAGAGAGAGACATAGCATGAACGGGGGAGGGGCAGAGAGAGAGGGAGACACAGAATCGGAAACAGGCTCCAGGCTCCGAGCCATCAGGCCAGAGCCTGACGCGGGGCTCGAACTCACGGACTGCGAGATCGTGACCTGGCTGAAGTCGGACGCTTAACCGACTGCGCCACCCAGGTGCCCCCATCGTGCACTTTTCTTCCAGATAAGTCTCCGGGCTCTCTCGTAGGACCAATTTTGACATCATTTTGTTTTCCTTCTTAGAAATGTGACATGTAAAATAAAACGTGTAAAATGTAACTAAACCTTTGATCCTGTAGCAGTCGCTGTTTCTAAGCTGCTCAGCCCTTGTGTGCACGCTCATATCCAGCTCATGACTTGGTGTCTGAGATCACAACGAATGAGAAGAGTTGCAGGGAGGGTGGGGGGGCTGTCCTGGCGTGTCACGTAGTAGGTGCTCAGCGACTGTGTACCCAGAACGAGGCGAATAGAATGGAGGGGAGGCCCTGCACCTTGCATGTTTCTTTCTCTGCGTAGCAGCGGTGTCCCTGATTTATTGCAATGCTACTTATCCTCAAGCTGTTTACTATAATTAGTAATATACGCGTTGTGCTTATATATGTGCACATATATGTTTGTATTACTACATGCCCACATATACGGGCAGCCCTCACTTTGCAAAGCGCTGATATTAGGAATTTCAGTTACCGTCCTTTTAAAAAACCAGTCCCCCAACAACACAGTTCAAATTTCAGTTACCCCCAGTGTGTTAACTGATCGCATAAAGTACACAAACTTTGCGGCTAGCGGGTCGGTCCACGAGTCGCTGTACGTATATATAACAGGTGCGCATGGTGATCGGTAACCAGTGACCCGCCCTTCTTTCAAAGTCCGTCCGTGATTGGCCACTACACATGTCACTCTGTACACGCACAGGTGGCAAAGTCGTAGTTCGGTTGCCTTCTTGTCTTCCAGCAGTAAACCAATAGGACGTTTGGTGAAAATACCACAGATTGAGAGGGACGTGGCCACCAAAGGTGAACCTGCATCAAACAAGTTAAAAATGTTGAAAGTGACATTCATAACCTACATGGAGTTGGAGAAGAATTAGCTTTCTCTTTCTTACTGAGAACGTTGCTCTTCCAGCCACAGTTGGAGAGACGGGGCGTGCAGCCTGGGCAAGGTGAGGGGGGTGAACTATCCACATAAACAAGGGAAGTGGTTGTGAAGAAGGGAGTAAAGATACCCGAGAGGAAGTGAAGCTTCCAGACCAAAGCAAAGTTCACGTTAAAGGCACTCTCAGGTATTTTCCAACATGGAAAGTGCAGAAGAGAAGTACGGTGTTGGGAAGGACCATGGACTACAGTGCAACAGTATTCGTGGTAGCCAAAAGGTGGTGACAACCCAGGTGTCCGTCCATGGATGGTAGGATAAACCAATCGTGATCTATAAATACAATCAGACTATTACTTGGTCATAAAAAGAATGAGGTACGGACACGCGGTACAGCATTAGTGAACTTGGGAAACATGCCAAGTTAAAGAAGCCAGGTGTAAAAAGATCATGTACTGTATGATTCCATTTATATGAACAGCCTGGAGGAGGTAAATCCATCGAGCTAGAATACAGATTGGTGCTTGTCATGGTGGGCTGGGGAGGGAGGGGTAAGTGGTTAATGGGTCCAGGGTTTCCTTTTGGGGTGCCAAAAATATTTCGGAACTAGACAGAGGTGGTGGTTACACAACATTGGAATGTGCTTAAATGCCGCTGAATTCTTCAGAGTGTTTACTTTTACCTGAAACCGTAAAAACCATAGAAGACGGCATAGGCAGTAATTTCTCTGACATCGGCCGTAGCACCATTTTTCTGAATATGTCTCCTGAGGCAAGGGAACTAAAAAATCAACTATTGGGACTATGCCAAAATAAAAAGCTTCTGCACAGCAAAGGAAGTACTGAACTAAAAGACAACCTACCGAATGGGAGAAGATCTTTGCAAATGATGTATCCAATAAAGGGTTAGTATCAAAAATATATAAAGAACTTCTACAACTCAACACCCCCAAAGCAAATAATCCAATTAAAAAATGGGCCGAGGACATGCATAGACATTTCTCCAAAGAAGACTTACAGGTGGCCAACATCATTCATCATCAAGGAAATGCAAATCAAAACCGCAGTGAGGGTATCACCTCGCACCTGTCAGAACAGCTAAAATCAAAAACACAAGAAACGTGTTGGTGAGGATGTCCAGAAAGGGGAGCCCTCTTGTACTATTGGTGGGATTGCAAACTGGTGCAGCCACTATGGAAAATAATATGGAGGTTCCTCAGTTAAAAATGGAACTGGCCTATAATCCAGCAATTGCACTACTGGGTATTTACCCAAGAAAATGCAAAAACACTGATTCAAAGGGATACATGCCCCACTGTGTATAGCAGCAAATTATGGAAACAGCCCAAGTGTGTCCGTCAACTGATGAATGGATTAAGAAGATGGGGTGTGTATTTATACAGTGGAATATTATTCAGCCATAAAAAATAACGAATTCTTGTCACTTGCAACAGCACGGATGGAGCTAGAGAGTATAATGCTAAGTGAAATAATGCTAAGTGAAATAAGTCAGAGAAAGACAAATACTGTATAATTTCACTCATGTGGAACTTAAGAAAAAAGAAACAAAGACTCAAATACAGAGAACAAACAGATGGTCACCAGAGGGGAGGTTGGTGGGGGAGATGGGTGAAAAAGTGATGGGGATGAAGGTGTGCACTTGCTGTGACGAACACCGGGTATCGTATGGAAGTGTTGAATCTCTATACTATACGCCGAAGCTAATATTATACTGTATGTTAACTAACTACAGTTAAAAGTAAACATTTTGATTTGCTTCTTGTTTGAATTTCACCTCCAAGAGTATGACAATTTGTGAAGGTAAAGATGCTTTCTTTGTATTGTAAGTTACGCTTCAGGATGACAGCACTTTTCAACTATCAATATGTTTGTTTTTTTTTTTTTTTACAAAGAAATCAAACACTTTAATTTCTAATGTGCTAAATGACCTGGTACTGAAAGATTAGCTTGATTATTTTTTTTCTTTTCCCTGTACATTTATAAGTAACAGTGAGTTATCAATGTTTTGACACACGTTTAAGGGTCACGAGACGATGGCAACTTTTCCTGGTAATTACCAGGGTCACTTAGCGTGGTTTCATCTTCTATGGTCATTTTTTTTTTTTTTTTACATTTATTTATTTTTGAGGAACAGAGTGAGACAAAGCATGAGCGGTGGGAGGGGCAGAGAGAGAAGGAGACACAGGATCCGAAGCGGGCTCCAGGCTCCGAGCTGTCAGCACAGAGCCTGACACGGGGCTCGAACCCACGAACTGTGAGATCATGACCTGAGCTGAAGTCAGACGCTCAACTGACTGAGCCACCCAGGCGCCCCGGTCATTTTTTTTTTTTTTTAAGCTTATTATTTTATTTATTTTGAGAGTGAGCGAGCAGGGGAGGGGCAGAGAGAGCAGGAGAGAGAGAATCCCAGGCAGACTTCATTGCTGTCAGTGCAGAGCCTGAGGCGGGGCTCGAACACACAAACTGAGAGACCATGACCTGAGTCGAAACCAAGGATGCTTAACCGACTGAGCCACCCAGGCACCGCTCGTGTGACCATTTGTATGGTCTCCTCCTACTGTGAAGAATTGAGGACTGCCTGCTCACATATTTTACCACGTACACAGGTATATGTAGTATTTGTACATCTTCATTATAGCGTGTTGTTACAATATACACCATTCACTCTTCCAGCAAGAATCCTGACACGTGTCTTCTACAGTGTGCGTATTTTCACATGGTGCTTTTTGGAAGGAAAAAAAATACGAAAGCCAGCCCACAAGAAATTACCCGGTGGGGGCCATAGTCTGTGATTCGGCTGTGCTCGTAAAGCACGCACTTTGCCTTTTCCGGGGCCAGCCTTCCAGAGCGTTGAGATTTCAGGAACTGTCTTGAAAAAGAAAACTCTAGAACACCCAGCAAGCAATGATTGCAGCAGCCAGCCGTGGAGCGAAGTCCGTTTTGCCGTGCAGAAGGAAAACCGTTCCTAGGCTGGCTGTTGATGGGTGTCCAGCGAAAGAGGCCTGATCCCGGGTGTCAGGTGGCCCTCAGCTGGCCACACCGCCTGTGTGGGGGCATTCCTGCTGCAGAGATGGCCTGAGGCCCTCGGGACACCGTCCACATCAGCTCGCAGACCGGGAGCCTGTGTCCACAACGGCAGGTGGAATTTATCCTGCGGTTGGGGAAGTCCCTTTTTGTACCCGCTCTGCAGTCTTGCCTCCACCTCCCGTTGAGGTTTTTAAAATCCTACGAGAAGCCTAATGTGTCTGTAAGTATTGGAGATAATTTTGAATCTATCACTGTGTGCAAAGGTAACAACGACGACAAAAATCCCTGAAGACTGCTGCT
Source organism: Neofelis nebulosa (assembly GCF_028018385.1). Classification (NCBI taxonomy): domain Eukaryota; kingdom Metazoa; phylum Chordata; class Mammalia; order Carnivora; family Felidae; genus Neofelis; species Neofelis nebulosa. The sequence goes on along the minus strand of NC_080792.1, from coordinate 17,883,419 downwards.
CTTGGGGAGGTTACAGTCCCCCTCTGTTCAGTCTCTCGAGCGCCAGGGATTTGTGGGTTCAAGGGAGCGCAAGACCCAGACCCTGCGCTCGGGGGTGGCAGAGTCTGGGTCAGTGGTCACCGGCCAGAAGGCCTGTCCTCCTGCCTGTCAGGTGAGATGGGACTTTGGGCTAATGAAGGACCCTTCTTAACAGTGTTGTTTCAAGGATTAGCCAATGTAACGTATGTAAAGTGTTGAGAGCAGTGCCCCACAGGTGGTAAGTGTTTAAACAAGATTCTTACCCTAGAACTAGAGTATTAAAATTCCTGGTCACATTTAACCCCCAACGATCTTGCAGAGGAGGTGGGGCCACAGCTGTTGTTCGTTGAGCGTCTTGGCCGGGTGGCAGAAGTCACACTACTGGAAAGGGGCTGGGGCGGGGTCTGAACTTGGCCCCAAACCCTTCACTCTGGGCTTCCTGACTGCCCTGGCAGGAGAAGATCAGGAAATGTGTTGGCCCGCTCTGGCTGCCGTGGTAAAGGACCACGGCCTGGCCGCTGAGACAAGGTACCTTTATTTCTCACAGATCTGAGGCTGAAAGTCCAAGATGAAGGCGTCCACAGGGTTGGTGTCTTCTTAAGCTGTGTCGTTGGCTTGTGGACACCGTCTAATCCCTTTGCACTCATGTGATCTTTTTCCTGTATACCTGTGTCCAGATTCCCTCCCCCCCCTTTTTTTTTTTTATTTTGAGAGAGAGAGAGAGAGAGAGACAGTGAGTGGAGGAGAGACAGAGAGGGAGACACAGAATCCAAAGCAGGCTCTAGGCTCTGAGCTGCCAGCACAGAGCCCAACACGGGGCTTGAACCCACGAACCATGAGATCCTGACCTGAGCTGACGTCAGACGCTAAACTGACTGAGCCACCCAGGCGCCCCTGGCTTCCCTCCTCTTATAAGAACAACCAGTCATGTTGGATTAGGGCCACCCTGAAGGACTTCATTTTAACATAATCACCTCTTTAAAGAGCCTGCGTTCAAATTCAGCCACGTTCTGAGGTGCAGGGGTTAGTTAGGACTTCAGAACGCGAATTTTCGGGAGACACAGCTCCGCTCCTAACAGGAGAGGAGGATTAGTAGCAAAATCGGAGGGATCGGATACCTGTGTCAGGAACTGGAGTGAGGACAGAGCGGGCAGCATTGGAACTGATGGAGCAGGGGGCTGGTCTCCGTGGTTTTTGAGTTTTGATTTCAGGCACGGCTTTCAAAGGACAAAGAGGAGTGGACTTGGCGGTGAGAAGCGTGTCCCCAAGAACTCAGCGACCTGGGGCGAGCCGAGCGGGGTCTGTAGGCACGCGGGATTCGGTTGGAGCCGGGTGAACGGGAAGACGCACCGGGTAGCTGACGGCCTGGTCAGTGTGGGCCTGAGAAGTCTGTATTTTGGTTTGATAGGCATTTGCGTCCTTTATTGAGCACGTATTTACAGAGCACCTCACGTCTAGGGTCACAGTGCAGTTCTCGTCAGCGGGGAGACGGTTTGGGTCTCTGGGTGGATCCCTTGGCGTAGCTTCCGACAGCAGAATCGTTTCGGTGTGTGGTTGTAGAGACACAGATTATGTAACTCTGAAATTAGATTTCTTGACGATGGCTTAATTCGGTTAACAAATGTTACTTTTAAACCACAAATGGTGGAGTCGTACAGATTAAATCTGGAGCCGAGACTGACTGGGCTTGCATCCTGGCTCTGTCCCTTATTAGCTTTGTCAGATTTATCCTACGACATAAATTGGCAGAGCTTCAGTTTTCTCAGCTGTGAGAAGTGGATAATTATACGTACCTCATTGGGTTGATGGAGAGTGTGCATCTGCAGTCGCGTATGGGAAGGTTCTAGCACTGTGTCTTTCGCATGGCGAGCGCTCAGAAACGATACCCGAAGGAAGGTAGCGCTGGGTGAGTTGGGGGTCTTTTAAAAAGAGGTTTTAATAGAGGTAAATAAATAGCGATGAACTTTGGATTAGTTCATTAACAACGGCGAAGAAGTGTGAGCACCAGCCAGTGGCTGAGTGCTAAGGGGTAGAAGAAGGCAAGACCCCTGCCTTGAGATTTGATGTCTTTGGTAGTGGTTACAATCGCTCACACATATCTGGACCTTTCTTTTTTAGGATAGGTGGTGGAATTATAGCTCCCTGCCCCAGTGAGTTCAGATGTGCTCACATGACCACCCGGAGATGAATTAGAAGGTGAACACGTGAGACTCCTGTTGATTTTGAGCCAAGACAACACTCAGCCGAGGGCTCTTGGCTACGTTCCGCAGGGCCGCTCGGCTGAGTGGTGGGCCTGGGTCCCCGAGTGAGGTCAGCACCTGCACGGACCGGACTCACGTAGACGCCAGATGGCCCTGCACTGAGGAAGAAACCTTTGCTATAAGCTTCTGAGATGCTGAGATGTCGCTGGTGGCTTTCTACCGTCACCTGGCCCCCTCCTCACGTTGTGTTACAAGAGGCTCAACCTCGCTGATTGTCCTTTTCTGGACTATAGATCAGTCTTGAACGGACTTTTTGGCCAGTACGTGCCTGTACGCGTGCATGAACACGCACACATATAGAGAAATACAGCTGCAACCGAAAGCATTTCTTTGTCACTGTTATTACCTTCACCAGTATTTTTAAATGAATTAAATGTCAGAAACTCACATGTTCTTTTTAGAAAACAGCTCTACAGAGATAGAATTCGCCTGCCATGCAATCCACCCATTGAAAGTTTACAGTTCTGTGGCTCTAAGTAGATTCACAGAGAGGTGACTTCACATCACCACAGTTTCACGGCATTTCCGTTACCCCCAACATTACCCCACTCCCCAGTCCTCCCACACACTCCCTCCCCAGCCACAGACCACCCTTAATCTGCTTTGTGTAGATCCGTGTCTTCTGGACATTTCCTCTACATGGAGTCTTGGAGCGGATGGTCCTCCACGACTGGCGTCTTCCACTTAGCATAATGTTTTCAAGGCTCCTCCATGTCGCAGCCTGTATCACTGTTTTCTTGCTTTTGCTACCAAAAAACATCCCATGGTATGGAATATAGTGTATTGTAAAACCTCATGGTTCCTAAAGGTGGAAACAGGGCTGACCCCTCTAGGGTCGTGGGCACCCACTCATCAGTTGACGGACATTTGGGTTGTTGCCACTTTCTGGCCGTCACGAATAGGGCCGCTGGGAACATCCGTATAGTCTCGTCCAAGTTATTCTGTGAACGTGTTTTCATTTGTCTTGGGTTTACGCCTGTGAGTGGAATTGCTGGGTCTTAACGCTGACTCTACATTTAACTGTTTAAAGAACTGCCAGGCTGGGTGCCTCAACTCACGTCCCTACCAGCAGCGGGTAAGGGTGCTGATTCTTCGTGTCCCCACCAACACTGCTTACCGTCTGTCTTTGTAGCCATCCTGGAGGGTGTCACCTGTTTTACATTGTTTAACATGAAACTTAGATGCCACGGTTCCGCCTTCCTGTCTTCACAGGTCCTTCCTGAGGCAGCTCGTGCTTTTGTCACTTTGTGTTGAGTTATTAGCGTCGTCCATGTGTATGTTGCATAGGGACATGCTTACCTTCTACCGACACACCTACATTCTCACTTTAAAATGTGGTATTTGGGGGCCCTTGGGGGGCTCAGTCGGTTAAGCGTCCGACTTCGGCTCAGGTCATGATCTCGCGGTTCGTGGGTTCGAGCCTCACGTCGGGCTCTGTGCTGACAGCTCAGAGCCTGGAGCCTGCTTTGGATTCTGTGTCTCCCTCTCTCTCTGCCCCTCCCCCACTCACGCTCTGCCTGTCTCTGTCTCTCAAAAATAAATAAACGTTTAAAAAAAAAAAAGAATTTAAAATTGTGGTACTTTGTTCCGTGTCGGGTTCTCCTCCTCAACCAGCTGGCAAGCCCACACCGGCTTCTGGTTGAGGACCAGTCAAGCTTCAGCTGAAATGAGAGTTAGTCCTATGTTAGTACAAAGATCACCTCCTGTCGCTTAAGTGAGGAACTTTGGTGGTGGTTCCTGTTTGTCTTCACTCTTCAAGTCGACTTCAATTTGTGGCAGTAAAGTCAGACGTATATATTTGAATATTCATGTTGTAAAACCACATGGTTTCTAAAAATGGGCATGATTCTAAAAGTGGGAACTCCCTACAGTTCATGTGCTAAGTTAACATGCCATTAAAAAAAAATTTTTTTTTTTAACATTTATTTTTGAGAGACAGAGGGCACGAGGAGGGGAGGAGCAGAGAGAGAGGGAGACATAGAACCTGAAGCAGGCTCCAGGCTCTGAGCTGTCAGCACAAAGCCCGATGCGGGGCTCGAACCCATAAACCATGAGATCATGACCTGAGCCGAAGTCGGATGCTTAACCGACGGAGCCACCCATGCGCCCCAACACGCCATTTTGAGCGATGAGTCTGCCATTGGGGTTGAGCAGGGTCCATGCCTTCGTGGAGGGTCAGGTCTGTCTGGGGACAGACCTTTCAGGAATAACGGCGTTACAGATCGTAAAAGGGCTGTGAAAGAAAGTGGTCCTCCATAGGAGAATGGGGGGGGGGGCTCCCAAGTTGAGTTTTACTTATTTTGGTGGGGGGATGGGTTGGGAAGGACCTCATGAGGAAGTGACGCTTCATCCTAGATGCAGGGGAAGGGGAGGGGCGCGGTGACAGGGGGAGGCAGGGCAGCTCTGGCAGGTTAGAGGAAGTGCAGTGAACTCTGTGTGGCTGGAGGGTGGGGGCTGGGAAGAGAGGAAGCTGTGAAGGGCCAGATTGGGCAGGGCTCTCGTGGACACGGCTGATCGCTTGGACAGTATTCAAAACGCAGTGAGAGATCACTGAGAGGTTTTAAGCAGGGGAATGGTATCATCCAATTTAAAAAAAGCCACTTTGGTTGTTGCGTGTCAACTGTATTGCCATTTGGGGGTGGGAGGGGTGGCAAGAGTGGGTGGAGGGAGCCAGAGGGTCAGGGATCCACCTGCCCGGGGACCCAGCTGGAGGCATCGGGGCGGGGACTGCAGGTTGGGGCCCTGGCATCTTGCTCTGTTCTTCACTCTCCGTGAGGACACACACACTCATGCTGGTGCCAGGTCCCATCTGCTTGCCTCTGTCACGGGGAGCCGTCTCCGAGACGGGTGTCGTCAACGGTTGCCGACCTACTAGCGAGGAGCAGGCAGAAGCTATTCTTGAACCTCCAGGGCTGAGCTTTCTCTAGAACAAATATTTGAGTGACCCTTCCGTGGTGAAAGCTCCTCAACCGGATTAGCAAATGTGTTCTCGCAAGCTTCTAACACTCGGGAGCTGACGTGTGGCTTCTAGTGACAGTTTTGCTGCTGGGCCAGTATTTGTAGGGTAAAGGTGCTTGTTTCTATCAGAATCGGTTGGAAGATTTTTTTAAAAAAATTATTTAATGTTTATTTTTGAGAGAAAGACACAGAGTGTGAGCGGGGGGGGGGGGGGGGGGGTCAGAGAGAGAGGGAATCACCGAATTCAAAGCAGGCTCCAGGCTCTGAGCTGTCAGCACAGAGCTCGATGCGGGGGCTCGGACCCACAAACGATGAGCTCGAAGTTGGACGCTTAACCGACTGAGCCACCCCAGGAATGACTTACACTTTCATTGTTTGGCTTCATCGCTCCTTAGCTGGAAGGGAGTTGTGTCCTTAACGTGACGTCCAGCGATTTAGATAGGACGGTGGGGACGCAAGCTGTGAACGGAGATAAGTGGGAGCACATCCGTGAGTGGTATTCGTGCAGACTTGTGAGTTTTGACTTGATCTTTTGTGCGATCTTGACATCACAGATCTTGGAATAGGATTCTTTTCCCCCTGCTAAGAGGTTAGAAATATCAGTGCTGTGTGTGTGTATTTGGCAGGCCCCAGACGACGCTGCCTTTGTGAACTGCACCCTCGGGTTGGAGATCCGGGGTTGTGGGAGGAGAAAGACGTTTAGACCCAATGATTTTTAGGTAAGTTGATCACACCCAGCACTGCCAAATTCTCCTGAGAACCGCTGTGCCTCCTCTCCGGGGTCTCTGTGCCCGGGTGAGGACTAGCCGCCTTCTGCAGCCCGCCTCCTTGGGCTGCGGGTGACTCAGGCTGGCGTCTGAGCTGGTGACGAGCTGTCCTGTCCGGTTATTTGCACAAGCTCAGGCTTTCATTTCTCACCCGCCGTCTTCCCGTCTTGTGAGCATTTTCTGTGGGTCACCGAATTGACCGTAAGATCATTTCATTTTACAGAAATGGAAACTCAGATTTATTATTAACACATTGTGCTTTTAAGCTCGGAGGGGAAGAGCCGTGAACTTCCCCCAAGGATTTCTCCCGAGTGTGGTTTTGGTCTAGCTGTGGTTATCTGAGGTGCGGATGCCTGAGCCCTCCCGGGCCTGCTACATCCCAGTCTTTGGGTCCGGGGCTCAGGAATTTGCATCTTAAAATAGTATCTCCAAGGGGCACCTGGGTGACTCAGTCAGTTAAGCAAGAATTCTCCATTTTGGCTCAGGTCATGATCTTATGGTTCTGTTTGTGGGTTTGAGCCCCATGTCAGGTTCTGCACTGAGAGTGTGGAGCCTGCTTGGGATTCTCTTTTTACCTCTCTCTCTTCCCCTCCCCTCCCCTCCCCTCCCCTCCCCTCCCCTCCCCTCCCCTCCCCTCCTCTCCCCTCCCCTCCCCTCCCCTCCCCTCCTCTTCTCTTCTCTTCTCTTCTCTCTCTCTCAAAATAAATAAATAAACTTAAAAAAAAAATTCTCTCTAGATAGGTGTTTGCACTGAACGTTGGGAGCCACCTCCTTCACCTCTGAACTCTGGCCTGCACATCAGCACAGTGCTAGTGTTCAAGAGCATCCGGCAGATACACCCCGTCAGAGAAATAGCGGAAGAATTTATAGTTCGTCTTTACTAGTGCTAAAGCTTGACACAGGAGAAGGGGGCTCACAGGGCCCGGCCAGTGGACTTGCTAATGCAGAATTGGGCAGACTTAACACCCCCTCACCATGATGGTCAGTGCCATCATGGGCTTGGGTCTCCTCCCCAGTCGAGGGAAGAGGGAAGGTCTCTATGTGGCGGGTCAGATGGAACCAGAGGAAGGGGTTCGGCTTGGCACCCTGGCTCCTTATCCACCCTCCAGGGGCATTTGTTGCCTGGCGGGGTGGGGAGCGCCAGCGAAGGGGAAGCAGCGGTCTGCTGTTGGGTGTCCCTCCCTGAGAAGGGGGTTCCAGGGCTGGGAAGGCAGTCTGGCCCAGCCTCCGTATCTGGGAGAAAACCAGTGCCGAGGAAATATTTGAGGAAGGAGCGAAGAATTAGGAACCTTAGATTTTTCCAGTGCAAAGCATGTGTAGAACTACGGAAAAGCTTTGCTTTCTCCAGGTACACGTAAGGTCATGGTTCCAGATGCTCAGTGAAATCAGCACATAAGTGGTTGAGGATGTAGGAATTTATCTACGCCCAGGTGTAGCCTCTGAGCAGGAGAAACAGCCTATCCTTACTACCAACCAGAATAATTTACGTTGCAGATAACATGTCATCAGTTGATTTTTTTTTTTTTTTTTTTTAATCCTTCCCGAATTTGATTGAAATACATTTTTGAGTTCGGATGTTTGCTCCTGTATGTCAATCTTTATTTACAGGGAAGCCGTCAGGCATTTTTTGCTCTTTGTTGGGGAACCCCGTCGTCGTGAAAAGGATGAAATGATGTGCTCATGAGACGGGGTCTGGAAGTATGAAAAATTACTGTTTCACAGTTAGCTTTGCATGTTCCCCTCTGATTGTTTGGAAGGATGTGACTCTGGTTCTGGTCACCCCAACGTCCTTGCCTGTGGCACAGAAAGAATGCTCCTTTCCTCATTAATGCTGTTAGTAGAAGCTGTTTCTCTCTCAGCCTCTAGATAATAGCGGCCTCTCTTACATTCAAGTATTTTTATTTTCTTTCTTCTTTCCCTTCCCCTTCCTCTTCCCCTCCCCTTCTCCTTTCCCCTTACCCCCTCCTCCTCCCTTTCCCCTCCCCTCCCCTATCCTCTTCCCTCCACCCCCCTCCCCTATCCCTTTCCTTCCCTTCCCTTCCCAGCAGCTGCTCCAGACTTACCATGAATGAGCCAAAGGAATACACCTGATGCTGGAGGCTGTGCCCCCCCACAGCCCTTTGTGTCCTCTGATGTCCCTAACTAGCTCACTGCTTCTCATTCATGAAATGTTCCCCGGAGCACAACAAGAATTACAAAAGAGTTCCAAGAAACCTACAACTTGATATGCTTTATAAATTCACGTCTGTTCTGTTAGCACACGGATGTGTTCGTGGAACGTGTCGTTACCAACCTGGACGCGCTCTTGGCTTCTGCCCGGTGCACTTTCCATCACCCGCGTGTCCAGTGTTTTCCTCGCGCCCCCCATGCGTGTAGGGTGAGGCTGGTGACTGAGCGTGTGCTGCCTGAAACACGTATGTACGGATACACGGAAGCTGAATTGGCAAAGCAAACTTGGCTTTTCATATTTTTCTTCCGTCTCATTTGCTGGTTTCACTGGCGGTTCTGCTTCATCAATGTGCTAAAACAACAGTTTGCATAGTCAGAACATGTTTTTCTTAGGACAGAGTAATTCCCTTTGGTGAAAAAAGAGTTCTCACAACTATGTCCTTTTCTAGGCCTGTTCACCACTCTGTAAACTTGTATTTCTTTTTAATTTCTTTTGTTTGAGAGAGAGAGAGAGAGAGAGAATGTGTGTGTGTGTGTGTGTGTGTGTGTGTGTGTGTGTGTGTGTGAGTGTGAGTGTGTGTGTGAGCAGGGGAGGGGCAGAGAGAGGGAATCCCAAGCAGGCTCTCCACTGCCAGATCCTGACAACGGGGCTCGAACTCCCGAACCCTGAGATCATGACCTGAGCCGAGATCAAGAGTTGGGCGCTTAACCGACTGAGCCACCCAGGCACCCCTTGGTTTTGTTTCGTTGTTGTTGGTTTAGGTCAAACAATCTCTTCACCACATCTTCCACAATTTCTTGAAATACCTATGCAGCCATAGGCCACTAGGCCAGAAGGGAAGCTGATTTCCTACTCCTTCCGCCTAAAATAACTGTTAGGCAGGACGCTGCTCCTTCTCTCCCACGAAGCCTTCTCCTCCTGCCAACATGCTTACCGTCTTCCAGCGCTGATTCCAGATCACCTTTGGCCCCCACTCTGGGCCAGGGCTTCTCTTGCAGATCCTGACTTCACCTCACTCCACTTGGTACACTCTCCTGGGGCCCCACCTCTGTATCCTTTCCTCAGTTTACACACTGCCTGGGCCCCTGCATCCTCTTAAGGGCCTTTGAGATCCCTGTGGATGGGCTTTCTAAGCCACTGTTGCCTTTGCAGTCTTCCCTCTCTGGTCTGACCTCTGTGCTCCACCTTTCTCTTGTCCTACTCTCTCAGTGGTCTCGGTGGGACAGGGGTCTCAAACACCCGGGAGACCTTCCCAAATGCCAGGATAATTGGGGGGTATAGAGGGCAGGTGTGACTTATCTGTTGTAAAGGTGTCACGGCCATTCTGACTTCCCTGCCTGCTCCAGTCTGGACTCTCTCTGGATTCTGTTAGTTGTGTTGTGGCCTCACCTCCATGTTCAGGGCTCCCTTCATCAGCTGCTGCCACAGTGCCTTTGCACTCACTCCATACTCTTTAACTCCTGACCCCACTGATCTGCTGTCCTGGAGAACCTTGCCGTTTTCTTCTAGCTGCAGAAAAATTCTGGTGAAGGTCACTAAGCTAAGTTGTGTGGCATTATAACAAGTGCATGCCGCTAACTTTGGGCTAGTTTTGAGACTTTGCAGGCCTGCCTGCCTGTCTTTTGTTACTGTCTGATTTCAGTCCTCTTAGCGGTTGGTTTGGCCCAGTGGTTCTAAATTCTAGCTGCACATTAGCGTCACCTGGGGGAGGTTTGCAACTTTATCGAAGACCTGGGGCTTGTGCCCAGAGGTCCCGATATCACTGGTCAGGGGCAGGCAGGACAGGCTTGGTGGGTGTGTTTAGAAGCTGCACAGGTGATTCTCTAAGAAGCCCGAGTTGAGAGACAAGGTCTATTCTTGTCTACTCTTACTTAGTCCTCCTATAAGAGGACTGCTGATCTTTTAAGATCTCTGCTGATCCCTTGAGGAAGAAATCTTCTTGACCACGTCTGACCCTTGCCTGCCTCCAGATCCCCCCCCCTCCCCCCGTGCCTCACCTGCTGTCTTCAGAATCTGGGCCCATGCCCCCTTTTCTGCCCACACTGATATCAGCCACATTGGAGAATCCAAGTAAAAATGTCAATCTTGTGAAAGCAAGGGCAGAGAGGGGCTGGGGCGAAAATGAGGTACATACCAGGGGAAGTAAAGAGGGTGTCTGTCCTCTGATCTCCTTGCCAAGGGCTACCGCTAGAGAAGGGGGAGATGGGGCAGACCTAGCTTTCAGTCCTGACTCTGCTCCTCATTGGCCAGCTGTGGCTTCCCTCCCTCTTTAAGGAAATTCATCAAGTAACCACATCGGATTTTTGAGGATGGAGTAAGAGCTTAAAGTGCCCTTAGCACATGCCCAGCCCAGAGTGCTCAGCACGGTACCCCCTTTTTTTTCTTTTTAAGTTTGTTTATTTTGAGAGAGAGAGAGAATCCCAAGCAGGCTCTGCACTGACGACGGTGGGGCTTGGTCTGACGTGGGGCTCGATCTCAGGAACCACGAGATCATGACCTGAGCCGAAATCAAGAGTCAGACGCTTAACCATCTGAGCCCCAGGCACCCCTCAGCAGATGCTCCTTAAAACACGTCCTTTCCTACCTTCAAATTCAGGAAGATGTTCCCTTGGTGCAATAACATATAATATTTCACCCCCTGTTGAGTCCCTTTGTGCTTAAACATTCATTGCCATATTCTGCTCATGTTGTTTTAAGAAACTGCAGGTAATTTGAAGATGAGGACCAGGTAGGTTTTCAGTGTTTATGTACTCTAATCAAGTGATCGTGGTGTTTTCCACCAAGAGATGAAAAGATCAACCAGTATTTGTTAAAATTAAATTTAACCAAGGGAAGACTTACACTGTTTCAGGTACATGATCTCTAAGTGTCGTCCCCCGCCCCTCCCACCAACCCCTGGTTTTGGAGGGGAAGAAAAGAGGTGGGAATGACTCAGAGAAGTACAGACTTGGTGAATGAACACTAAACACTAACGTCTTTAATAGACGGTGAAACAGGATTCCCACGTGTTAGGGTCCTAGGTGAGATTTGGATGTTACTTTAATTTTGCCTCTGTTATTTGGAGCAAATTACTTAATGCTTTAAAAAAATTTTTTTTTTTTTTTAACATTTATTATTGAGAGACAGAGAAAGAGCATGGCCACGGGTGGGGCAGAGAGAGAGAGAGGGAGACCCAGAACCCGAAGCAGGCTCCAGGCTCAGCTGTCAGCACAGAGCCCGACGCGGGGCTCGAACTCACAAACCGCGGGATGGTGACCTGACCCGAAGTCGGCCGCTTAACCAACTGAGCCACCCAGGCACCGCCCCCACCTCTGGGGCATTATTTTTCTCCCGGACAGAATATAGAATGAGATGAGATGGATTTTAGGTCCTGTCTGAGTACTGTGGTTCCAAGCGTCTGTCTGTGGTGAATGGGGTCTTCTGTTGCTTTGTCTTTTCCTGAAGTTTGCTGTCTGTAATAGGCTTTCCGCCTGTAACTTCTGCCTTCTAATTTTGAATGTATTTTAAGTGGTACAGCATGTGAGTACATTCTTGAAAAATACTCAACATAGCCCGTGGACGAGAAGGTGAAAGTGAGCCCTTCCGCGCGCCGTCTCCCCCAAAGCCGCCTGTTCTTCCTTTTGCCAGAGAGGTGAGCCAGTGTTCCCCAGTTTGGTGTAAAGGCTTTGAGACCTTTTTCTGTACATATCCATGCACGTGGTCCTTTGTGTTTTTATAGTATTCCCTGCTCCGGTGACGTTTGAACTTGAGCTAAATTTCAACCAGAGTTGGCTCCTGCTTACAGCTTTGTTTTCTTAAAATCCGTGCCTGGGAGTTGGTCAGGTCTTTGGGCTGTGTCGCCCTCTAGTGGTGGCTGACTTTGGTTTAAAGCGGCCATCCTGCTGTAGGCCTGGGGTGGTAAAGGTCAACAGGCTGGTGACAGCGTTGGCTGTTTTCAGTTGCTGCCGTCCTTTGGTGAGATCTGGAGTTACTGTCACCTTTCTCCTTGCAGCCTGCCTTTTGGGGGAGACTTCACATTGTAGGCAGCTGCTCAAGTGAGGCCTTGCTTGGGTACCTGGGATTAGGAGGCTCTACCTGACTGGTTAACTGCCCACCCCCAACCCAACTTAAAGTGGCGCCATCGATTACATGTAAGTGACTGTTTGCCCTGGCTTTACTCCTTCGCCCTGACGAAGACCAGACTGGCTGTCCCCGGAGGCCACCACCTCCCTTCCAGTCTCCTCAAGGAGCAGTTTTTCCCTATCGCTGTTTCCCACCAAGCCATCTTCTTCCCTCTGTAAAACCTGAGCCCCGTTGGAACTGGCGTCACCAACTGGAGCACCCCTTCACCCGCCTGCTTCCGTCCTTGCTTCCTGGGCAGCGCCCCCTGTTCACGGATGACCTCTTTGCCGCCTCAACCCCACCCCGCTCACCGTGCGTGGAAACCTCAGCCCACGCGTTGATGATCCCCCGACCCAGGAACTTGGCCTCGCAAGTTCTTGACCTCCTCGACTCCAGTGACCTCGCCCCACCTCATCTTAACAACCCTGTTTAGATGCCGTCGTCCCGATCGGGATCAGAATCGTGATCTAAAGCATCCTACTCCACAGTCTCGTATTCCCAGGCTTCTACGTGAATCTGGCACTTGACGACTGAGAGTTCCGAAGACCTGTAACCAACCTGAGACCCTGACCAGCTCCACATAGAGTCTCCACCCTGATTACTTGTGACAGCTCCCAGGGAGGTTCCCTGGGTGGGGGGACGCCAGGCCTCCGTGCCCACACACCGCTGTCCTGGGCAACCCTGCGAGGGACCCACCTCTGGTCAGACCCGCGTGTGCTCTGTTGTCAATCTGGGGATGTATTTGAGACATCGGTGCTCTCCTTCTGAGGCCCTTTCTTGTTCCCCGTGTCCCCCATTGGTCTGCATTTCTGCCGAATCACCCATCATTCCTTCGAAGTCACCATCTGGTTCGTCCTTGGGTTCTAGACCTCTGAACGTTTGCAGGCTCCAGCGGTCTGCCTGCACCCTCCTTTTCCTTCCGCGTTGCCTCATGATGTTCCACGTAGCCCCGAGCTTTAAGCGCTCCCCGGAAGCTGCTGAGTCTCGAATTTGTGTTGTCCGCATGGACTCCTTGCTTCTGAACGAGTAACGTGGAGAGCCAGCGAGCTCTGTGACCTTTCTGCTGGATGACCGGTGAGGTCTCAAAAGTCAGCACAGCCAAAGTAGAACTACTTCTGGTCCCTCCCACAGTGACTCCCTTCCCATCCCCCCGAGTCTTGCCCGTCCTCCTTAGATGGCGCCAACTCCTACCCAGTTTATCAGTTAAAGACCTACTTTCTCACCATCTCCTGTATTCCTCATCCAGTAGCCAGCACAAAACACTTGAACATCTACTGTGCCAGGCACTATTCCAAGCATTTGAAAAAGAGTGTATTAACCTGTACGAGGAGAGCTGGTAATAACCTATTTTGCGGAGAAGAAAGCTCAGGCACAGAGAGGTTTAGTAGTTTTTCCATGGCCACAGATCTTCTGAGTGTTGGGTTCAGCTTTCTAGGTTTGGAGACCGGTATGGCCTGACAGTATTGGGTGTTACCACGATACAGTGCTGGGATTCCATGGATCAAAACGTTCCCTGGTCACTGTACTGTGGCTGAACAACACATTGAAATGCCTGAGCGTAAAAGGCAGCCTCTCTTGGATGTCGAGGGCAGCGATGCTTTTGTTTTTCCTGGTTGGTTGAGGCCTTTGGATCAGGGAGAACACTGTACTCCGTTAATGATTTCCAACCTACAGTAACCAGGTCTGCTGCGCACATCTAACACCGTGCGGTTCGTTCCGAGCTATGAAGCTCCTGTCATGCATGGACAAGATTTCTCTTACCGGAAGGGGAGGTTTCTCGCAGGGGGTTAGATTTTTCTAGTACGCGACTCAGATGACACCCGTGAGCATTTAAGAAATCCGTGTGCTTGATCGTTTTATTGAACACGTATATGTGTTCTTGGCTCAGCCCAGATTGCTGATGGAGAAGGCCCCGTAAAAGTTGTCTGGCCAGTCGCTTGTGGTTCATTCCACAAAAGTCTAACCGAGGAGGCCATGCCTGCGGTAGCTCAGGCTTCTTAGGCCTTCAGTTCTCAGTTACCAACAGTAGGGAAACAAAACAGTTGATTCAGAACGAGGAACAGAGTCCTTAGCCTCTGGCTTCAGCGTGCGCTGCCCTGAAATTCAAGAGTAGCTGTGTGCATCATGTCCTGGGATCAGATAGAAGAAAGGAAACTCATAGTTCATCTGGCTTATCATTTTGCCTCGTCATCTTCTCCTCCCTTCTGGAAGCTCCTCCACTTGAGCCACGCTCCCGACTTAATTTTTACTTTTCTCTCTGGCCCATTAGGTGTTACAGGTTTAAAGTGAGGATCCTAGTGGAAGAGAGGACCAACCAATGAGGACATTAAACTGTGTACGTGTGCGTTCTTAATGTAACTCTTGGAAAATTTGTCACAGGCAAGCCCCAACCCCCCAAATGGACCTTGTACCCCCAACAGGCCAGATTCATTCTGTACACTTGTGGCTTCACTGTCATGTGCTTGCTTGAGTGTTGGCTGAACTGCTGACTGTAGAGCTTTTCCCCAAGCCGTGCTCTTGGAATTTTTGTTTCGTGTTATTTTACGAACAGATGCTTCCTGGTCTCCCGTGTTGACTTGGAAACGTAGGATATGTTGGAATGTTGTGGGAAGACCAATGTATTTGAACGTGTGTCTTCACAAGTTTGATCATATCACTCGAGGCACGTTCTCGTGCAAATATATTCTGAAAAGATGGGGGAAAACCTACACTTTCTGTTCTAAGACCAGCCCTCTTCCTTCTCTTTACCAGCAGAACCTTCCATTGGCCCTGCCTCCTTTTCCTCCCTGCTCTCTCTTCTCATTGCTGGAGCCGAGGGTTCAATGGAGACTAAGTAACTCTGAAAGCACCAGGTAAACGGGAGGAGCTGGAAATGAGATCTGTGGCTGGTTGGCCATGTCTCTAGGTTCACTTCTCCCTTACTGGAAGTTCTAAAAGCCTTTCAGCCTTATCCCCTCTTGTAGGCTGTTAACACTTAAAAGGGTTTTGATTCTCTGTTCTCCTTTGGTTTTTGCCCCCCACTGGAAAGGGAATGAGGAAAGAAAGACCTATGGGACTTCATAGGATGAATTAAATGTGGGGTGGCCACATAGGATGGATATAAGGCAGGTGGTATTTAAATGATTATTTTGCAGATGTGAATTTAGTATATATAGTACGATGATGGAGCGAATATTTTCCTTTTGGGTTGCAGCATAGCAAAAAGTACTTTAATAGGGTCATTCCTTTTGAATTTTTGTCAGGTAGGGCATTGATATGGTTACTCTGTTTGCGAGTGCTCTCAGTAATTTAGTGAATCTATCATAGTCTTCACTTTCCTCATCCGTCAGGTGGCATTATGATAGGATTTAACGTTACAAAATTTCTAAGAGTGAGTTAAGTACATGGTGCTCGGCAAATGGCAGGTGCCCAGACTGACCCCAGGTGCCTTTCCGAGCGGTCGAGGACTTTGAGCAGTTGATACTATTTTCTGGGTTTTTGGCTTTGTTTTGGTTTGACTTGTTTCTTGAAGATGATGAGCGTATCTGTGATTTGGACTCATTATTGTGAAAAATGTCAAAGTTCAAAGGCAGTCTGAAAAGTGATTTTTAACAGACGTAGTAGCGAGAGGTTTATGAACCTTAATAGATTAAGAGATGAGACAAATCAGTTAGAAAGTCATTGTGGGGCGCCTGGGTGGCTCAGTCGGTTAAGCAGCTGACTTTGGCTCAGGTCGTGATCTCGCGGTCCGTGAGTTCAAGCCCCGCGTCGGGCTCTGTGCTGACAGCTCGGAGCCTGGAGCCTGTTTCAGATTCTGTGTCTCCCTCTCTCTGACCCTCCCCCGTTCATGCTCTGTCTCTCTCTGTCTCAAAAATAAATAAACGTTAAAAAAAAAAAAAAAGAATAACATTAAAAAAAAAAAAAGAAAGTCATTAAACTCTAATAGCAGTACGAGTTGAGTCACATTTAGGAGGTTTACCCTGGCTTTAGAAACCACGTGGTGCCTTCCAAAACCAGATGGAGGGACACTTTTCTCTGCGGATTTTGGCTATTCACGGTGTTACACGACTTCCCCCTCTTACATGTCTGATGTGTGGTGCTCCGTAAACATTTGTTGAGTGAACGAATGGAATGCGAGTAACCGCCGAGAGTCGGATGTCTTTCCTGATTTATTTGGGAGAATCCAGAGTTTTGACCGTGATGGAATTCTCATGGGTTTTTATGCCGAAGTGCTACTGTTTATTGAATACATTGAAGCTTTGAGGAGAGGGCTAATTAGGAGAATGAGCTCCTGAAGTTTCTGTGCCTGTTGTTCTCACTTGTCTAATGTTTGCCCAGCCCCATTGTTTACAAAGGGTTTTCTCTGGCCCCTCATTGAATCTTGCCCCTGGGAGGTGGATGTCCCTTCCCTTGTATAGATGAGGTTGGAGCTCAGAGGAACATAAAGAAGCTTGGGGACAACTGATGTGCCAGAATGTGTGGCTGGGTCAGGACTTGAATTCAGATCTTTTTACTTTAGATCGTATGGTCTCAGCATTAACCAGTGTGTGTGTGTGTGTGTGTGTGTGTGTGTGTGTGTGTGCGCGCGCGCGCGCGCGCGCGCATACACATGGAAAAAAGTGCATATATTTAAGTAGGGAGTTAAACTAAACTGCAAGTCCTTGATATACTGATACTCATAGTGAAGCAAACGTGATCTTTTTCCTTTCATGCACATAGTCTACCTTATGTATGTTTCATGATGATTAAAATGCTGACATCTTAAGCGCTCACTCTGCTATTCTGTGTTCTAAGTGCTTTACACGTAGAGTGCGAGTTCCTTTAACAAGTCTCAGTATTAATTTTATCCTCTTTGGGGGGACAAGATTGTCAGGTATAGAGAATTGAACTTCGTATTCTTTTTTTTTTTTTTTTTTTTTTTTTAATTTTTTTTTTCAACGTTTTTTTATTTATTTTTGGGACAGAGAGAGACAGAGCATGAACGGGGGAGGGGCAGAGAGAGAGGGAGACACAGAATCGGAAGCAGGCTCCAGGCTCCGAGCCATCAGCCCAGAGCCCGACGCGGGGCTCGAACTCACGGGCCGCGAGATCGTGACCTGGCTGAAGTCGGACGCTTAACCGACTGCGCCACCCAGGCGCCCCTGAACTTCGTATTCTTAATTTTGCTGCCCTGTGTCGCTCAGATAAAGCAAGTCCATTTCCCAAGTGAAGTTTCGAAATGTCCTTTTCTTCCCACTTGGAACTAGCGATGTCCTGAGGGGACTGTGCCCTTTGGGTCCTCAAATCAAGGGTGTCCCACTGCCTGCCTACGTGTTTCCAGCTCCTTGACATCAGTGACCCCTTTCTGTGATGCCTGTCTGGACTGAGCCTCCAACAGTAGTATGTGATCAATCAGTGCTGTGGGATGAATGAATAAACGAGAAGTGAATGTTGTTGAGCCTTTCCAGAGACGAGGAGGGAAGGACTGATGATGTGGTTGATTTTCCCAGTGTCTTGAGTGCCTCGTGCTGTAGTCTAGTGACACTCTCTTACTCAGGGAATGCGCTTTTTAAACTGCAGTTTGCTGTAAACATGAGCGTTTATGCCTCTTCTGAGAGGCAGAGCTGCGTTGTGTTTGTGGTGCCTTCTTTTTTCGTTTGCCCTTCTGATTATCAATTAACATTGAGGTGGAGGCCATCTGACCTTGAACTCGGAGATAAACATCACTTTCTTTTCTTTTCTTTTTTTTTTCCAGAAGCTCTGTTAGTGCAGAGTGTGAAATTCCAAGTCTCGATCCGAGGCATTCTGCAAAAACTAACCTTTGGCATACTTGGCTGCAGCCAACCTCTTTCTAGTAAATTCCCCACTGGTTCTTGGCTTTTCTTCTGGAATTAACACATTTAGAAAGTTTTCTTCATTGGTATTCCTGGTGCATGGACTTGAATGTTTCTTCGCCCCTTGATTTGTAGAGTTGTTTTGTTCTTCTTTGGGTCACACAGCGAGAGTGAAGCCAGACCGAGTAGGGGAGTAACGGAAGCGGGTCCGCTGTAGGGACATCCCAGGTTATTCAGAGAGTCCTCGCCCGTTTCCTGAAGACGACACTGGATTTTCATTTGGCTCATTGGTATAAATGCCCCTCGTTTGGCCAGGAGCTAAGCGCTTGCCCTGCCCCCCACCGCCATGGCTAAACACTGGTAATTGTTGGACTGGGAAACCCAGTACTCCCTGCATCCACTAGGGACTCCAAGGGAGATTATAAATGTGGACTCCGTTTGAAGCTTTTTGTGTCTTAGAGGTAAAGCAAGTCAATAGTGAAGGGAGCAGCTCACACGCTGAGGGGGTTTCGTGTGTTTTCATTGTGGATGCTAATACCAGTTTTGGCTCTCCGTGGGAAGCAGTTTCCTACATTTAATCACTTGGCAAAGAAAGGGGGAATTGTTCTACGCGAACAGAGAAAGTGGGCTTTCAAGGCAGAATTTTCCTCTGGGTCCTGCCCCTGAGTGGGGAGGACTCTTCCCGAGTAAGCTGCTGGCAAAGTGGTCCTAACGACCAACGGGCTGCGTGTTCGGGGACCGGCACAAACGCTTGTCGGTGTGCTCCTCGGTGCCCTCTCCCCCCAGAAGTCAAGCCGGGCGTGGGGTGAGGTTCTGGGTCCTGAAGTGATTGTTTGCTGGCAGGAAGCTGGAGGAGAATGGACGGCTGGGAGCCTGTGGTCATAGTGGACAGTCACAGAGGGAGACCTCAAGAGGGTCTGAAGTAGCAAAGGGAGGGCTTACGGAATAGGGATTTAAGGAAACTTTTTAGGTTAAAGCGAAGGAGCAAGGGCGTTCCAGAAGGACCCAGACAAGCTGAGGAAATAAACCACGGACATGTTGGGCGTGTGAGGAGACGCTGTTCCAGACCCAGCTTCTGTTCTACTAGTTTCCTTTGGGCACATTTTCTTCCATTGACTCCCTCCCTCCCTCCAGTGTCACAGGAGAGGGTCGTGGGGCATGTTGGTGGACCAGGGCAGGATCCACATTCAGACTTGCAAGGAGGCTTTCTACTGTATGTTCTTTTTTTTTTTTTTTTTAATTTTTTTTAATGTTTATTTGTTTTTGGGACAGAGAGAGAGAGAGAGAGAGAAAGCAAGCAGGGGAGGGGCAGAGAGAGAGGGGGACACAGAATCTGAAGCAGGCTCCAGGCTCTAAGCTGTCAGCATAGAGCCCGATGAGGGGCTCGAACTCACAGACCATGAGATCATGACCTGAGCTCAAGTCTGGCGCTTAACCGACTGAGCCACCCAGGCACCCCTCTACTGTATGTTCTAATGTGTATGGCTTTCGCTCCACCTAAAGTTGAAAAATCCTAAGTCGGACCGTTCTGAGAACCATTGTAACTGTAAGTTGGGGACTTTATGTTTACGTTGAATTCAAGGGTAATAAGATGTCTGATCTGGCAAAAACAATTACTTTCAGTAATGAGGCAATATTTGGTGGCTTTCAAAAAGCAAAGAGCACCTTGACTCTTAGGAGAGTTATACCCCAACGGGTGCAAGTTCCCCTCAAGGATGCAGGCTGTGCCCTGGGGTTAGCCTGGTGAGAGAACTGCACCCCGTGTGACTCATGGGCCATGTAACTCTTGTGGCTTCACTTGTCATTATAGGAAACTGGGTAACCAAACTCCAGATCGTACCCTCAACCCATCTGCAAGACCAGAGAAATGAGTTGTTTGTCGTTAAAGCAGTGGGGGGGCTGGGGGGGGGCTCCCCTGTAAGAACAGGAGGTTCCGGAGGGCAGGGCAGGGAGGGTGTGCTGGCCTAGGGCTCTGTGGAAGCCTGAGTGGAGGAGGGAGGAGAGGGTGGGCACTGGTGGACGTGGTCCTTTCTCTGGGAAAGGCCTCGAAAGCCGGGAAGAGAGGCTTGCAGTGGACAGGGGTGAGGACGATGTGGAGGGAAAGGGCGAGAGCCTCGAGATGCGTGTCTGTTTCCCACTTGTCAGAGGCGACTACTTTAATCTCCTCTGACCGCTTCTCGGAGCTTGTGTGTTTCCACGTCTCCTCAACACGATCTGGTTGCTGCTACTTGACTTTTCCAACTGGATTACTGTTCTGGAAGTTCGGGGCTTGCCCTTTCTCTTGCGCACACAGCCCCGGCCCTCCCTCATGCAGTAGGGTCCTGGTTCTGTGCCCTACCAGTCACGTGGGTTTTCCGTGTTTACCTTGCGGTGACTCTATGCGCACTGTGACCCGGGGACTGTGCTGTGACGTCGTCCCTGCACGACTCTGCCTTCTCCTGTCTTGTGCTGTGTTTCGTTTGCTTCAGGGTCCCCAGCTTTTCCCTCAGCATCGCAGACCCGCCGGGCGTTCTGTGCTGGTGAAGTCTGGACAGAGCCCTGTGCTGACGTTGCCCTGAGAATCCCCCTGGCTTCCCTCTGACCTTGGGGCCCCTGGGGGATGGCTCCTTTCTCTTCCTTGGTTTCCGACGCTTTCTGGCTTAGTGCTGCTCATTTCCTCTGTTCTGTCGATTTCATTAAATAGGAGCCACTACGCTGATTCCATAACCACGTGTTGTGGGCCCTGTCGCTGAAAAACACCGAACTAGACGACCGTGAACTAGACGACCGCAAACGGTGATGCTGTAACACTGCTGGGGTGAATCCCCCTCCCCCCGTGCCTCCCCTTCTCCCCTTCCCTCCTCTCCACCCTCCTCTTTCCCCATTTCCCTTTCCCCTTCCCTCCCTCCCTCCCTCCCTCCCCCCTCCCCTTCTTCCCAGCTCCTTCCCCTTTCTTCTCCCCTCTGAGCCCCCTTCCCTCCCCTCCCTCCCCCTTTCTTCTCCCCTCCCTCCCCTTTTCCCCACCTCCCCCCATCTCCCTGAAGCAGAGTTCAGAATCACAGAGGAAATAAATGATGGCGTCACCGCCACCAGCTCTGCCATCATTGTGTTGACTGAGGGCGCAGGGTGCTAGGGTGCGTGCAGGGGGTGGTGTGGGGAAAGATGCTCCAAGCGGAAGGGCGCAGCACGTGCACAGGTGCGCGTCTGAGGTTCTGATACTTACCTGGCCTGAGAAGTAAGTCCCTTTACTTTTTTTGATGAGTTACTACATGTGGGAAGTAAGTGTCTCCATTCCCTGCCTTCTTGCTCCTTGGCTAAGGGACAGGACCAGGTGCCATATGGCTGACACAGCACGACGCCAGGATCTCACGAGACCTCACCGTCTGGTTTCACAGGAGCTGCAAATCACCGGAGCCCGGTAACTGCTCTCCTGTCCTCGGTCCTCTCCCTTCAGATCACCTGTGTAGCCCTTAAAAGCTGAGCTGCTCACACTCGCTGACTTTTGCTTAATACAGCGGTCACTTAACGGCAAATTAAACTCTGCGTTACTCTCTCTGATAAGGCAAGAGCTGCACATTTCCTAGGGGCGAGCTGGGAGGAGAGGATGATTTGGAGTAGATAATAGGATTCCCTGACCGAACAGGAGACTCTCAACTACCTTTGTCAGTACCCTCAGTCATTTATTTCAAGGGACATAATCCTTAATGGACTGAAACTCGGTTTTGATGACATGGAGAGGAAGGGACTGATAGAGGGTAATCCATTCATTTTACCATCTTATAATAAATACATCCTACCATTTTATAATAAAAAGTATATTGAAAGTAATGCGTATTTGTTGTCAAAAAAAAAAAAATCAAAGAAAAAAGAAAAAAAAGAAGTGAAAACCCCCTAAATCCGGTGGTTGCTAGGGGCAGATGAAAGACGTCTGTTGTCTGAGTTCCTCGATAGCAAAGTCACTCCACATTCTGGTAGAGCTGCGTCGGTCTGGCTGAGGAGAGGCAGCTGTGTGTAAGGAGCACTGCCTCCGAGCAGCTGTGTTCACGCATCTGCTTCCTTGCTAGCTTCCAGAAGAGGGGGCGCTATGGCCCAAACACAGGGTTATGGGATGGAAGGGACAGAGCGAGGCTGGTGAGTTATACAGGCGAGGTTGGGGCTTTGAGGACCGTTAGGGCCCCTGGAGATGCAGTTCTTGGCAGGGTGTTGATTTCACATTTATATTTGGGTTCCCCCGCCCGTCTTCCTCACACTGTCCTGTCTTCCTCACACTGAAGGAGGGCAAGAGCAGAGGCAGGGACACACGCTAGGAGCCGGGCACGTCATCCAGGTGAGGAACAGGTGGGAGCCTCCAGAAGGTGGACGCAGCTATAAGGTGACTGCACCTGCTGGCCCCAGAGGGCTTCCTGGCAAATGTGTAACAGGGAGATTCAGTTGCAAAGATCAAGGAACTGCTCAAGTTTCCACCAGTGGGGGTTTTTTTTTTTGTTTTTTTTTTTTACTTGATTAAAGTCATAATTCCCAAGGCTCATAAAAAGCGTACCGTTGGCCCTGCAAAGGACTGCCAGCGAGAGGAAGTAGACGGTATGTTCCCTCGTCATATTACAGAAATGCAGGTTGGTGCTGCATGCTGTAAAAATTCCGATCAGATTGGTTCCTTTGTATAGTAATCAATGGATCCTTTTGTCCACTTCCGAGCAAAGGATTGCTTTCCATTTTTAGTAGTGTATTTTCAGTGTTTGTCTCGGGGAGGAATGCCTTCCTCGTGTAATCCATCCAGTCCCCGCTTTGTGGCAAAGTTCTGCTCTTGAAGGGATCCATTGTGCTGCTCTCCGCCACCCGCTTGTCGCTGCTGGAGATGAACCAGGTGGAATTGCCTTTGTTCTGAGTCACTGCTTATTTTTCTGAGATTATCGCAGGCCTTGGGGGAACCGTTGAGTACTTTGTCATGCTGCTGACGACTGTCACGTTGGTGGTAACTGATCCCGATGACCCAGCACCTTGGGGGAGGAATGTGGATTTTGTGCGCAGACAGACCTGGGTTCAGGGACCAGCTACCCTGCCGTGGTTCCTTAGGCTTGTCCTCTCCTCCGGGCCCCCTGCGCAGGAGGAGGACACTAACACTCTCCTGAAGGGCTGGTTGGGGAGATGGTCTTGGCATAGGTGACTGATGCCTTGATCAGCGCTCATCAGCAGATGGGCGTTTCTCTCCTCCCTGCTCGTGTTAGGCGCCTTCACCTTAGTGGGGATGTGGTGGTACGTTTTATTTTTATTTATTTGTTTTGAGAGAGCTTGAGCGAGTGCAAGTGGAAGAGGTACAGAGAGTACACAGGGGAGAGAGAGAATTCCGAGCAGGCTCCACGCTCAGCACGGGGCCGGACGCGGGGCTCGATCCCACAAACCGTGAGATCATGACCTGAGCCAAACTGAAGAGTCAGACACTTAGGGGCATTTGGGTGGCTCAGTCGGTTAAGGGTCTGACTTCGGCTCAGGTCATGATCCCCCGTTTCATGGGTTCGAGCCCCGCGTCTGGCTCTGTGCTGACAGCTCGAAGCCTGGAGCCTGCTGCCGATTCTGTGTCTCCCTGTCTCTCTGCCCCTTGCCTGCTAGTGCTCTCTCTCTCTCTTAGAAATAAATAAACATTAAAAAAAAAAAACAACAAAAACAAGTCAGATGCTTACCCGACTGAGCCACCCAGGTGCCCCATGGTGGTGTATTTTAAAAGCAGCTTTGACTGTTTCTCAACCGTGAGGCTATGGGAGAAAACACTATAAATTATTCAGATTAGAGAAAGTACGAGCTCAGGCACGGTATTATCACAGAAAGGCAAGTAGGGTCTGTTGGGCTGTGGCGAAATAAACAACCTTGAGTTACAGCATAAAATAAAATTCCTCTAATCCATCAGGGGTAGCGTGGAAATGAGGCAAAGCGCTAGATCACTTCTCGTGGTGATGGTTTCCTCTGGTCTCATCATTCCTACTCTGAATGTGCAAGCACGTCCCCATTTCCCTGTACAAATAATTATAACTGATACGAAGTGGTACTTCCCCCTCCAGGCTAGTGTGATGGGTGTATATATGTGTGTGTTGCGGCTAGTATTGTGAATGTGTGTGTGTTTGTGTATATATTTATCATTTAGATTGAATGTACCTAATGGGGATATTTGAGAATTTCCCTGAATTTGAAATTGAAAATGAAATAATCCTGGAGGCTGCTCTTGTGGTTGGTCAGCCTGGCTCGGTGCTCACATTCCAGGCTGCTTCACGGGGCATCGATCTGTGAAAGCAAGTGTGAGGTCATGGTCACGGCAGATTCCAGAGCAGTGCAATGCAGGCAGCCTCCGGGTTTGTCTTTCTTGCCCCCTACAAAATTTCTTTTCAAAAGTTGATTTATTTTGAGAGAGAGAACTAGCGGGGGGGGGGGCGGGCGAGGGGGGCGGGGGGGGGGAAGTGGAGGACAGAGGATCCGAAGCAGGCTCTGCGCTAATCACAGCCGGCCCGCGGCGGGGCTCAAACCCACGAACCCTGAGATGGTGACCTGAGTGGAAGTTGGACACTCAACTGACTGAGCCACCCAGGTTGCCCGCCCCCCCCCCCCCCAATTTCTAATTGAATTTGAGTCACCCATTTTTAAATTCTGATTCTGACTTGATGTCTGCAATTTTGTTCAGTTTTCAGAAGGAAAATCCTGTGTCTTCCTACTGGGGTGTTTAGGAAATAATGTTTACAGATTCCTCTGACATGTTGTAGCCTGGCACATGGGCTCACACATGTTGTAAACCTCAGATGGTTTCTGAGTGGGAGAATTTTAAACTCAAGCTATATAAAAGGAGTTTTGGGAATTTTACCTTGAACTCTGTTTTGTAGAAACAACTGCATTTAATCTATTTCTCATTATTGGCTTAACCAAGTTTCTGTGTTCAGGAAAAGATCTTTCCACTTACCATTCTAATGCCAGTTATTTAAGGAATGTTGGGGCCCAGATAATGTAGTCTTGAAATGAGAATTTAATTTTATACCTTTTGTGCAACAGCTGAAGTTGCTTGAAAATGATAGACTTCACCTTTCATTATTTTTTCTAATGGTTTTAGCTCTACGTAAGAGGAATCTTTATCTCAGGCGTTTGATTATCAAACCACCAATATTTGGATACAGGCAGAGTCTTCAGAAACGGAGATTGGGAGGGGCGCCTGGGTGGCTCAGTCGTTTAAGCCTCCAACTTCGGCTCAGATCATGATCTCACAGTTCATGGGTTCGAGCCCCACGTCGGGCTTTGCGCTGACACCTCAGATCCTGGAACCGCTTCGGATTTTGTGTCTCCCTCTCTCTCTGCACCTCCCCTGCTCATGCTCTGCCTGTCTCTCTCTCTCAAAACCAACATTAAAAAGAATTTTTTAAAAATAGGAAATAAGTAAAAAAATAAAATAAAAAAAAGACACGGAGATTGGCAGAGGGGAGACCAGACTACATGGTTAGATCAGAATTGAAAACCACCCTGTTGACGGAGAAGAGGCAGAATGTGCCGCTTCCTGGTTAGAGGTTTTGACTTGGAAATGACATGTACTGACACCCTCTCATGTGCCAGCTGACTGGCCTGGCTTTTTTATATAAGTGTCATCTCAACGCCTCCAGATAGAGGATCATATCCCTGTTTGCTGATAGGAAAACTGAGGCTTAGTAATGTGCCCAAGGTTACAGAGCTGAAAAATACCTCTCCACGATTGACTTCACCTGCAACCCTTGACTCAACCTTGTTAGATAGACCAGCGCTGCCTAATCTCTCAAAAAGGGTTTGGGACACATCATCGATCGTCGTATCTCCTGAACTGGACATTTCAGTAATTCTCAGAAGTATTCTCAAAAAGGCAGCTTTGCTACCTTCCGGACTTCCTCCTTAGCTGCAGCGATGACGGCAGGCTCTGGAAGACTTGAAAGATCTCTTTTCTCGCAGACCCGGTGCCGGTAATAATGCGGTGCTGTTCCGGGATCAGAATTAAGCCAACGCGAGAGAGTGCAGCAGGGTAGTTATGCTCCGGGACCTCCGGGAACTTCCCGGGTCTGTGTTCTGTGTCACGTCTGCGGGGAGGCTGTGGATGGTCTGGTGAATGAAGGCAGTGAGAACTAGCTGGTCCTTCCTGTGGGTGGTCCTTACGGAGCAGCCACAGCCGTGGGCTCTGGGACCGGCAAGCCACAGCTGTCCGGGGAAGGGAGAAGGGCGGGATCGAGGGCCAGCTTCCAGATCCTCAGGTGCTGGTCTAGTACTATGAAGCTCTGTTGTGGCACGCCTAGGCAGGAAGAGAGTTGGTCGATCTCAAAAAGAGGACTTTCCTCTGTGGTGTGACGTCGAGTGTCTAAATTGTCACTCGCCGTGTTGAGTCCTAGCTTTCTGCTTAGAAGTAGCGGGGACTTCAGTGTGTATTTGTTACTGTTGTGATGGCATCTGGGATCTCTTTTGATTTTGTTCCCTCTGGCCAGAACAGAAAATATTCTGCCCCAATTCACGACTGTGGTTCTATACAGAGAGCAGTGTCTCCTATCTTCCAGTCTAGCCTTAAGGTCGTCTCACTGATCTGGTTGAAACATTAAACGGAGTTCGCAGAGGAAGGTAGGTTTTCTGCTTTCTTTTTAAATCATTTATCGATTGAGTTTCCTGATTATAAAGGTAAATGTAAAAAACCCCGGAAACCATAGAAAAAGAAATAAAAATGAGCCACCTCGTCAGTCGACTCAAGTGTGAACAGTTCCTCGTAGGATCTGTGAACCCCATTCTCTGCAGGCAGGCAGACCTGCCTGTGAGACAGACACCCTGTCTTTCCAGGCCTGTGTCCCAGGGACCTGGGAAGAGCCCCTGGGGTGAGGTAGGAGCTGGGGACTTGCCCCTGTGGAGCACCTGGGTGCCAGTGGGTGCATTGGTCTCAGGCTCCAACCGCGGGGCCCTGACTTGGAGAACTCACAGGTGTAGAGCCTGAAGGAAAAGGGGGTCCCCCCGAGATAACCCAGAGTGGGTATCTGCAGGAAAAAGGCACCACCCCGAGGGCCGCAGGAACCAGGGAAGATCCGGGGTGACCCAAGCACAGGGGCGTGAGGAGGCCTAGTGGGGACGGAGCCTCTGGGGCGGGGGGCTCAAGGACAGTGCTGGATGTCACTGCTGATGGCAGGCAACGCTGACCGCGGGAAGATGGGGACAGACAGGAGGACACCCCCTCCTCTGGGTCCTCACAGGGGAACCGGCTAGAAAGGGAGTCGGGAAATGCAGTTTGAGGGGCGGGGGGCTAGGCCAGGTGTCCCAGAGCAGAGAAGGGACGGGTGGCTTTGGAGTTGAGGCAGGGAGTAGCCAGCACTGCGTGTCGTTTTAAAGAATTAGATCTGGCATCAACTTCTGCTCTGTTCCAACGTCGCTTCTATTTTTACTGTGAATAACACGTCAAGGGCATTTTCCCGTATCGGCAGACACAACTCCACCTCACCTTCCTCTGTGGTGCAGATTCTGGAGTCTGATTCCAGCCGAACTCCTCATTCGGGGCATGACTGGCCAGTTTATGTTATGACACGGGCAACATTTCCCTTCTTTGTAAAGCCCACCGAGTCGTGAGCATTAAATGCAGCTACGTCAAAGCGGGAGGGGCCCACCCTGACCCGTGTGACAATGATAGCAATGGTAATGACAGTTCTGAGTCCAGTGGATTTACCCAGTCCCATTAGATGATGTCTAGTGAATTGGTCTTTCCCTGGCTGACTGTTCTTGGAGATATATCTTGACCCACTCGTCTGGGTTGTTGTGTTCAACGGTGGGTTTTTAGAACTTTTGAGTTAACTTCAGCTCAGTGTGGTTGGTCTGTTGACCCTCAGGAGAGGGATCTGGGAAGACCGGAAATTGGGGGAGGGGGACGCTGGGGTCAGGGTTGCAGAGGCAGAGCAGTTCTAGGGAGTTGGCTGTGGGTGGTTGAGGTGGAACGTGGGTGTAGATGCTTGGGGTTCAGAGGCCATGTGGGAACCGAGGGTGTCCCGTGGCCGTGGGCCTTGACGCCATTTGGGACAATGCAGGACTTGGGCCAGAAAGGAAGGTGGCAACCCAGGTTCCAGTGTCACCTCTGAAGAAGGGATAGGATACAAGGGTGTTGAGCCATGGGCCGGGTGGTCTGCAGCTAACGTGGCAAGAGGGGGCTCTTACTGACGGCCGGAGGAGCACGGGTTTGGAGGCTGCCGCAGAGTTCTGGCGTAGCGGTCGGCCCTGGCCCTGGGAAGTGTGGGGGGGAACCCCTGCTCTCCCCGGGCCCGTGTTCTGTGCAGAGCCAAGCTTCAGGTGCGGCACAGGCATGGGAGCCCAGTGGGGAAGGATGAAGGAGAAAGGGGGTGCCGGTGGTCTTGGTGAGGGGGGAGGAGGGGGGCGGGTGTCGCTGCAGCCGCTTAGGGCGCCACACTTCTGTGTAGATGCCAGCAGGTACCCGTAGCACCTCCCCACGCCGTGACAATGAGAACGTCTCTGCGCGCTGCCCGGTTCCCCGTTTACAGCCGGGTTAGCCCCAGCTGAGAAGCACCGTTGTAGAAAGCCCAGAGTGTTCTACCTAGCCTCTTCCTCGCATGCAGGCGATCTTGGGCCTGTTCTAGATCTCTCTCTCCCTGAACCCCAGTGCTCCTGTCCGCGAATTATCACGGTGGTTATTAACAGCACTGCTCTGAGTGCTCGGTGTTGCAGAAATAACATTGTTGAAATTATTTTTTCAAAAAAAAATTTTTTTTTAACGTTTATTTTTTTTTGAGACAGAGCGTGAATGGGGGAGGGGCAGAGAGAGAGAGAGAGAGAGAGAGAGAGAGAGAGAGAGAGACGCAGAATCCGAAGCAGGCTCCAGGCTCCGAGCTCTCAGCACAGAGCCTGACGCGGGGCTCAAACTCACGGACCGCGAGATCGTGACCTGAGCCGACGTCCGAAGTTCAACTGACTGAGCCCCCCAGGCGCCCCCACGTTGTTGAAATGATTCATTTTGCCTAAATGAAGAGAGATTAAGTCATGTTTTTATTTGAATACAGGGATGAGGGAGATTGGCCAATATTTCAAATGCGCCGCTGCTAATTATATATTGTGGGCTCGATTCCTCTTGCATATCGGCCAGATTTCTGTTGTTCTTTTCTCGGCCGGGGTTTTGAATGTCCTCTCTTCACGCATGGGGCCTCTCTTCGCTCCCCTTCGTCTTCTCTGCCAGCAGACCTTCTCCACCCTGTCAGGTGTCTTCTCCGCCTCACCTGCAAGGTCTGCTCCTGGGCCTGGTGACATCTGCTGTGCCCTGCGGACGGGGCCAGGTGGACCATGTGGTTTGTCTGTCCAGGTGTGCGGCCCCGGGGAAGGAGTAAGCAGGAGGGTAAGCAGTTCACCCCTTTTCCCCTAGAGTCACCCATCCATCTGAAGTCAGTTTTGACTGATACTTCTTCTCACGCTTGTTGTCTTGCTTAACTAATTGGTCACTTAACTCCCGATTTCTCTTTCCAGTTCTGCTGGTCTGCTCAGGCTGCCAGAACAAAATATACCACTGGCCGGGGGGAGCTTCAAGAGCAGAAATTTGTTTCTGGAAGTTCACAATCAAGGTGCCAGCCGATGGTTTCTTCGGGGGCCTCTCTCCTTGGCCTGTGGAAAGACCCCATGTGGTCATTCCTCTGTGTGTGTGTGTGCCCCCTGGCGTCTCTGTGTGTCCGCATTGCCTCTTCCAAGGACACCAGTCAGGTCGGATTAGGGCCATACTAACCACCTCCTTGTAACTCAGTCACGCCTTTAAGGGCCTATCCCCAAATCTAGTCATATTCTGATACATCTAGTTGGGACTTCAACATGGATTTGGGGGAAGAGGTGGACCTTGCCATACAGTTCAGCCCATGACACTAACTGAGTTTTACGCTTTTTGTGAGACCGGTGTGCCGTGGATTATTGGATTTCTCCTAGAAGAAAGGTGAGTCCTTTTGGGTATTTTAAGACTTCGTTATCTGATGGCTTCTAAGAAGGCGGTTAAGCATGTACATGTCGCTTGACCATATGATGCTTCCTTATGTACAAGCAACCTGATGCGTTTGCCTCGAGTGGGACAGTTTCTGGGAAACCTTCAGCCAGTGGTGCGATTGCATCACCTGGAAGTGGCCGGAGGGGAAGACTTTGCCCAGGGAAGCGATGACCGTGGAAAGCATTGCCGCAAGACAGGGTGTACCTCTAGACATTGACCGAAGGCGGAGGCGCACACACAGCCGAGGTTACCCCGCCAAGCGCTCTGGGTCGCAGCCCTAACGTTTCCTGAAGAGGCTGCTCTGCAGGGCTCGGAGAATCTGGCATCCAGGTGGCCGGGTTCCTGAGGCACCTGCCAGGAAGTGAGATGGGACAAGCGCACGGGTTCCTGGAGAGGAGCAAACCTGAGGCAGTTTCCTGGGCGTCGAGTTCAAGGTGCTGTCCCTTCACCTTGCCACCTGGCCGTGGAAAGTCACCTCAGTGGCAGCCAAGGCTTCCGCACGCTGTTCGGGACTGCTGGTGCCTTGGGTTTTCCAGCTTTATCTCACCTGTAATGTGTAGCCTATTTGTAGGAGAGGTTTCACATGTGAGGAATTGATGCCACTTGGTAAGACTTTGCTTGGTGGGGGAGGGAGCTTTGCTGGGGCTTTAAAACTGGTCATTCTTCCGCAGGGCAGTTGTACGTTACCTCGAGGTTCCTGAGCTGGTCATTCTTCTCTAACATACTTGGCCTAGTTTTCTTCTTTCTGGAAGGATTTTGTTCAGACCTCAGAGTCTGGAACTTTTTAAGGAACAAGTCTAAATGGGCCTGATTGTTTTTCTTAAATGCAGATGTTGCTTTGGGGGGGCAGGGCTTTAAGAAAATGAGTGGATTTAAAACGGATGAACGTTGGAGTGCCTGGGTGGCTCAGTTGTTTGAGCATCCGACTCTTGATTTCAGCTCAGGTCATGCTCCCAGGGTCATGGGATCAAGCCCCATGTCTGGCTCTGTGCTGCGTGTGGAGCCTGCTTGAGATTCATTCCCTCTCTCTCTCTCTCTCTCTCTCTCTCTCTCCCCCCCCCTCCCTCCCTCCCTCCCTCCCCCTCTCTCTCCCTCCCTCCCCTTCCCTCCCTCCTCTCTCTCCCTCCCTCTGTCTCTCTCCTTCCCTCCCTCCCTCCCTCTCTCTCTCTCTTCTTCCCTCTCTCTCTCTCTCTCTCCCCCCCTCTCCCTCCCTTTCTCTCTCCCTCCCTCCCTCTCTCTCCCTCTCTCTCCCTCCCCCTCCCTCCCCCTCTCCCTCCCCCTCTCCCTCCCTCTCCCTCCCTCTCCTTCTCTTCCCCTCTCTTCCCTCTCTCCCCCTCTCTCCCCCTCTCTGCCCCCCTCTCCCTCCCTCTCCCTCCCTCTCCCTCCCTCTCTCCCCCCTCTCCCCCCTCTCCCTCCCTCTCCCTCCCTCTCCCTCCCTCTCCCTCCCTCTCCCCCTCTCTCCCTCCCTCTCCCCCTCTCTCTCTCCCTGTCTCCCTCTCTCTCTCCCTGTCTCCCTCTCTCTCCCTCTCTCTCCCTCTCTCTCCCTCCCTCTCTCACTCCCACCCCCTCCACCTCACCTCCCTCCGCCCCTCTCTGCTGCTTGCACACGTTCTCATAGAATGTACGAACACTGTGAAAGTTGAGAATTTTTCTTGGAGGAAGAAATGTGCATCTGTGAGTGTTTCTCTTAAATTGTTTAGTGAGAAATGAAGCTTTACTGGGAATGGTAATTTATTTCAGTGCATTTTATCTGAGTGAGTCTCTTCCTAGTATTGAATATTGAATAGAATTATTAGATTACTTTATGGAAGAAAGGCAGATCTTTGTTTTAGGTTTTATAGGTTTCCTCATTTGCTAAAAGATTTTGATGAGAAATTACATGAAAATGGCTGAATCACACAGCATTCTGTGTGAAGGGGTTGGTGCATTTCCGTTCTGCAATCAACCTGTCCATTTACCTGCTGTGTGCCCTGCTGGCCTGGGCCATCGACTTTTGTGTTGATAAATTCTCACTACTGGTTCGAGGCCTTTGTTCCCAGTGCGTGAAGGGAGAAAATTAAAAGCACCAACCATGTGGCCTGACAAAGCATTGTAGATCTGAGAGAGCTGCTTTGCTTTGTTTCCTTAGGAGTAGGGGGGAACAGAGGACCCCTCTTTTCCTGAGGAGGGTACTGGTGTTCTTCCAGGTGACTGGCCCGTCCGTGAGCTGGCGGGCCCCGCCTGCTGGCCGTTGTCCCACTGTGCCCCGGGGCTGGCAGGCGGCAAGGCCAGGGCACTGGTTTCCGCTCTGGGGGCCTCCGTTCATCAGGGGTGGTGGCTCAGAGTGATGCCCTGCCCGCTGCCATCTCCCCTCACTTCCCTCCCCTGCCCTTGGTAAGCTCGCTGCAGCCCCAGGCTCCCCCAGCTGGGAGAGGCTCCCCCAGCTGGGAGAGGACTTTGAACTTTGACTCTTAGGGAATTCAGGCCACACCTCCGCCAGGCAGAGAGATTAGAATCTAAATCCACTTTTTAAAAACCCCTACAGGGGATTTCATAACTTTCTAGAGTGTCATTTTCTGCTGCCTAAACTTGACTCTTTGGAGGCCTTCCTTTGCCAAATGTGCATTCCTCACATGCTCGCCTAAACCGATTCTCAAACTGATGGGGCCTCTACACACAGACCACTGGCACGGAGAGGGTGCCGTTGGCTGCCGGGGGTGGGGGTGGGGGACCCTTCCGTCCAGGTCCTTTACTCTTATTCCTTCTGTTCTGATGTCCCCCGTGTCATGGTTTTGCTTCAGGTCAGGGGTGAGTTGTAGTAACTTCGAATTTAAATTTCCAGTGCGTAGCAGGTTCGTAGTAACGGTTGCTAAATACGAAGGGCCAGAACGAAGGGCCAGAACCGGTGTGGAAATACAGAACTCACCGCGGCTTGGTTATTTAAGGGATAGTTGTGAGGGGTACAGCTGTAGACTGGGGTTGGCCTCTCCGGACTGTGTGTGTGTGTGTGTGTGTGTGCACACGCGTGCGTGCAAGCACACATACAGAGGGGCAGCCTGGACAAGGCTTACTGGTATTTTAAGCAGCCCTGGGCAGGGGCGCCTGGGTGGCTTGGTCGGTTGAGTGTCGGACTTCGGCTCAGGTCACGATCTTGCGGTCCGTGAGTTCGAGCCCCGCGTCGGGCTCTGTGCTGACAGCTCAGAGCCTGGAGCCTGTTTCGGATTCTGTGTCTCCCCCTCTCTCTGCCCCTCCTCTGTTCATGCTCTGTCTCTCTCTGTCTCAAAAATAAATAAACGTTAAAAAAAAAAAAATTTAAGTAGCCCTGGGCACATAGGGTCAGGTGTGAATAGTAATTTGAGTGGTATGAGAGAGCAAAGAGGAGGCCACGTGAGCACGTGGAGGGCGGGCCACATGCAGGGGAGAGCCCTGGACCCGGGTGACCAGGGTGCCGGAGCGCTGCTGGCCGGACCCGGGAAGAGCATGAGGTCACTGCCGTAGGCAGAGGGATGGTGCGAGGGATACCGTTCGCTCCTACTGGATGAAACCAAGGCTAGTCCGTGGGACAGAAGGATGGAATCAGCAGGATTCAGTACATATTGGGTGACACAAAAAGAATCTATTGAGGCATGAATAAAGTGGTTCTACTTCCTCACGAAAACAATTTAATTTCTTATTTTGGAAGTGTAATAAATGCTCTTTGGGAGAATAAAGGGAAGTGAAACAACGCAGACAGGATAGAAAATTATACCCAAAGTGGAAGCCTCGCCTGCTCTCGCCCCGCAGAGGAACCTTTGGTAACGTTTGGTGGGTGAGTTTTCCAGGAGGGATTCTTGGTGAGAGTTTAGTGGGGTCCTGCCAGGCCTTGGAGCAGAGGACTGAGGAACACGGGGTCTGTTCAGCTTTCCGTGTAGACCCCAGTCACTCCTGCCAGCGTTCCTTTCTCAGAGAGAGAGAGAGAGAGAGAGAGAGAGAGCGCGAGCGCGCGAGAGCGAGGGGGAGGGACGGAGGTTCAGGGCTGGGTTGCCGGAGGAAGGGGGTTGGGTTGGAGACGCAGATCTGGGAGTCCTCTGCTTGTAGAAGCCTTGTTGGCTGTCCGCACACATCCCCCTCTGAGTTTTCCCTGGAGGGAGGGCGCTGCCCTTGTCCCTGCGGATGAGTCCGAAGCCACCAGTTGCAAGGAAATCTTTAAAACCGGTGCAAATGGCTCGTTTTGCTCCATGGTGCTTCCTTATTCGTTTTCACATGACATTGTTCCTCTCAGTTGATCGTGCTTCAGAATCACCAGGGAGCTTGCGAACACAGATCTCTGGGCTTCAGCCCGGAGAGTCTGATTCTGGAGGTCGGGGTGGGGCCTGAGCATTTCTGCCAAGTTGCCAGCTGATGTTGGTGCTGGTCGTCAGGGGTCCACACTCTGAGAAGCACGGTCCTCCCCATGGAGACTTCCAGAAAAATTGGTACTCCAAGAAGATGCTCCATGCCGGTCCCGTGGCTTCTTAGTACATGATCCTGCGTAGAATCGTGCAGGGAACTAGCACCTGTCCAGGGTGGGAGATGCACAGGCCGTGTGACTGGTGTTAGCGCTCTGTGACCGACCGTGAGCAGCCCTTGGAGGGTGGCTCACGTTCTTCCTTTGTCCTCGGGGTTCTGGGGGAGAGGAGACGAAATGAGCCTGTCCAGGCCGTGGGAGGGGCCTGGGTCCACGCCCCGTAGGTTGGGATGGTTTACATCAGAAGCTTTATTATCCTCTGGATGAATCGGTGTCTGTCTTCCTTACAGTCTCTCATTTGGTAATAATTCTAAAAAGTCACCCTCATAAATATAACCGGCTCTTTATAGCTGGGCCTCAACAATAGCGGAGGCTTTGTAAAAGGTACAAAGTGTGTCCCAGGGCCTGTTGTTGAAGAGATTTAAATTACTAGTGGGGGAGAGGTTGACATTTGTGTCTCCTAAGGCGCACGTTGGGAGATGTGAAGGAAAGGCAAGTCTGTAAACATCATCAAGCATCAAGAGTCAAAACCCAAGTACCGAGTGCTTGGCATTGAAATTCAACATTAATTTCAAATAACAGGGAAATACAACATCCAGCAGAGGTTGATGGACAAAAGAATGGAATAAAAATCCGGTAGAAAACCCTTTAAAAAAAAAAAACCCCACAACAAACATGAACGTGTGATGTGGGCCTTAAAAAGGGGTCATAAGTCCAAAGAAAGTTCCCTGCAGTGAAAACTGTACACCGTCGGTCGTTGCTTTGCACGATTGTGTGGTGAATGAACTTGGGTCGGTGCAGGGCTGGAGCAAGGCCACGTGGAACCCTCTGCCGTTCTCTCGAGTAGAACTCCCTTCCAGAACGAGAGCCCCGCAGGATGAGAAGGGAAACACAGGGTGCGTGAGGTACCCACAAGGGGCGGAGCGATGTGACGATCACAGCTCCTTTTAACACCCGGTAAAGTCCCAACCACCATCTGGAGCAGGGAAGCTGCTGCCAGGACAGGATGGGTTAAGTCCAGATACCGTTCGCGGTGTGCCGTGGGGCCTCCCGTGCATCGGACGAGGTTCTGACCCGGGAGAAGTGTGTGCAGATGTGCAGGTAGAGGGGTACGAGCACTGTGGACAGAGCTGCCTCCTTTAGGAATTTCTCTCCTCCCAGGAGAAGTCCATATGATGACGACTCAAAAATAATCAAACTTCATAAAATATTACGGTGAAGGGAATGTGTTTCAGGGGCGCCTGGGTGGGTGGCTCAGTTGGTTAGGCCTCCGACTCTTGATTTCGGCTCAGGTCTTGATCTTTCGGTTCCCGAGATCAAGCCCCGCGGTGGGCTCTGTGCAGCCAGTGAGGAGCCTGCTTGGGATACATATATTCTCTCTCTCTCTGCCCCTCCCCCACTCACATTTTCCCTCTCAGATAAAT
The DNA here is from genome assembly GCF_028018385.1 of Neofelis nebulosa. NCBI lineage: Eukaryota > Metazoa > Chordata > Mammalia > Carnivora > Felidae > Neofelis > Neofelis nebulosa. The sequence continues at coordinate 17,847,501 of NC_080792.1, read as the reverse complement.
ACACTTAAAAAACCTGTATTTCGGGGCGCCTGGGTGGCGCAGTCAGTTAAGCGGCCGACTTCAGCCAGGTCACGATCTCGCGGTCTGTGAGTTCCAGCCCCGCGTTGGGCTCTGTGCTGACAGCTCGGAGCCTGGAGCCTGTTTCTGATTCTGTGTCTCCCTCTCTCTCTGACCCTCCCCCGTTCATGCTCTGTGTCTCTCTGTCCCAAAAATAAATAAAAAACGTTGAAAAAAAAATTAAAAAAAAAACAACAAACCTGTATTTCAGGTGATCTTTCAGAGAAGTAGCACACTGTGTCGATCTAGCACCCTGTTGTTTAAAGGATACCTTACCATTCCTGTTTGGTTTTCTTTTTCCCCCTCCAGAAGGGGAAATAGCATTTGTAATATTCTGGTGTTGCGTAGTTGAACATCTCTTTTGAAGCAGTGTAAACCCATAAAGTAATTGAGATTATTTTGTAGTTTGGAAGAAGGTTAGAAAGCTTGACTCTGATAGTTTTAAGTTTAAAAAGGGGGGAGGATGCCTGGGTTGCTTAGTCAATTAAGCATCCCCGACTCGTGATTTTTGGCTCAGGTCATGATTCCGGGGTTATGGGGTTGAGCCCCGCATCGGGTTCCACGCTGAGTGTGGAGCCTGCTTGGGATTCTCTCTCTCTCCCTCTCCGCCTCCCCTGTGCTCGCTCGCTCGCTCACTCTCTGGCTCTCAGGAAAAAAAAAAAAAATCAAAGTTAATTCTTTAGTCTTATTTTTTTTCTTTGAGGAAACCGAAAAATATAACCTTGCTATTTTTAAAAGTATTATTTTTTTCAAAACACGAGCTAAAATTCCAATAAGCCAGGAAATAGAATTTCTCAGCCACTATGTTAATGAGTTATTAATGTTGGGATTTGTAATAAAATGGCATTGCTGGATAATGAGGCTTGGCGGAAACGTTAAATCTGATAATGCACGTTTGCACGTTTGAAGGCCGTAAATTCTGCCTTATAACAAGCAGTGATTCTGCCCAGTGCAAAACGATAATCTAGCATGCTTGTCTCCTTTGATATGTGGAGCCAGTGACCGTGAAGATTTCGTCTTCGATATTACCGTACGGAGTGAACGTTGCTCATGGTGTGTGGCTGGCTTTCAGCCACACAAGGTGACAGAAGGTGGGGTGAGGAATTAGGACGGGTTCGAAGTAAGGGGCTGCCCAGGAAGGCCTCTGGCCATGAATGGTTGCCTTGTCACCCCAGCATCCGCCGTCCTGTGGTTGACACCTGCAGCTCTCTCCTAGGTGTGTGGCCCTGGGTGCTGTGGCTTCTGGAAGTTTCTTAGGGGACGGCTCAGTTCCGTTTGCAGCCTTTCCCTAGGTATCATCTCAACACTCTCTTGGAGCCGGTGGCTGATGCTTTTCTGTGTTGGTCCCACTTAGCTTTTTGTAGCGACCCGGCTGACTTCGGCCACCCCTCGTACCGGTGACCTCGTGCCCTTTTACATCGTGTTCTCTCTTGGAACATGTCTAGTGATGAGCCCATCTTAGAAGTTCTGCTATCCTTTTTTGTTTTTTTAATTTTAATTTTAATTTTTTTTAAGTTTATTTATTTTGAGAGAGTGAGAGAGAGAGCAAGCAGGGGAGTGGCAGAGAGTGAGGGAGAGAGAGAATCTCATGCAGGCTCCACACCGCCAGCACAGAGCCTGATGTGGGGCTTGAACATGAACTGTGAGATCATGACCTGAGCCGAAATCAAGAGTCAGATGCTTGGGGCACCTGGGTGGCTTGGTCGGTTAAGCGTCCGACTTCGGCTCAGGTCATGATCTCACGGTCCGTGAGTTCAAGCCCCGCGTCGGGCTCTGTGCTGACAGCTCAGAGCCTGGAGCCTGTTTCAGATTCTGTGTCTCCCTCTCTCTCAGCCCCTCCCCTGTTCATGCTCTGTCTCTCTCTGTCTCAAAAATAAATAAACATTAAAAAAAAAAAAAAAGAGTCAGATGCTTAACCGACTGAGCCGCCCAGGTGCCCCTTTGCTATTCTTTATAAAAGGAGTTTGAAACATCTGGTATAGAGCCAGCTAGCCATCATAAATCAATTTGGGCATCAGGTGTGGAATAAGAACAACAAGCAGAACCAAAAGACACACCAATTCCACGTGCTCTCGTTTTTCTGTTGGTTATTTCATTCATGATGTTTTGAACCTGGTGGCAAGGAAAGAGGCATTCTGACTTACGAGTAATCTTTTGTGTTTCACTGGGAGGGAGACGGGGATTGTAATTACTGTTATTTGTCTTGGAGAAGTTGCAGGTGTATAGAAAGTGTTGCGTGATCTTGCCTAAATCCCCTTGGTCTGAGTTCTTGGTTCCTCTTGCGCAGGTCGTCTAAACTCCCATCTCATAGCTGGGAAGGAACATCACAGACCGTCTGGTTCGTTCTTGCTACCTGACGATACTTCTGGCAAGTGGCAGGCTTTTGCCCTCGCTCTGGTGCTAAGCGGCCGGCTCTGGGCGTCAGGGGGCCAGCTACTCTGCCCCTGACCGGGCTTAGCAACCAGAACTTCCTTCCCTCCAAAAGGCGCGCCTGCCTTCCTGCAGCCTTCACTCCTTGGTTTGAGGTTTGCCGTCCGCAGCCTCGTAAATGACTTGGCCTCTGCCACCCCACCCCCTTCCGACAGAACAGAACGAATCTGGTCGTGTTTTGTCGTTGTGAAACCAGGTTAAACATTCTTAAGTCATCATGTGACATTTGCTTGCTTATTAACTATCCTGGATTCTCAAAAACATTTTCTTGAGTTAATACGTTGAAAGAGTTTTAAATTAAAAGCAGCAAGAAGGCTGTGCCGTGAGACCTGTCCATGTGTCTGTCTGTCTCCCACCCCCCTGGCCCTAGGCAACTAGTTTCTGTCCTCAGAATCAGTCAGTGGTTTCAGTTTCCTGTGTCTTCACAGAGTTTACGCACACGCAAACAAATATTTGTGTTGACGTATGGGCACATCTCCTTTCTCCTCACGTGGAGGGTGCTGCACCCCACGAAGTGCTCTCCACCTGGTCTTTGCACAGGACACAGCTTGGGTTTGCAAAGCTGCATGTAGAGCGCATTCTCATTCCTATGGCTGTTTAGCGTTCTGTTGTGTAGATTTTGTCCCCAAACACAGCAAAACAACAGTCTTCCCCCTGAGTCATGCAGCTTGGAATTGAACATAATGCTGGCCCAGGGTACAGTATGACGGCATTCCCTGCTCTGGACTTTGAATAATACAAGCGGTTTACTGTCACAGCGTTGAGTCATATTGAGCTTGAGATAAAACCCCAAAGATTTTTTTTTTTTTTTAATTTAAATTCAAGTTAGTTAACATACAGTGTGACAGTCTTGGCTTCAGGGGTAGAACCCAGTGGTTCATCTCGTGAATACGACACCCAGGGCTCATCGTGAAAAGTACCCTCTTTAATGCCCGTCACCCATTTTACCCATCCTCCCCACTCCCCCCCCTCCAGCAACCCTCAGTTTGTTGTCTGTTATTTAAGAGTCTCTAATGTTTTGCCTCCCTTGCTGTAACTATTTTTTTTTCCTTCCCTTCCCCCATGGTCTTCTGTTAAGTTTCTCAGATTCCACATGAGTGCAAACATAGGATATCTGTCTTGCTCTGATGGCAAGATTTCATTCTTTTTCCTTGCCGAGTAGTATTCCATTTTGTGTGTGTGTGTGTGTGTGTGTGTGTGTGTGTGTGTGTGTGTGTGTAGTCGATGGACATTTGGGCTCTTTCCATAATCTGGCTATCATTGATAGCACTGCTATTAAACATTGGGGTGCACGTGCCCCTTCGAATTAGCATTTTTATATCCACCCCAAAGATTTTTTTTTTAAAGTAAGCTCTGTGCCAAGCGTGGGGCTCAAACCCATGACGCTGAGACCCAGAGTCACGTGCTGCACCCCTTGAGCCAACCAGTCACCCCAAAACCCCCAAAGATTTCCCCCCCCCCCCCCCCCCCCCCACTTCTGATGCTCTTCCCTCCTGCCCTCTGCATTGGCTCTGGCAGCTGAGCACACGCACCACTGTAAAACTCCATCCTCAAGATTTGGCCCATCACCCATTCTGATGAAATGTTTTTGGATTCTGATCTACTTTTCTGACATTTTATCCACTTGCATATCAGCCGCAAATTGGATTTGTAGCTGCCATCAGAATCCTCATCCAAATTTTCCAGGCTCACCATGTTGCCCAGGACGGAGTTAATATTAGAACCCTGTGACATAACACGCCCCTTCGCCCCCACCTCCCTGGAGTTTTCTAATGGTGATGCTTTAGACAGGAGTTAACAACTGTGCACAACTAAGCTTCACCCAACTTCAGTATCCGTTCACCCTCTTGTCGTCATCTTGTCTGGAAGGGTATGAGCATGGTTTGGCCAGAGTCTCTCTCCGCTAGGTATGCAGCATACCCTGGAGCAAAAAGGAAACAAGTTCTCGTGTCTTATTCCTGGCAAACCCTACCTGTAGGTTGTTTTCCTGTCCTAAATGCTCGCAAACTATTCAGTAATTCACTCTAGAACTTTGCTTTGGATTGATGTCATTTTTTCACCCGGTCATTTACTCCCCTTGGGACATGTGGGTGCCGAGCTCTTTTAGTAGTCTTGGACAGCCGTGCTAAGCAAGCCGAGGGATTGCCCTCTGGCTCTCTGGCTTTGACCGGCTGCATGTGGAGCATTATTCTTGCGGCCCCTGTGATCCGCTGTTCTAGCCCCTGCCTTCTGAGAGCGTCGTCTTTGGCATGACAGCTAATTTTAAAAGCAACGACAACAGAGGATGAGAGAAGAAATCCAGGGCACTGTGGGAACCTTTTGTGGGAGGACCTAACTAGTCTAGGAGCCCTGGAAAGACATTTTCAGAAAACGTGCTGTGTTAGCGGAGGGCTGAAGGACAAGTAGGAGATAGGAACCAAATAGCCACTTGGTGGCTCTGGCAGTGGGTAAAGGTGTCCCCAGCCCAAGCTGCATGATTCATAGTATGATCCATAGCTTCTTTTCCCTCAGAGTTGGGACATTTGCCCAACCCTTGTGTCTGGTTCCTCTGGGGTGTTGGCAGGTTCTCTTAGCCACTTTGGGAGGTGGCTCAGGACAAGCTGTAGAGCCAGGATGTCCCTGGCACCATTCTGGTTCTGCTGCTTCGAGGCCCTGGGTCTCCCAGGCTCCTTCCCGCTGGCCTCAAATGGAGTCAGAAGCATGAGGGCAGGAAGGCTTCAGAGCTGTAGCACAAGAGTGGATGTTACGTCAGAAGATCTTCATCTCTGTCCGGGAGTCGGGGAGAGTAACCTCTTGAGGATGAAGCCAGGAGCAAATAAGGTATTTGTGGGAGCAAACCAAGAAATGGTCTGGAAGTATGTGGTTGGAGAGTTGAGGAACAGCCACAGCTCCAGTGGAGGCGACTTGGGTGCCATCTCCGGGAGGTGGCGTGGAGTTTGGTTGCAGTCTGCGGAGGGGGAGCCTCGTCCTTTTGTGTGGCACGGTGGGAACAGAGCCTGGGAACGGGAGGGCCTGGGTGGGCTGGAGCTCGGGAGACGGAAAGCCTGGAGAGGTTTCTGTTGGGTGCTGCTGTTTGAAGACCGGTCCGGAGCCCGGGAGCCTGAGCACTTGTGAGTGGCAGGGTCACCCTGTTGGGGAGATGAGCTCAGCATGCGTTTGGATACTCAAACTAAGCCTTGTTCTCACCAGGCAGGCTTCTGAGTGATTATAATGTGCATTTGTTCGACTTGCCAGCAGAGTAAACATGCCCGTCCTGAGGCTTCAGATCCATGTAGTGGGCCATCTCCTCACTATAAAATCTAAAACTCAACACTAAAATGAGTTATCAGCCCTGTTCATATGTGTCCTCTCTGAGCTTTTGGGAGCCCTTGGTGCACAGATGGATACGAGTCACGTCTGTCTGCCTTCCTTCCTTCCTTCCTTCCTTCCTTCCTTCCTTCCTTCCTTCCAATGTTTTGTTATTTATTTTTGAGAGTGAGAGAGACAGAGCACAGCAGGGGAGGGGCAGAGAGAGAGAGAGAGAGAGAGGGAAACACAGAATTCGAAGCGGGCTCCGGGCTCTGAGCTGTCAGCACAGAGCCTGATGTGGGCTCCAACTCGTGAACTGCGAGATCATGACCTGAGCTGATGTCGGCCACTTAACCGACTGAGCCACCCAGGCACCCCCGCAAGTCACGTTTCTGATCCTACGTGGGGAGAGTCCGACCTGGGAGCATGGAATTCACTCCGTGGATGGTGTTCTTGGGGGTCCTTTGTAGCCCCCACTGCCTGAAACCCAGAGTTTTTCCAGTGCCTTCTAGTCAGACTACACATTCCACCAAGAAACCCAGACTCTTCACTCCAGTGGGAGAGGTCACAGTTCTGAGCGCCATGGAAAAGACAGAATTTTAGATTTTGAGCTATGATTTTTGGCTTTCAACAAAGTGCAGTTTATTATGATCATTTTTAGAACTATAAACATAAGATAATTCTTGCATTAGTGATCTTGGGGGAATTTAAACATGTTTCCTGTCTTATGATTCGAGGTCTGGAACAAAAGAACCATTGATAAGTGGATTCTTTGAAGACCTTTTACATGGAGCTTTACCAACTCTTCTGGTAAAAAGAGAATTTTTAATTAGTGGAAGAGAATGACTATGTCCTTTGAGCTGGAACTCTTGCCAGCTCATTCATTTCATGGACACTGCTCAGTGGCACCCTCCTTTCCTGTCTCCACAATCACTGAATTACTGTGGACTTTTGGCATCCAAGAATTGAGTGTTGCTCATGGAGAGCCTCTCTGAGAATCTGTCCACACCTGGAAGAATTTGCATTCTTGCTGTGGTGTACGTTTGAGTCCTGTTCGGTCTGAGGCCCACGGGAGTGGGAATGTCCCTTAGCATGTGACCGATCCCAGCCACCACCCGCCGTGAACACTTCAACCTACCGCCGGCCCCACCTTGTCCCCTTCTTTAGAGATTGGTTTTCCAGGTGAAATGGTGCAGGTTAGCGCTATCCACACAGAATACCACGGCCCTGCTCTACTCAGAAGTCAGAAACAAAGACGTCTGTTGTCACTGAAAGAAAGAAGTGCAAAGCTAGCACTTGGAAGGCACAGGTCAAAACTGCACGTAGTTGTAGGAGGAGTGGGGAGGGGACCGCACCTGCAGGAGTCAGCCTAAGCTGTGGCAAGAGACCCGACAGAATCTGACAGGTGCTCCTCCAGCAACAGTCCTGTGTTTGTGGAGCAGTGGATGTGGCTTCCTCCCTCGTCCAGCCGTCTCCTCCCACTGCTCGCCTCCGCAGGCCTCCTTCTTGCTCCCTCCGTGGTTAGCCCTCAGCTCTTAGCCCTTATCTGAGTTTCCTACGTGCCCTTTCCTTCCAAGTATTATCCACATCGCCTTCTCTTAAAGCGACCAAGAACGCCTCTTGGGGGTTTACCTCTCTTCTTCTCGCCCTCTGAATACGTTTCCCCATGAATACTGCGCAAGCCTGAGCAACCTGGTTACGGTTCTGGCCTCATCATCCACACACTCTGGGGTCTTTTTCACTCTCTCCCTTGCCCTCCCTCTCAAGGTGCCCTCATGTTTCTTCTTTGTCCAAAAGATACGTTCCTCCCTTTTGCTCGGTCTTCGGGGCCTGGCTCAAATGTCTGTTCATCTGAGGCTTGCCCCAACTTTCCGGCCCATTTCCTTCTCCCCGCCTCTTACACCTGCATTAATTTCTCCCTCTGAATTCCTGCGGGTTAACATTCACTGCTGCTATTAAGTTGACCACGTCATCTTGTGATCGCGCGCGCGCGCGTGTGTGTGTGTGGTTCTCCCGGCACAAGAAGTGTAGGCTTGAACTCTGTCTTACTGTTTCCATATTCCATGTACCGTGCTCATAGCGGGGTGAGCACTCGGGGCTCGCTGACTACACGGACGTGAGCGCACCAGAGGGGATGAACGGGTGCTGTGCGGGCAGGGGCAGTGAGGAAGGTGGGACTAATGAGGTGGCAGGCGAATTAGGACGGAGAGAAGCTGCCACACATCAACAGCAGCTACTCGGGATGGCGCATAATAGACGCCCAGTAGCTTGCGGAAAAAGGAACAGTTGAGGTTCCGGTGGTGGGTGTTGAATCCTCCCACTATTGGTGATAAATTGAGGCTGTGGGATGAAGAAGGGGTGAACTGAGAGTTGTTTTAAAGGCAGACAGAAGTTTCACAGCTCCTCTCCAATGTTGTTATTCTTTCCAGAATTAAAAAAAATTCAGGGGCGCCTGGGTGGCTCAGTCGGTTAAGTGTCTGACTCCTAATTTCGGTTCAGGTCATGATCTCATGGTTCACGAAGATCGAGCCCCACGTTGGGCTCTGTGCTGACAGCGTGGAGCCTGCTTGGGATCCTCTCTCTGCCCCTCCCCCATGTGTGTGTGCTTACTCTCTTTCAAAATAACATTAAAAAAAATTCATACTGATGATCATGTATCCTGAATTTTCGGGAGTGGTCTCAGTTTGAAATATCGACTGTACTTATAGGGTGCTGGTTCTGTACTTAAAAAAACAATACAGCCACTGCACCTATATTGAACACGTCACTAAGTTCTGTTAATTCTACCTTATAAAGGCCACTGCTTTTTACACGATAGAAAACATAAGCAATAGTCTTTACTTTTTCACTGGTACCTTCCTTGTCTTGAACGTTGCCCCAGTACATAAGAAAACCTTGACTTAGCCGAGAGATAAATTAGACAGCAATTATTACATGGGATTCTCCACATGCCTTGATTCTCCATTGCTGCGTTACAGATGCCCCCCAAACTTGTCAGTGTAAAACAACAAAAGCAGCTTATCTGGGTGGTTCCGACTCGGGGCCCAATCTCATGGACCGTGAGACCACAACCCGAGCCGAAATCCGAGTTGGACACACTTACCGGACCGAGCCAGGTACCCCATGCGGACGTACATTAAAACCGCGCAGTCTGACTTCTGGAAGTTTGTCACCTTGAGCATTAGAATTACAAGTCTGCTCCGTGAGGCCATCCTTTTCCTGGTCCCCATACGTGAACTTCTCTCGGTGGCATGATGACAGCCATAATCTGGCGGAGGTTGAGGCATTTAGGGTATGCACAGTCTGCAGCTTCTGCAGTTTTCTCAGGAGCCAATAGCCCTGGGACTTGCACTTGCTGAGGATGTTCTGTGTGGGGCTGACCGGGGCAGGCAGATCCAGAGGATGGAACTGTGAGGTGGGGCTGTTTGCCGTCAACAGGACTACGTGAGCTTGAGGTGGACGTGCGGTCCAGTGTTGGGCTCCTTTCCTGTGACATCCCGTGTCTTTGTCCTCACCACACATATCTTAGGTTTCTGTCCCACCCCTGTGTTACAGGTGCATGACAGGCATGGGTATGTCTGACCTCCACAATTGACTGTAAGCCCCTCGAGGGCAGAGAGGAAGTTGTCTTGATGACTTTTGTGTTCTTCTTGTTTGCTGGCACAGCGCGTGAACACGATGTGCTCATCACAGTTTCGTTGAATAAACAGAAGGTTGAAGTAGAGAACTGAGAGAGAGAGAGAGAGAGAGAGGGAGAGAGAGAGGGGGAGAGAGAACGCATGCAAGAAACTAGGAGAGGTAGGGGTGCCTGGGTGGCTCAGTCGGTTAAGCGTCCGATTCTTGGTTTCGGCTCAGGTTATGATCTCACGGGTTTGTGGGATCGAGCCCCGTGTCAGGCTCTGCGCTGACGGTGTGGAATCTGCTTGGGATTCTTTCTCTTCCCCCCCCCCCCCTCTTTCTGCCCCTCCCCTGCTCATGCATTCTCTGTCTCAAAAATAAACAAGTAAACATAAAAAAAAAAAAAAAAGAAGTTAGGAGAGGGAGCAGCCGTGTGAGGCGGGGGACCCGTCAAGGGAGTGAAGAGGGGAGAGAGTTTAGAGAGTAGGAATCAGGGTGGAAAAGGCAGAGCTGAAGAGGACAGGAATAAGGGATGAGGTCAGGGAGGAGAGTAGATTTAAAACGAGGTATGAAATAGGATCTTGGCTCATAAGCAAAGCAAGAGCAGGCAGGAGTGGGAAGATTAACGGTTATCTGCCGTGTAGTAGGCACAGCGGGGGCACTTTCTGTATGTTACCTTACTTAATTTCACTTCAAGTCGAAGTAAGCTCTATGCCCAACCCAGGGCTGGAACCCATGACCCTGAGATCAAGAGTATCTCTCAGTGGAGCCAGCCAGGCGCTTCAAGCTTATTTACTTTTTTAAAGCAACTGAAGTTAATTGACCTCTGTGAAACTTCCATATTTCAGTGCATAAAGATACTGATCATCCCTTTACACCAGGGAGTGTTTACTGTGAGCCTGAAAAGTTTATGGGTAATAGTTTGAACTACAAATACACTGCAGAATATGGAAGGTAAACACATAAATTAATTTAGGGGCGAATGACGAAGATGTACAAGTCCCTGACCTAGGTCTTATCCTTGTCCGCTTGAATGGCTGGTGTATGTGATACCTGGGCTCACTGGAGATGTGTGAGAAAGAATACTATTTCCTAACACAGCTGTCCCCTTTTGGGAGTGAGATCAGCCGCCATTGTGGAGATTAAGGGACAAAATATACAAAGTTACCTTCTCCGAGCAGATTCACAGGAGAAAAGGTCAATCCTAGCAGCTTACTTTGAGTTGGGATTTGAGGTTTATTTTATCACAGGAGCAAATTTGACAGATTATGTATATGATATGGGTAGGCACGGAAATTTGGAAACCACGTATACACCGTTTATATGAGCAGGTGTGTGTCTGAGCTGGAAACCACACCATCTTAAGCATGAACCTTTGGAATACCACCTGTTCAGAAGCGGGGACTTCCGCTCTGCCACCCATCCGGGACTTGGGCTCCTTATCTTGTTTTAGGCCTTCAGGAAGAATTAGGCAACGAAGTGGAAAAGAAAAACACACGTCAAGGGCATAGGATCATCCCCGTTGTGCAATAACAACACAAAAGCAATGGATGAACATCCACAGGAAGAGACCCTGAGCGTCGTGAGGATACCTCTGGTTGTTTGGCCTCACCTCTTCTGTGCCTGTGCTTTCTCTGCATTGCACTGTCCAACTCCACATAATACCTTCGTGGTCCTAAGCCGCCTTAGTTAAATATTGAATTCTACCAGAGGCATAACCAGGGACCGAAATGTCATGCGTAGGTTTTATGAAAGTCATAAAATGCTTCAGAAGGTCCCATTTGCTTGGCTTGGAACCCATTGCATCTGATAAATGAGTCACACACCTGATCATGTGTTTCCTTACAGAACTACGATGGCTGTTGATCGGTATGCACACGTATTATCTAGAGGAAACAGATAAGAAGTTTTTGCTGAAGATCTAAAACTCATGTGTAAAAACTATTTTTATAGAGTAGCATTCTCTTTCCTCCTCCTCTGCCCCATAGCCTCAGAGGGAGGTGAAATTTCCTTTGACAGCTGCTTGTAAGTAGTAAGTGTTCAATAAAGGCCCTCTCTTCTTTTCATCTCCCAACTGTTGCCTGCATATTACATAAGAGTGTCCTTTTCACATCTCCCAGGTGTGCAGCTACATATGCCTTTATGAGTTTGTGCAAATATAACTTGTAGGTTTTTATTACGACAAAAGAAGGCTTGTTTATTTTAGAAATACAGAAACCTAGATTCCTAAGCTTGTGATTTTAAATTTTTCTTAGGGTTTTTTTTTTTTTTTTGGCATTTCTACAGAAATTTAATTTCCAGACAAAAATATTTAATGTTTCAAAAGGAAAAAATGTAGATAATCATAAAGTTATCCGGTATCCAGAGATAATCACTGCTAATGTCCTTTTGACGGCTTTCTCTCTTGTATATATGCATAATAGGTATTTATTGAAAATTGATTGTATCGTATAGGATACAATCATATACGAAGCTAACTGTAAAGCAACCTGCAGTTTTCAGTGGGAAGAAACAGCACGGGTCTGTTTCCAGCTCACTGTCCTGGCAAGGTCAGTAGGTGATGGTGAAGTGGGCAGGATGAGGTAGGGATGCTCCCTCCCTCTACATTCCTTTCACGGAGTTTTTCCCCTTCTTGCCTTCAGGATTTTCTCTGTTGAGCCAGGGGAAGAGAATGGAGGGAGGGTGAATGGGAGGGTCTTATGGGCCAGGTCTGGAAAATGCACACATCATATCCGTGCACATTCCACTGGCCAGAACCTAGTCACGTGACCACCTAACTGCAAGGAATGCTGGGAAATGTAGTCTGAGTGGAAAAGGCAAACAGCTTGGTGACCACCTTGCTTATTTCTAGCTCAGTTGTATAAGCCAGTTTTTTTTTTTTTAAAGTTTAACTTTTAGAGAGAGAGGGCATGAGCAGGGGAGGCGGGAGAGAGAGAGAATCCCAAGCAGACAAGCACCGTCAGCACAGAGCCCGATTCAGGGCTCAAACCCACAAGCCATGAGATCATGACGTGAGCCGAAGTCAGACGTTTAGCCAACTGAGCCACCCAAGGTACTCCTTGTGTAACCCATTTTTGAAACTTTCTTTTATAAATCAAGTTGTTTATTTGCAACATGGGCACCTCTCCATCTCAGTCCTGTGGGAACCCCTCCCATCTCTTGCCAGATCTCTTCCTGATTGGTCTGTTTTGTTCTTATTCCCCTGTAGTCTGATCTTGCACAGCAAACCAAGGTGGTCTTTTAAAAATTCAAGTCAAAGGGCACCTGGGTGGCTTAGCCGGTTGAGCGTCTGGCTCTTGCCTTAGGTCATGATCTCATGATCCGTGAGTTTGAGTCCCGTGTCAGGCTCTCTGCTGACAGTGCGTAGCCTGCTTACAATTCTCTCTCTCTCTCTCTCTCTCTCTCTCTCTCTCTCTGCCCTTCCTGCATGCTCTCTCTCTCTCCCTCCCCCAAAATAAAGAAATAAACTTAAAAAAAAAATCAGTTATTAAAAAGTCAGGTCAACTGTTGTCACTCCCCTGCTGAAAACTTTCCAGAGATGATTGGAATAATGCTTTCTATGGAAGCTGACCTTTCAGGTTTCTGGCCCCACTGTACCACTCCCTCCACTCTTGCCTCTCCCTTCAATGCCAGACCTGCTCCCCAAGGCCTTGGGACTTGCTGTCACCTCTGCATGAAAATCCCCACCGCCTGCATCACCCTCTGTCTCCTTTGGGTTCAGCTCAGGTGTCTGCTCTCCAGAGATGCCTTTCCCGACCACCAGCCTTTAACCTCCTTCCCCTGTTCCTCTACTTAGTTACTTTTTATTTAGCTCCCATCGTGTCGTCACAGCACTTACCACCATCAGGAATTCTTGCTTGTTTGCGATATATATTTATATTCTGTCTGCCTTCAGGATTGTAGGTTCCTTGAGGCAGGAACTCTGTCTTGCTCCTGTCTATACCCACAGATAATATGTCTGGCACATAGTGGGTACTTAGTAAACATTCGTGGAATGAGTGAAGGTGGTGACAGAATCTTACGCATTAAAAAAAAAATTTTTTTTTAATGTTTTATTTTAGAGAGAGAGAGAGAGAGACAGAGCACAAGAGGGGGAAGGGCGGAGAGAGAGGGAGACACAAAATCCGAAGCAGGCTGCAGGCTCCGAGCTGCCAGCACAGAGCCCGACACGGAGCTCAAACTCATGGACCGCGAGATGATGACCTGAGCCGAAGCCAGACGCTCAACCGACTGAGCCACCTAGGCGCCCCATAATCTTACACATTTTTAATGACAGTATTGTAGCTCATTGCTTGGGATTGCCATGCACATCCCTGCTTTTGAGGGACTTCTGCATTTTTTTCCCCTGATTAAAAGTGATCTTTCGGTGACTATTCTTTTAGTTCTTTTTTTGGTTCGTTCCATGCACAGATCTGTGCTTATTTTCTTGGGATTGATTCCTAAATGAGAATTTGTTTAGTGAAAAGGGTGTGTGTACAAAATTTGTAAGTATATGTCATGTATTACCCTTTGTCCTTCAGACCCCCAATTTGTGTCCCCATGTAGTTGAGAGCCCTTGTAAACAGTGTATTTTCAAGAACACTAGAAAGATGGGTGGGACAGGGTGGGGGTAGGGCGGTTTGTCTGTATTGCTGTGTCCTTAGATCTCTGAACAGGCACTTGTGCTTAATGAATAAATCAGTTTCCAGAAGAAAAAAATTCTAGTTATTCCTTTAGTGAAGTTTATTTTTATTCATTTATTCCTATAAATGTTCCCTGACTTTAAAGTGTATGCTTTTGGAAAGTAGGTCTGCCCAGTGTAAGAACATTCACCCAATGTTGATATAAACCTAGGGGAACCGGGTGTAAGTTGGGCTTATATCTTAGTCCTTAGAATCCAGACAAGATGCAGTTTTGAGCCCCCTGTCAAGTCGGTGGAAAGTTCAGGACACCGCCCAGGATTTTTGAGAATCCCAGGGGCTGTGAGACAGAGACAGTTTCTCACCAGAATTCTTGTCTTTTGCTCTGTGACTGACTGAATGTTGGTTTCCATCCAAGACCCAGTTCCTGGTTTATCTTCCCCAGCTCAGTCCAAGTGCAAGCCTACCGCTCTACCTGAGCTGGTGGTGGAGGTCGTCTCTGCCTCGGAGACCAGATGCACTGTCTCCTCCGGCCGACACCCAGCGCTGGCCCTGGAGACTTAACACTTGGCCTTGACAGTATCCGCCTTCCGTGGGTTCCAAAGGAGGTCCGCTCTCTGCCCAGTGGTGTCAGGGGAGAATTGCTGTTTGGAAGTCTTTGTCTTGGGGGGGGGGGGGTGGGGGGAGGAGGGCAGAGAACTGGGATGGGGGGGAGGGGAGGCAGGGAGGCAGAAAAAGTGTGCTCCTCTCCAGCTGTTCCCCGTCCTTATTTCTTGTGAGTGGTTCCTCATTTCCCTGGCGGGTAAAATCTCAACCCCTTAGCCAAGGATTTTCTTTTTACCCATGATCGTCAGTTGGTGTGCACTCGTGGGTGGTGAACTCTTGCCAGGTGTCCCGTGAACACTACAGAGGTGCTAACTGAATTTTTTTTTTTTTTAATGTTTATTTTTGAGACAGAGGGAGACAGAGCATGAATGGGGGAGGGTCAGAGAGAGGGAGACACAGAATCTGAAACAGGCTCCAGGCTCTGAGCAGTCAGCACAGACCCTGACGCGGGGCTCGAACTCACGGACCGCGAGATCATGACCTGAGCCGAAGTCGGACACTTAACCGACTGAGCCACCCAGGCGCCCCCTGAATTTTGATCCATGCGTGCAAAATGCTTTCCGCTGTGGTATTCCTCGAGTTGAGCAGGGAGAGATGCCATTGGCATTGGGGGTGCCACATGCCCTGAGAAACCAGAGAGCCTCAGGCTAGATAACCCCTGTGTTGACAAAGAGTCCTTGATGGCTGGTCTGTGATGTGAGCGTAAGAGAGGAGGGTCAGGGCAGTCAGTGCCTGCTTGGGGGAACCGAGGGAAGGGCACTTGACCCTTGAGGGGCACTTGACGGGGAGGCTTTGGTAAGCACTCGGAGACACTGCTGTGCTGTCGCAAGGTCCCTGGCTTGTCTCTGTCTTCTCGCGAAGCCTGCCAAGCACGTGAAACCCAAACTTGAGTACAGTTCTCATTTCAGAGGGGATCCTAAGCACACACACGTTGAGCAACCTTTTTTTTTTTAAACTCGATTGTGTCTCTCTGCGGTGTATGTGTGTCTGGGGCAGCCTTGTGTCAGGAGTAGATGGTTGGAGGGATGGTCGAATGGATGGAGAATCCTGGTTCAAGCACGGTCCCCGTGGCACACACGCACGCCCAGTGTGCCACTAATTGGCCAGGGCTCCTCGTCCTCCTCTCTCTGGGTTTTATTTTACCCTGCCTCCTTGGACGTCGTGTACGTAAGCTTTTGGATTTTCTTTCCTTCACCCAGGTCATGACTGAGCACATGGATAGATGACTTTCTCTGTTGCCCCTCGCTGCCCGTGTCCCCAGGGGCTCCAGCCCTGGCATTTCCCCTCCTCGCCTTTCCCGGGTATGTGCTTCTGCGTCTCTAGCCCTAACCACCGACCGTGGCTCTACAACCACCAACTGCGATCGCTCCCCAGTCTGACCCCACCAGACGTCTCTCCCGTTTTCTTTGTTCTCCCCCCACCCGGTTGTTTCGTAGACACCTTGGATTCGACTTTTCCCTGCCTTTCAGTTCATGTTGACACTCAGTGACCCAAAGCAAAAACTTGGGAACAGTCCTAGACTTCTGCCTACCCTCCCCCTTTACTCCCCACAAGCCATCTCCTTTCGCCAGAGCGTCTTAGCCCCTAACTACTTCTCCAGCCTGTGCCTTTGGGCTTGGGGCCATCACAGGGTCCTGCACTGTTGCCTGGCCGTCCCCCTTAGGAGACCTGGAGCATATTCGTGTCCATATTTCAAGACCTTGTTCAACGGCCAGTGCGACAGGAACTGCTTAGGACATGTTGGAATGAATGACTATGCCGGTGAAGGAATGAATGAGTGATTTCTGAGATGGGTTGAGTAGAGTTCCATTTAGGGTGATGCTTTTTGTTTTCTGTTTTTGTTTTCGTTTTTTTATTGGAGCCAAAGGATTATTTTCGCCTGTTCGTACCAACGTTGTGATCCTGTAATTTTGAGGAAATATTGTACAACATGAAATTTCTGTCTCGGGCCACGCACACAAATGTATAAACTTCCACAGAGGAATTATTTATTAAATTTACAGTACCCTAAAGCACCTGGGCATTTATCTAGGTGATTTCAAATGTGCGTTTATGTTCTTGGTAGCACTGGGACATCTTTCACTGGCCCACATCTTTGAGCTGCATGACGTAGTTTGAATTAAACTTAAGCTTAATTAATCCGAATGCTCTAAATTTCTAGGGTCATAGGATTTTAAGTCTGGACTGTTACCTTTTGAACTTTCAGCGTAAGGAGGAATCACCTGTGCTTGCGTCGATTGGTGCTGTGTCCCAGTACGGGTCTAAAGAGGAAATCATTACCTTTGGATATTGGGTGAGACAGTGACCCATTGAAGGTCCATTTCTTAAACTTTAAAAATTTTTTTTTCCCTCCAACAGGGCGAGTCACGTATTCTCAGAGTGAAGGTTGTTTCTGGAATTGATCTCGCCAAAAAGGACATCTTTGGGGCCAGGTATGTTTGCTTTGTGTTTGTTTGGTTTTTGGTGTTTTGGGTTTTGTTTTTTGTAGGCTTCTGACGAGTTCGGCAAGCACTTTCCAGACTCAGGCGTGCATCAGTTACCTGGAAGCCTTAAAACAGCTGGGCCCCACCTCCCGAGTTTCTGATGGAATAGGTGATGCTGACACAGCCAGTCCAGAGACCGTATTTTGTGCAGGTTCCTAGCCCTCCTTACGGATTGATTTCCTGGGGGAGCTGGATTCTGATATGACTGTTTTTCTCAGTAGAAAAATAAAGCTTGGGAACATGTATTCATTGTGATACATTCCTTTAAAAAGAAATCCCAATGTATTCATATTAATACATTCCTTTAAAAACATCCCAAATTTAGGGAGACATGAAGGTGTTGTTTTGTTCCTAGTAGAACTGGGTATTCTTTGGCATGTTATAATCAGAATTGAGAGATTTGCTGATGGGGGTGAATTTGGTGATTTCTGTACCTTTTCTGGAAGCACCAGCAGCCTGGTCTGTCTGGGTCTTTAGCTTTTTCATTTTGAGTATTGTGCCTGATGATCCTGAGTCTTGAAATCAGCTCTTTTGTTCCTTTGCTCTCTGTAGTGTGTTGGGTGGAGTTATTGGACTAGTAGCAGAATGAGGTTAGAGCCATTTAGACCTGGGATTTGAACCAAATTTGGGGGAACAAAGACCTTTGGAACTTCAGACATAGAGGATACACTAGAGACGTTCCAGTGCGACTTGTCTGTTCTGTGGTTGACACGACTTTATACAGAAAGGTTACTGCTTGCCCAGGTCTCACGTGCCTGTAGTGCTGGAACAGGCCCCCTGCCCCCTGCTCTGTTCACGATGGGGACCCTGTGAGGTTGAGCCGTGAGGGCCGTGGTGGCTTCTGGGGACAGTTAATTGTGGCCAGAGTCCTTGCGTTAGAACATTCATTTCAGGGGCACCTGGGTGGCTCAGTCGGTTAAGCGTCCGACTCTTGGTTTCGGCTCAGGTCATGATCTCATGGTTCGTGAGTTCGAGCCCTGCGTCAGGCGCTGTGCTGACAGTGTGGGGACTGCTTGGGATTCTCTCTGCCTCTCTGCCCCTCCCTGGTGTGCTCTCTTTCTCTCTCTCTCAAATAAACTTAAAAAAGAAAAAAAAAAAGAAGTTTATTAAAAAAAAAATTTCATTTCATCCTGTCAGCCCCCCTGCTTGTTGCCCACAGTCACCGTCTGGCCTCAGGACCTCAGTGTGACACTGGCGACTCTTGTAACAGGGACTCGTTCTGTCCAGCTCACCTCATCTTCCTGCTCGCCCAGCACAAGCCCTTCCCTGCCATTGGTGGGCAAACCTCTTTATTTCCCGTCCTATCTTCATGTCCGTTTTTAGTTTTTCCCATCCCGTGAAGTTAACTACAGTAGCAACTAGAGAAGTTGTTAAAAATACATAAAGTTGATGCAAGGATAATATCTGTGAAATCTTTAAAAAAAATTATTTTAAGTGTTCATTTATTTTTGACAGAGAGAGAGACAGAGCATGAGCAGGGGAGGGGCAGAGAGAGAGGGAGACACAGAAGCGGAAGCAGGCTCCAGGCTCCGAGCTGACAGCACGGAGCCCGACGCGGGGCTCGAACTCACAGACCGCGAGATCATCACCTGAGCCGAAGCCGGCACTCAACCGACTGAGCCACCCAGGCGCCCCTCATGAAATCTTTTTCAAAACACCCCCATGCTTCTGTGTGCCTCAGATGACTAATGGAGGGTTAGCTATCCGAGCCGTCACGCCAACCTCGCGCACACGCTCCGACACCTGCCTAGTCGCTGGTGGTGTGGGAGGGAAGCACATCTCACCTGCGGGCCCCTTCTCACCTGACCGTGGAGTCTCACCGAGTGGTTGCCCTTGTGCCTGTGTGAACGCTCTAATATTTGACTTGTCTGTGTCTTACTAGATTAGAAACTCGCAGGAGACTGAGACCTCTCCCTTTGATTGCTGACCCTCCAGAACCCCAAGAACAAGACTGGGCAGATTGCCTTTTAACTGAAAGACTTGCACACTGACCAGTAAACTGCGCTCTTACGTCAACAATGTCTGCTGCTCTCACTCTTTCCCATACATGTTATATAGTTTGGAAGGGGAAGAAGTTGGGTTTGGAAAATGTCAGCGACGTTCATTTTGATTGTTTTTGTTTTGTTTTTACCAAAGCCCTGTATAAAAAAAAAAATGAAATGGATTCAGATTGCATTTCTCAGCCTGTTAAGAGGATCTGAGGTTAAAAATTGGTAGTGCGATGAGGCTTCAAATCTTAGAAGAGCCAGACGCGCCCGAGCCTTGAGTTTTTACCTTTTATATGAAAAGAGGTGTCATCGTTTCTTAGCAGCGGGGTAAAAGGAATTACGGGGAATACCTCAAGATGTGCATTGGAAACCCAGTGCTGATAACTCCTCTCCTTGCATGGTTTGATCTGCAGTTGCCTGTGGAATAAAGTCCCAGGCTCCCGTTAAGGTGTAGGATTCAAGTCCTTTTGTGACGGCTCATGCCAACCTGTCTGGTCCGGTTTGCCCCTTACTTCGGCCCCACCCCTGTCTGTCCAGATTTATCAGATTTGACTGCTCTTTCTGATGGCAGGTTAATACTCTTCCTGACGAATGACAAAAGTTGAGCCACTGGATGAGCCATTGGACTAGATGACTGTTCCGGTCTCTCTAAAACTTGAAATCGATTGGCTGAATACTTCTTAAAAGCAGATTGCAAGAACTGCCCATTGTATTTGATAGCGGCTGACCAAGCTCTTAGAATTAAGTGAATGCCGTGAGGTAATTTGATTTAGAAGAGATGCACTTTGCTAAGTAAGATCTTAAGGTTTTTTTTTTTTTTTTTAAACTTAGAATATTTATAAGTTTCAAACTGTGTTCTTCAGGTAAGCTTGTATCTCAGGATCTCTAACTTTTTGTCATAGGCTTAAGTAGTAACTGAATAGGGTCATTTTAATACAAGTTTTAGGTCCACCTTCCCCCTTTTCCTCCTTGATTGTGATCAGTCTTCGTTTGAGGTTACTTAGAATCATCTAAAACCGTAAAGTGGATCCTTAAATTGAGCTATGCTGGCTAAGACAAACTCACTGTAGAATTTCCTATGGAAGATTTCAAGACTCTCGTTTCTGTATTTTGTGCATGGAACTCTTAGCGTCGAATTATACCTGTGGAGGTTGCGGTCATTTTTTTCTTTTGACTCAAAATGTAGAACACACACGAACCCAAGGGCATTGGAAAGATGCTGCAAAAAATCCTTGTCTGCTAGTGACTGAGACTGATGGGGACTTACTGCCACGGTGTGATAGCTCTGTGATGCCACCTCGCCTCAGTTATCTGTATTTAAGTTGTTAACATTTGGCTACATGGGCCCCATCAATTTGTTTTAATCGAAGCATTCAAAAGTGAATTCTAGACATCATGACATCCAGCCCCTAAATACATCAGCCTGCATCTCGAAGAAAGCAGCGTATTCCTTTATAGCCACAATGCAATTTTCACAAAATTACCAATAATTGCCTAAAGGACTCTTGTTACCTTTTCCATTCCCTGAATCCCCCCAGCTGTCCCTACAATGCCTTTTACAACTGGGCCGTTTGAGAGCAGAATTCAACGGAGAACTGTGCATTGCGTTTAGTTGTTAGGTCTCTTAAAATCCGGTTCCTATAGTAGCCTTTTCCCCTTTTCTGTTTTTTGTTTGTTTGTTTGTTTGTTTTAACGTTTTATTTATTTTTGAGACAGAGAGAGACAGAGCATGAACAGGGGAGGGGCAGAGAGAGAGGGAGACACAGAATCGGAAGCAGGCTCCAGGCTCTGAGCCATCAGCCCAGAGCCCGATGCAGGGCTCGAACTCACGGACCGCGAGATCGTGACCTCAGCCGAAGTCGGCCGCTTAACCGACTGAGCCACCCAGGCGCCCCCCCTTTTCTGTTTTTAAATGAACCTGAAATTGTCAGCCGGTTGTCTCATCACATTTGATTGTTTCCTGTTGTAGCATTTAGTGTCCTTCTCCTGGGTTTCCTGTATATGAGCAGTTGCATGGAAAGGCTTGATCAAATTCGGTGTCCACACTGGGGACGGCAATGGGATGTTGTCTGCCGAGGAGGAACACGGCGTCTGGTTGTCCTATAACCAGTGGTGCTAAAATAAAAAGGAACCTGGGTTTAATGTGGGGCCAGTCTGTTTCGCCCACTGTCACTACTTTTTCCCCCAGGTGACGGGCAAGAAATGGGTGAGCGATGTTTCGGCTTATGCACTGTACACATGTAAATTTTAGCTATTAATTCACCTTCTCTCCAAATAATTAGGATTTTTTTTGCCTTTTTTTTTTTTTTTTAAACCTTGTACAAAATAAGTTTCACTTTACTCAGTGGGGAGACCTTGAGGCTCCAGGTACCTTGAGAGCCCCCTCGATACACTGTAAGGACTTCTAGAACATCATTAGGCCAGAACTGGCCAACTGTTGGTCCCTGTGGACTAGACTGAACTCACACATGTGCTTATGAAGGGTCCAGGGAACACTAAAGGCAAGTAAAAATCCCGAGCCAGCATTTGGGGAGATTTCGTATCAAAAATCCAGATTCCCAAGGTTTCTGGAAAATCTCGGCAGTCTAGACAACACGAGGTGGCACAGCTGGAGCCATCTGCTGGATACACTCTTAAATGGGGCCGTGACCTTTTGGCCCCCCAAGGAGCCCACGTCTGTCGTATTCTGTGCAGCTGGCTGCCTCCACTGGCATAGCGAGAGCCCTTGAGGGACGGGCCCGTGTGTGGTTTTGACCCCCACGCTGCTGGTCTGGAGCACGTAAAGCTGGTTGTCCCCCCACCCTCCCCCATGGCACACGTGCCTCCTTAGGTGGGTACAGGGCACCTGACACTCTGCGGAGACCGCGTCTGTGATGCGCGCCTTAGCAGGCTTCGCTCTCTGGGGCACCTCTGAGAATCACAGCGTCACCACTAACGGCCTCTGGGCCGAAAAGTATTTGCCTTAAAACCCCTGCACCTAAGAGCTCACACGGTTACTCTTGTGAGAGCCGCAGAGAATGTCCCGCCCGACCACCCCAGAACCCTGATGGGACTTGCCGGGATCTCCCCCTCCTCCTCCCCCACAAAAAACCTCCTCTTGCCCTGTGACAAGGACATAGCTCTTTGTGCATTCGGGTTTACCTCCTGGTCTCCCGAGCGCACGGATATACGCGACGTCCCAATGAAGTATGTCAGGGGTGGCCCGCACACCATTCGGGCCACGCGGTTCCCCAGAGGGAAACGTCAGAAGTGGCAAATGGGTCGGCGTGCAGGGCCGGCCTGTTTGTGTTCTGCGTTAGGCCCTAAGGCTTGCTCTGCCGCAGCCAGTGTCATTATTTAGAATGATCTCGAATCACTGAAAAGGCCGTGCTATGCAGGGAATGTCTTCGATAATTTAAAACGATATCTGTATAAACTGGTCTTTGTGTCACCCCAGTTCTGGTAAACGGAGGAGCGAACCCGACGGGCCACACTTACGTAATATTCTCTGATGTGTTCATGTGGATCTCTCATTCAGCATTTCCTGCTTTGCTTTCACTCTTTTTTTTTAAATTTATTAATTTATTTCGAGAAAGAGCGCGAGCAGGGGAGGGGCAGAAAGAGAGAGAATCTTAAGCAGGCTCCTGGCTGTCAGTGCAGAGCCTGATGCCAGGCTCGAACTCACAAACTGCAAGATCATGACCTGAGTGGGAATTGAGTCAGATGCTTAACCAGCTGAGCCACCCAGACGGCCCTGCCTTCACTCCTGACGCACGAATATGTTAGTCCCGTCAAAGGAGACTTTGCTCTGCCCAAAGGTCCAACAGAGTGCGAGGGAAAGTTGCAGGACACCTTGCCCTCATTGCTGTCGGAGTCCAGACTGATGCTGTCTGGTCACTGAGTCTGTATGAGGCAGAAAGTTGGATGTGTTTCGGGAAGATGAGGGGCACGCAGCACAGAGTAGAGGCTTGATCAATTTTATTCATCTGGCCAGAGTGGAGCCTGAGAAAACTGAATGATTAAAGCTGCTGAAGAGCCATGGGCAGTGTTTTAATCAACCGATGTAATCGCAGGGGGCGCCTCCGGGGATTGGTGAAGTGATGTCTGCGGATGTGGGTGTGTTGGGGGGGGGGGCTGCCCCTTCCTCGCTCCTCCTCCCAGCAGCCCACCCCTCCTTGCTCCTTCCTCTTCTCATGCCTTCTGGCCCTCACCCCGGTTCCTTCACCCTTGCTTTATCCCAAGGCATTCTAGATTTGTCTCACCGTTTTCCTTTTTGGGGGGAGGTAGGAGAGAGTGTAAGAAGCTAAAGTATAAGGAAGGCAATGTGCCAACATGAGTCAGAAACGAAAGCAGTCCTGAATATGTAAAACAGTGAGGAAAATACGTATTTTTCAAAAGTTGAACTTAACAGCCAGGCCTTCGGAAAACAGAACGTACCGTGTGAGGGGAGGTCTGGCGTTGGGATGGCCGAGGGTTTCCACTACCATTGCCTCCCAAACGGGTGGGAGAGGTCCCTCTGTCAGTCAGTGGTTCCCATGTTCTAGGCAGCGAAAGTGCCTGGCCAACCCATTCTCGGTGGCTGGGCCTCGGAGAGGCCTGAGAACAGTGGTCTCCAGGCCCACTCTGCATCTTCGTTGACAAAAATGCTGTTACTGAAGGTGAAAATACTCTGGTATAATACCTAAGAGTTATGCTTTAAACAATGGATACATCTCTCTGGAATCCCCAAGTGTTAGATTTCTCAGATCCAAATCTCCTATGTTGTAATACTTCATCTTCTAAGAAACACTGTCTTAGGTTTCATAAAATTATTTCTCCTTATTATAGAAACATTTGTGCGGGGGGGGGGGGGACCTGGAAGGTAAGATTTTTAAGATGGCTGACACGTGAGCTGGCAGGTTCTTACGTGGGAAGTAGAACCTTCTCTAAGTACTGTAGGTGGTTATCTAAATTGGGGGCTGGCACCCTTTTTCTGCAAAGGGCCAGATAGAAAAGAGCTTAGGCTCAGTAGGACTTTCTGTCCCTGAGAGAGCACAGAGTATAGGATAGGGCGTGGCTGTCTGCCAGTGGCCCACGGGCCCCAGTTTGCCAACCCCTGAGAGCATAAGCTATTGATTCTCTACAATATATATATATTTAGAACTGGGAGTGCCAGTGTTATTTGGTCATGATTTTCAGATTAAACTGTTACATAGAGGTGCTGGTTAGTCAGTGGCAGACAGGAATTGAGCCAGTGTTGACTTCTTGGGCGTGGAGGAGTGGGGTTTCTAGATATAGCAGGAGTTTTTGTTTTTCTCCTCTCTTCAAGGGGAAGCATGCGTACAGTATAGCTTATGGAACCTTTTAGAGAGACACTGTGGATTTTGAAATCTACAAGTGACTACAATTGTAAAAATGTTTTTTTTGTCCTAGAGAAAACGATTCTTACTGCTTTGTATATACATACATGAATAATAAAGTTGAGTTTATATCAAGCAAATATGCAGTCACATAATTTAAATTAGCATATTGCAATAAAAATATTGCCTCTTCTTCCCCGGAATATTTTTTAGACTTAGGACCTGAGTGCAAGTAATGTTTAATAAGGAATCTGCAGTGCGTAACTCCTCAGTAAATTATTAAAAGAGCTGGCATTTCTACTGTATATTATCAACACAAGTGATATAAACTATGCCTTGCCCCTTAATGAGTGTGTCCCAGCATTCCTTCTGGCGTGCGGACAGGAACAGGTAGTGAATGTTTCAAGGGTGGTTTGCATTTCTTCCCTTCCTTGTTCGAGGTACACTGTTGTGCTTCCCTTTTGAAGGACTGATTATTGTTTCAAGCCTGTTATTTTTAGACGCTTGAAATTAAGCATTCATGGTCAGAAAATAGAGAAGCATTTGAAAGAAATGCTACATTTCAAGTTTGGAGGCAACTGGTTGGGAAATCAAAATGGGGTGAATCTTAACACTTGATCAAAGTTTCTTCTTTCTTCTTTTTTTTTTTTTTTGCTAGTGAGAAAATGGTGGTGTTGGGTCTGTATATTCTCCGTCTCTGACTTGTGGACTCTTGGGAGTTCATTGTGAACAGTGGTTTCAATTTTGTTGAAGTGATTTTAAATTGTATCTAGACAGTCGAGACCGTAAAAAAAAAAAGAAATTTACAAATTCCTTTCTTCCAGAATGGATTCCTGGCTCCTCGTAGCATGATTTTATTTGGTTATTTAATAGAGTCAAACCATCTTGTCCTAGAAATCAGATTTGAGTGACTGGTGAGACCATGTAAGTCAGGACCTTTTGTTTGCCCTGACGCTGCTTCTCGGCCTGGAATGTCACAGTATTATATTTGAAATTGTTCTTTGTCTGGAATGATCTGTCTTAGCCGGTGGCTCCACCGATTCCCTAAGCGTCAGAGCTAGGGAGGTGGGACGTGTCCCTGGTTCTCATGCCTCCCCGCAGTCCCCAGCCTGGTCTCAGTGGTTGTGTAGGGGACTTCCCCAGTGGTGTTCATATCTGCCCGCTTCCTCCCATCCCCCCTCCCATACGCAGAATTCATTCTGCTCCTGGCAGAACCCTTCGGTGATCAGTCATTGCTGTGGATTAAGGTCCCAGCTGCTTAACCTTGACAGAAGCGCTCTCTGTGTGCCTCTCCAGCGCATCTCTTGGCCTTGACCTTCCCAAGCAGCCGTACCGAGTCCCGTAGTTGCCCTCAGAGGCCACACTCCTCCTCCTCCTCTGTGCCTTTGCTGGTGCCCAGGACGACCACCTTCTCCCTCTTTTGCACAGCTGACTTGTTCTTGTCCTTCACACCAGAGGCCCGCGCCACCCCACCCCCCAGCCCCGACCCCGTGAGCTCACCCCCAGGCAGCTTTCCCCGCCTCTGCCCACTTGGGTCAGATATGGTGGCTCTTGGCTTTGCTTGCTCACCCTGTGCAGCTGCCCACGGGTGCACTGAGCATGTGGTGTTGGGACTTTCCTCTGGACCTTTACCTCTGTACCCTGCTGTGGTCCCACATTGGCCCAGGGCCGCCAAATCCATGACTGCCATTACCTCCTCTCCGCATGCACTTGGCAAACTATCGCACATTGCTCTCAGCCCCTTGGCTCTTGGCACCCTCCCTGCCACTAGGCTGAGTTTATTTTTCCTGCTTGTGTATTCTCTGGGTGATTTATACACACCCGTATTTCCCCTACCCTCTCATTTCACCTCTTGTTTATCTTATTCTGTATGTATTTTTAAGGTCCTCTTTCTTTACCGTATGCAGATTTACAGTATGAAATTTTACGAATCTAAAAATTCTCAACCAGCACACATATGTTATATCCAGCTCCTTCTTACTTTAAAGTGGCTACAAATGCTTTAGACTTTAAGGAATTCCTCATCCTTAACTCCTCGGTCCACGTGAAGTTCACTGGAGGAGATGAACCGTGAGCATCCCTGACCGTGACAGGCTACATGGAGGGCTCTTCCTGTGTCCACAGGGATGTATTGGGGAGTTAGAGCTCCCTCTGCTGGCCATATCTTCAGGTGCATTTTCATTCTGGACTGTAAAAATGGTATTCACATCTGATAATCCTTTGGAGTTCTTTTTCTTTTAAAATTTTTTAAACGTTTATTTATTTTTGAGAGAGACAGAGCCAGCGCGGGGCAAGGACAGAGACAGAGGGAGACACAGAATCCGAAGCAGGCGGTAGGCTCCGATCTGTCGGCAGAGCCCGATGTGGGGCTCGAACCCACGAACTGTAAGATCATCATCTGAGCCGAAGTCGGACACTTAACCAACTGAGCCACTCAGGCACCCCTTTGGCGTTCTTTTAAATTTTCTGATTTTTATTTATTTTATTTATTTAAACATTTTTATTTATTTTTGAGATAACTTTCTGATTTTTAAATCAGAATTGTCTGATTTTTAAAATTAACCCACATCTTTGCTTTAGCAGGTATTGAAGTCATTCTCAAATAGTGACACACAGGAAAGAATGATTTTACTTTAAGCAATTCCTACTTTTTACATAGTTTTGAAGTAGGCAATTGAGTAGCATTTCCCCCTTTAACTTTATATCCCCCTTTTCCCTTTCCTTGCCAAATAATTTCCTAAAGTTGCAGCATCATCAAAATAAAATGCTACAAATTGCAAAGGAATAAATAACTGATACTGGGAAGAAAGGAAATTCTTCCAGTGAGGGATACTGTATTCCACTATGGAATAGACAGCATTCATAGAGAAAATGAATTATAACGCATTTTTAGCTTCACACTTTGAGGGATCAGAACTTCAGTACTCTGTTTTCTTTAAGAAGGGAATTTCCAGGGGGCGCCTGGGTGGTTCAGTAGGTTACGCGTCCGACTCTTGATTTCGGCTCAGGTCAAGATCTCACAGTTTCTGTGTTGGAACCCCACACTGGGCTCTGTGCTGACAGCATGGAGCCTGCTTGGGATTCTCCCTTTCCCTCTCTCTCTGCCCCTCGCCCCCATCCTTGGGCACACGTGTGTGCTTGCTCTCTGTCTTTCAAAAATAAATAAAATAAGAAAGGGATTTCCAGGCTGACATTGTTAATATAGAAAAATTATTGTATTAAAAAAATTTGTTTAATGTTCATTTATTTTTTGAGAGACAGAATGCGAGTGGGTTAGGGGCAGAGAGAGAGGGAGACAGAGAATCCAAAGCAGGCTCCAGGCTTCGAGCTGTCAGCACAGAGCCCGACGTGGGGCTTGAACTCACGAGCTGTGAGATCATGACCCGAGCTGAAGGCGGACGCTCAACTGACTGAGCCACCCAGACGCCCCTAGAAAAATTATTTTAAATGTTACCTGTATCCATGTTAATAATGGGAAACAGGTATAGATCATCTCAAAAATATTTGTATTTGGCTTTGGAAGGAAGAAAACACACTTTGCAATATAATTTGGAGGTTGTTTAGAAGTTTTTAGCGCTACAGAGAAGTTACTAGAGCAACTCATGACATGAAAAACACATTCAGAAAACATGAGAGAGGTTAAAAAATTTTTTTTTCTTGTTCTGGAGCTAATTTCCTCTTTTCCTCTCTTCTGGAGCTAATTTTTTTAAGTTTATTTATTTATTTTGAGAGACAGTGAGTGAGCGAGCAGGGGAGGGGCAGAGGGAGAGGGGGAGAGAGAGAACCCCAAGCAGGCTCCACATTGTCACTGCAGAACCCAACATGGGGCTTGAACTCGGGAACCGTGAGATCACAACCTGAGCCAGAGTTGGGACGCTCAACTGACTGAGCCACCCAGGTACCACCCCCCACCCCACCCCCCCCAGGACTAAATTTGTAATGATGCACCCGTACAGCGTTAGTTTTCAGATTGGTAATAACCCTGAAAGAACAGGAACAGCACTTGAAAATATTTTTTTAAATGCAAAATTGACACATTTGCACTCAGGTATGCTTGGAGGTTTTTGTTCTTGTTTTGTGTTTATGTGTGTGTGTTTATGTTTTGATAAATTTCTGTCAGGGGCAGGGGAAAGAGTCTAAAGTTGTCGTGGGCAGTCTGCCTACGTTTCAGTAAAGGACTTACTTAAACAGAGTCAGGGTGGTTCAGACACCCACAGAGGCAAATGGCGTGCATAGGTCATTTCTCTACTCATTTTGCAGTAACGTTCTACTCTCCCTTTGCCGTTTCTTAAGGTCTGCAGCTAACTGGCAGGAAACAAAAGCCAGAGGAAAGCTGTTGATGCTCTCAGTGGGACAGAAGAAATGGGAGCCACCAGGGAGAAAAGTTAGGGAGAAAAATGTCAGTTTGAGTGGATTTTAAAATTGTTTATTTTCTTTTCAGTTGAAGACCTTGAGATTCATTCTCGGAGCTGTTAGGGCTGTCCCTGTGAGATCATGTTTTCATGTGACAGTCTCTGATAATTTGTATTCTACAAATACAAGGCCCTACTGTTTTTTCTGGGCACCTCCCCCTGAACAAAACCAGCCTCCGAAGCAGGCAGGTGAAGAAACCAGGAATCGAAAAACCCTCTCAGCTGAGAAGAAGATGCTATAAAGCCCGAGAGAGAGAGAGAGAGAGAGAGAGAGATGGTCAGCAGACCTGATGACGTTGACCATGGTTATCACCAGGGAAGCTTTCATCCCACGGTTCACACCCTCACCCAGCTTTCCCTCCGGCCTTTCTCTTGCTTCATTGTATCCTCTTGGGCATTTGTGGAGACTCTGAGGCTCGGATCTCAGAGTATACCAGACTGTCCCAAATAACAGGATGGCAAAAGAAGTGTGGCTGTGCCTCATGGAGGTTATACGTACTGTGAGGGCCTGAAATCGGGTGGAAATATTAAGAACGTCCGTATCGAAGAGAACAGCTTGAGAGTCCATTGAAGAGATGGGCCTATTGTGTTCCCTCTGTACCCCCCAAAAAAGAAACCCAGCACTGCGCATGGGCAGCAGCACATCAGAGGTCGTTTTCCAGTATAATAATGAGAAAGGCTGATGTGAGCGCTTTTGTTTACTTTTAAATTTGCATGTTTGAGTGATCCGGAAAATGATGCATGTTTATTGTGGAAATCTCAGTGGAACTGCAAGAGGCAGGAAATAAAAGCCCTTTTTGTTGGGCCTCCCGAACCCCGCCCCCACGACGGACCAACTGTGGCAGTTTGAGCATAGCAACCGCCCCTCCCCCCGCCCTGTGAAATTTTTTGTGCGTGTGTGTCACAGGGGGGCACAGATTCACGCTGTGCGGTTTTATTAACTGTAAAGTCCACAGTGCCCTGTGGAAAGGTTTCCAGCTCGTCCTGTGTATCTCCGTCGACCTTTTCTGCGGCCAGGTGGAGTTTGCGAATGCTGGAAAGATGCTGTGCTCAAGGGCAGCTTGCCCCCCCCCCCCCCCCCCCCCCCCCCCGCCCCTGCCCCGCTCAGGCCCCAGTGCAGACAGGACTTGGCTTGAAAAATGACCTCCTAGTTCCTTTGGGCCCAGGTGACTTCAGTGGCCTTGATTGCCGCAGGTGAACATGTGCAGCTCTGACCTTGAGTCTTTGGTTACTTTTTGAGCTCCTGAGTGTTCCACGCACTCAGGAGAAGAACTTAGTTAGGGTCCCTGCTTGCTCGAATTCCGTGCCTTCCACCTGTTGAGTCTTGGGCCAGCTGCAGAGGAAGCCACTTTGAAGGATGTCCCCCCCCCAGTCCTTCGTGCCGGGACCCCCCCTGCCATGGGAGACCTGGCCGGAGGAAGCTTACTGCGTTACCGTGCTCCTCGTTATAAATAAGGCTCCAGATGGAGGTCGCCTGTACTGTGCCAGCCAGCCTTGGTTCCAGCAGGTGCCCAGACAGGTGTGCTCATGTTGGGAGTGGGCCCGTATCGGCGGCAGCGTCTTACAGCGCGCTCTAGGCTGGTGGGTGCCATCGCCTGTGCCCTGAGCCACGGCTCCTCGTCCGCAGGACGCCCCCTTGCCGGCAGCTCTTGCTCCAGCACCTTCTCCAGGTGACCGAGCCCTCGCGTGGAGTCTCTCTACTGCGCTCAGGGGCCTGTTACCCACAGCTGGCTGTTCCTGGTACCTGCGGGCATCCTTTCAGATCGCTTCTTCAGTTTTACTTAGGCTCACTTAGGCTCGCCAAAGCATCTTTTAACCTAAAAATTTGTGTGTTGTGTTTTGTTTTGTTTTTTTTGGAAAAATATTTTACTTCCACCTTTAGCCCTTTTCACTCATGTCAACTTCCGATGTCAAGAGAAATCCCAAGTTCATTTATAGAAGGACATTCGCTGTAAAAGCAGCAACAGCTGCCTAAAGGAGGTAGGTCTGTGTGTCGCGGCCTTCAGGATCGCGTGTGTCAGGAGGAGACGTGTCCCCGTTGTCTCAGGAGCTGCCATATTGTGGAGTGGCCTCCTGTGGGAAGGAGGGCCTGAGGTGTCCTAGCTGGCTCCCCTTCTCACAGGGCTTTCCTGCTCTTGGTTTCTCACTAGCAGCCTTCTAGGGGGGTTTTGAATATGGAGCTGAGGGCCTTGCTGGAGGTGTTGCCAGGATGATCTTGGGCCCATGGGGTGGTGGTTCAAGAAGTTTCCTAGAGGAGCTGGGTCAGTTTTTAAAGTGTCTCTGGAGGAGTGACATAGCGTATTCCAGAAATGTTTTTTGTGGAGTCTTGTTTGTTTTGTTTTTGTTTTTGTTTTTGAGTACAAGAAGGTGTTCTTTGGCCAAGCCCTGCTCACCCTTCTC
This sequence comes from Neofelis nebulosa, assembly GCF_028018385.1. NCBI lineage: Eukaryota > Metazoa > Chordata > Mammalia > Carnivora > Felidae > Neofelis > Neofelis nebulosa. The sequence goes on along the minus strand of NC_080792.1, from coordinate 17,816,282 downwards.
CCGTAGGGCACCTTGCTGGAGAGACAGGGTTGGGTTCCATGTTTGCTTACGGTTTATTTAGTGCCGTTGGTGCCAATCACTTATTGCCCTTAGTGGTGGCCGTTGTTCTCAAGGCACTTGCATTAGAGGGCAGTGTGGGGGTTCAGCGAGGAGCACAGGTTCATGGGAGATGCCCCCGGAAAGGTTAGGGAGGCCTTGACTGTGATAGGACGCGGGGTGAGATCACACGCATCTGTGGCCCAGATGAGGCTCCCTTCCCTGTGAGTTTCTGCTACTGAGCTCAGAGTGAGCAAGGGTCTCTGGAACCAGATTTCAAAAAGCGCCTAGTATCTTTTCCTACAACAAACATGTTAAAACTGACAACGTCCGGGGTACCTGGCTGGCTCGATCGGGGGGGGCCATGCGACTATTGACATCGGGGTTGTGAGTTCGAGCTCCACATTGGGTACAGAGATTACTTAATAAAAATTAAAAAGGAACAGTGTCCACAACCTCAAGAGTTTTTAAAAAAAGTTTACAGTCTCGTCTCGACAAAAAAATGAGCGAAGGTAGGAATAACCAGATTGATAAATTGGTCTCAAAAGATGTAGGCATGGCAGAAAACATGCCGTGAAGTTCAAAAGGGAGCATACTGGGGGAAATGCCAGTTTCTATCACAGAGAAAGAGCTAATTTCCTTAATGTGTAATGATCTCCTACAAATCAATAGAAAGACCAATAAGCTGATTGAAAAATGATCAGAGGGTACAGGTAGTTCAGGGAGAAGGGAATATCAGTGACGAAACGTGGCAACAGTTAACCTCACCGATAATAAAAGAAACAGCAAATTAGAAAATCCACTGAAATACCATTTTCAAAGATCATGTTGCCAAAGATTAAATTTTTTAATAGCACATGTAGTCAATAAATAATACCGTAATGACATATGTGGTGATGGATGGAAGTACACGGATGATGGTGAGCTCTGAGTACCGTATAAAGATGTTGGATCGCTGTGTTATCCACCTGAAACTAACCCAATACCGTGTGTCAACTTCAATTTGAAAAAATTCAATAGTGAGGTACGTGGACAGGGATGTGAGCAAATGGCTAGCTTTAAACCATTAGAGGACGTGTGGGTGGTCGAGCCTCTAGCAATTTAGGAAAATGTATCAACATGACCGATGCCTGTCACCCAGAGACCAGCCTTCCCGATTCTGTCCATTTCTCCAACAGACACACATGCACCTGTGTGAAGTGAAAGGCATACAGAATAGGCGTTCCCCGCTGATGCAGTCAGAAAAGATGCAGAGTAACAGAAACGTTCCTGACACCAGCTAGATCCTGGGCTGGGACAACAGCATTGATTCTGTTCCTCCCGCCTTCTCTCTCCCCTCGGCTGCTTGTTCTGCTGGTTCTATTCCCAGCCGGGTTTTCTGTTTGACGGCCGCCTTGAGTTTTCATTCTCAGCAGAGAGAGGACGACCCCGGGCAAAGTTTGGGGCTTGCCTTTTACTGGGTCACCCCTGACCTGTGGACAGGGGAATGGAATGTCCTCGATGTTGACCTGTAGCGAGCGACTATTTACATTAAAAGACAAGCTCCAGCTCTGTGACTCACCGCCCCTCCCGCCTGCCTTTCCGCTTGAGGTTCCCCAGTAGAACTTTGTCCCGCGTTAACCACCATTTTCAAAGGAAGCAGCGGAGTTTGAGACCTACTGTGTTTTTGAGACGCTGCAATTTTGTATGTTAAGGTGAAATCATAATCACCACATCAGTCTCAGGAGGTGTTATCTGCCTCCCCCTGCCCCCCCCCCCCCCCATGAGAAACACTGAGGATCAGAAGGGGTGAGGCCCCTTGTCTGAGGGCACAGCGGGTAAATGGCAGAGCTGGGGCTGGACCGGAGTGTGCTGTTAGAGATTGCCTCCCTGCCTGGGAAGCATCGGCGGGGGGGGGGGGGGGGGGGGGCAGTGTTTACAGCCCCCTGCCCCTGGTGACCGGAATGAGCAGCCAGAGCTGGGACCCATTGGTTCACACCACCAGAAAATGATGACGTTGCACTAATGGTTTTCATGCAGGAAAAGGCTCCGATCCCTGGCGCTCTCCTTCCAGGCTGAGAATTGTCGTTCACACTGCCAGGCTTGTCTTCACGCGAGAGCCTGATCTCTGAGATCAGCTTGGGAAGAATTTAAGCAGCAGACAGTGGCCAGGGTCTCCCCCCCCCCCCCCCCCCCCATGTAGGAAGGACGGGCAGAGCGCCTGGTGCCTTCAGGGTTCTAGAAAGTACCCCATTCCCTGTCTCTGGCTGATGGGCCTTCATTGGTCAGCAGTAGTTGGTTTCCCATGAGGTGGCTCTAGAAGGGCCTGAGAAACCAGGAGGAACTTTGGGGGACTGGTTTGTTTTCCTCTTCTGCCCATTGGCTTTTTGCACTCATTCCTCAGAGAAGTTGCCCAACCAGATTGGGGAGCTGGGGGCGGTGGGGGCAGGAAGGAAGCAGAGAGCTGCACAAGTGGTAGGGGGCTTGAGAAGGAGGGTTAGGAAGGAAGAAACGTCCTCTCTTCAGGTTCGCGGAAATCAGAAAAGGAATAAATAAGAAATTCAGCATTAAAAACCTGTGATTAGGATTTGGGTTCCGTCACTTCATTACAAATGAACATTGTACTTCATATTTTCCGTAGCGGAGTAACGTACGGAAGGCGGGACCACTTTTGTTTTCCTTCGTGTGTGCCATGAGATTTCTGTGTTCTCTTAAGTACATTTTTTTTTTAATTTTTTTTTTAACGTGTATTTATTTTTGAGACAGAGACAGAGCATGAAGGGGGGAGGGGCAGAGAGAGAGGGAGACACAGACTCGGAAGCAGGCTCCAGGCTCCGAGCCGTCAGCCCAGAGCCCGACGTGGGGCTCGAACTCACGGACCGTGAGATCGTGACCTGAGCCGAAGTCGGACGCTTAACCGACTGAGCCACCCAGGCGCCCCTCTTAAGTACATTTTAAGATTAATTATGAAAGTCACATCACCAGACACTTGAGCTAGAAATGTATGTTAGTGATATTCAGAGATGATGAAACGCTCTGTAAGCCGAATTCTGCTCTGAAACAGAATTTCTGTTCTGGAAGCAGAGAGGGAAACCACATTAGCAAATCAGAAAACCCTCCCTCCCTGCGCCCCAACGTGTGATTCGTTGATCTTTGGTCTGAGTTCTGGCAGAGAGAATAGGAAGAGGATGTTTCAGGGCGGCCGCGTTGCTGCTTTCTAAAGAGTTGGGTGTGTGTGTGAGGCCTGCTTGATTTCTTGGGTGCATCTTTGCTACTCCCTTAATCCAGAGAGAGCTGCATAGTAGGGATTTTAAGATGTCTTCTGAGGGATAAAAGATGGGTCCTTGGCGATGAGCTAGTTCAAAATAAAAAGAGTGGGACAAAGAGCCATTGGCGGGGGTGGGGGTGGGGGGTGTGGTCCAGCCAGAGCCAGGACCTGCATCCAATGGGCAGGCCAACCCAGGGGGCGAATGGTATCTCCTCTCCGCATCAGTCTTCACTAACCTGATCCCATAGTCTTCTCTTGACCTTCCAAGCAGTCACACTTCTGGACAGGGTGCTGGACAGGCTTACTGACCTCCTGCACTTTGTTGTGAATGATGGAAGTTGAGTTAATGCCCACTTGAGCCTGTACTGTGGATAGCAATCTGTATTTATTATTCCACAACTTATCTGTATTTATTTACCTCTATTTGTCGTTAGTGTTGCAAATGGGTAAATTCATTCATTGTCCTTCTAATGAAAACAGCAGCGTGGTCTAATAGTCTGCCTGCCACTCTGTTGTGGCCAGATAGAAGCAGGGAGTTAAGTTATTTCTCCGCACTGCTCTCCTGCATCAGAAACCAAGCCCTGACCTTCTCTCCCAGGCCCCTTTGTTATACAGCAGGGATGGAAACAAAAGACTTTTCATGTCACCTGTCCAGGGCACCGGGGGAGGCGGGAGGCGAAGGAAGCCCTCGCCAGGCTTTGCAATTCCCCTACAGCTCAGCTCAGAAAGCCTTTATTCTCCTATGATATTTACTCAACACCTGACACCTCCTGGGAATCTTTAAAATTGTTCTCAGGAAAGAAACCATTCTGCTTGCAGGTGCCTATTTTTAGACTTTATAAAGCCTTTCTCTCTGCCTAGCCTGCTGTTTGAAAGGCACCAGGATCTTTTGTCTTGAAAAGTTCAGCACCCTCCAGCTAGTTCCCCCCACCCGAGCCGCAAACCCTGGAATGCTCTGGGATGTATCTCTCCCTCCATTCTGACCAACACCAAAACCACAGGTTTGACCTTTACATCGGTGTCGTTGAAATTATACAACCAGGGGAAGAAAGCTACTTCTAAGCATTGAACCTCAGAGCAGACAATGAATCAGTATGTCTATCAGTATGATAGGAACTGCCTATCAGCGCTGGACACATTGAACCTGTCAGCTGGACTGGTTTGAGTTTTGGGCCCTGCGGTTGGCTGGCCAAGTTCAGGACAGGTATACCTGAACCTGATGCTTACTCGCTTCAGGCAATAGGAGCTATCAAGCCCTGGCCAGGGTCTTGAGCACATTCTGGTCAGCCTGGGGTGATCTCTTTGGCCAAGGGTTTTGGCTTTTTTCTTTACATCAACCCATAGGTCGGAACTAATGGTTGACTGTGTGACTTTCAAGGCAGCGATAATCCAGCGCGAAGCCGGCAACCCAGGGGAAGTGGGAGGGGCAGTTTTCCATCTTCTCTCTTCTTGGCCTTTTCCAGTTTCCTCACCGTTGTGCTGTCCTTGCTTTCTGCCTCCCTCTCTCTCCTTATGGGCCACGCAAGAGAACGGAACGATCTTGAATTTGATCGTGTGCATTAGAACTGCCGTAGGTGGCTGTCAGCCTTCTGTGACCCTCTCAAGTGACCTCAAGGTGACGCCAGAAACAAGAAGAGCCAGAAAACCGGTGAAGCAGAAACATGCAGGCAATCCTTTTGAACAATCAGATAATGATAGAAAAGTGTTAAGATCACCTAAGGGTCTTTCACATGCCTGTGTGGAAATCAGTAAACCTCAATATTTACAACCAAATTATACCTTGTGACATGCAAATATTTGGAGACCTGCTCACAAGCACGTATACCTGTTTCCGCCTTTTGCGTGTGTAATCAGCCTTCAGGGCAATCTGAAATAATGTCTCCGGGGCCACGGTCCTCAGGAAGACCACGAATAAAGCATTTACTCACCTACTTTGAGGTTGGCTTTCTTTTGGTCGATAATAGGACTTATTGAAAGCTTGGATTCAAGCTATTAAATTGAAAGCAGATGCATGAATATTTCATAGGGAATTCTCTAAAAACTGCAGTAAAACCAACTAAGTGTTCATTTAGGCAAAACTATTCTAAAATTGGGAAAAAGAAGAACGTATACACATAGGAAAGGTTGGTTGGAATGGGCTCACAACAAAATATTAACCCCGTATCGGGGTGGTAGTTATTTTTTTTTGTATTTTAATTTTATATTTTAATATCGGGGTTATTTTTCTATATTCTCTAAATTTTTCTGAGTAAGTGTATTATTGAATGTTATCAGCCATAGAGAAAAGTGTACATGCCTGATGATCTAGCTAACATACTTCATTAGGAACTCCTCCTAAGGAAATAGGAATGTATTATATCCTTAGATATATACTCTAAGGATACATACGTATAATGCATGTGTTTTATAAAATATACTTTACATATGTATCCAAAGAATTGGCTGTAAGGAAGATGTCAAGGAGCAAAAACGTCATGTCCCCTTCAAGGTCCTTGTGGGCAGATGAAGAATCAAGTTGACACGGGACCGGTTAATAGGAGAAAATCAAATTTAGTAGCATACTTACAGGGAATTCGCATGGACGTGGAAATTCCAAAAGCATTCAGGCTCCATGAGGTCTATGTGTCATTCTGAACTAAGGAGATAGGGGATAGGGGTCTGGGACTTCAAACGGAAGGAACGCCGACGAGATGAAAAAAAAGTAAATGTTTGGTAAACATGTTTACTGGGCATCTTAGAAACAATGGGGCACAGGGATGCCTGGGTGGCTCAGTGGGTTAAGCCTCTGACTTCAGCTCAGGTCATGATCTCACGGTTTGGGAGTTCGAGCCCTGCATTGGGCTGTGTGCTGACAGCTCAGAGCCTGGAGCCTGCTTCAGATTCTGTCACCCCCCCCCCCCCTGCTCCTCCCCCATTCACACTCTGTCTTTCTCTCTCAAAAATAAATAAATATTTAAAAAAATTTAAAAAAAAAAAAAAAAACAATGGGACACAGGATTTGATCAAATAGGCCTTGCTCCCTGTCTACCAAACCTAATTCACAGAATAATGTAGTTATCTATGGTGATAGCTCTGTTCCTGGAGCAGGTCTTTTGTCTAAATTCTTTTTAGACAGGTATGGGGGGAGGTAAAGAACTTTTCCTGAATATGTTGGGTTTTGGTTGCTTTTTAACTCAAAATAATCTTCATGTTAAAGTGCCATATTTTGGGGCGGTCTGCCCTTGGCCCCTACAAAGCATTGTCTATCATAAGATAGCATTAAAACAATCTAAAATAGTTTATCTGTGGTAGGTCTGTAAAAAGGAATAGTAAGAAACCCTTAAAAATGATACAGATATGTGATGACAAGGAAGCATACCATTCAGTGAAAAAGTAAGTGGCAGATTGATTTGTATAATTTGACACCCCCCCCCAGCACCCCTTTTTTTTAAGAGAGCCTGTGTGTCAGCAGGGGGAGGGGCAGAGGGAGAGAGAATCCCAAGCAGGTTCCACGCCCAGCAGCATGGAGCCCAATGCCGGCTGATCCCACAACCCTGGGATCACAACCTGAGCTGAAATCAAGAGTCGGAGGCTCAACCCACTGAGTCACTCAGGCACCCTTGATCCCATCTTTTTTTTTTTTTTCTTCCTCCAACATTTGTGTGTGTATGTATGTATGTATGTATGTATGTATGTATTTATTTATGAGAGAGAGGGAGACCTGGTGTGAGCAAGGGAGGGGCAGAGAGACAGGGAGCCTCAGAAGCAGGCTGAAGCAGGCTCCAGGCTCTGAGCTGCCAGCACAGAGCCCGATGTGGAGCTCGAACTCCCGAACTGTGAGATCATGACTGAGCCAAAGTCGGACGCTTAACTGACTGAGCCACCTAGGTGCCCCTGATCCCATCTTTTTGTAAGAAACCTAAAAATAAACAGAAATATAGACAATCTGAAAGGGTGGTAACGTGCTAATGTATATAGCATTAGAGAAAGGGATTCCTAGGTGTAGGTTTTCTTCCTTCTCCTGTGTTTGTATGTATAATTTTCCCGTAAAGAATCTACATTGCAGAGCACCTGTGTGGATCAGAATGTTAAGCATCTGACTCCTGATTTCGGCTCAGGTCATGATCTCACAGTTCATGGGTTTGAGCCCCACATTGGGCTCTGCACAGACAGCATGGAGCCTGCTTGGGATTCTCTATCTCCCTCGTTCTCTGCCCTCTTCCGCATGCTCTCTCTCTCTGTCTCTCAAAATAAATGAACTTAAAAAAAAAATCTACATTGCTTTCATAAAAATTGGAAAAGTTTTAGTTTTAGAAAATAAAAATGCCTCTTACTGGGTGAGAACCTGTGATTTGAGCCTCAGAATAGACCTTTTTACCCCAACTGTTGAAGCCATCCTCTTGTACCTTCTAGAGAATTAAAGCAATGATAAAAAAGAGCTTTAAATGATGAACTGGTTGCTCACTGGGCTGATAATTATAATGGCTGAGATTTTTAATTGCTATTTGTATCAATGAATACTTTTTATTGGTGTGTTTAGATTTTTATAGTAGCACTGCTGTTTACTGCACTTTAATGAGATTAGAAACTTGATCTTTGCAATGGGAAGCAAAATAATGAAGCTTGTTCAGAATGGTGTTGGAGTAAGTGAAGCTCTGAGCCCAAGAGCCCGGTGATAGTGCTGCTGTTTCAGAGTTCAGAAGCTGTTTTCTCGCTTTATTTGGGTTTTGCAGCTGAGTTCCCTCGGCTGAGGCTGTCAGAAGACTGGCTCCAAGATAATTAGTAAATTACTAAGGAAGACACTGGCCTTCCTCTGTAGCAGCGTAGAGTTTTATTGGTGAGATGGGCTCATTAGAAAACAATTACATCAATCTAGAACTCCGTGTAAAAGCTAAGTAGTTAATCGTGTGCACAGATGACAGGTGTTGAAGGCTTCAGCAAAATAAGACCTGGACGGGCAGTAAGAGGCCAGGCCGTTCCATCCCGGAAGCCCTAGTGTCCCTGTGGTACTCGTGCTACTCGGCATGTGGTAGGAGCTTGCTAAATACTTGCTGAATGAGACAGCATCCGAGCTGGGCCTTCAAGCCTGGGTTCTTAACTACGTGAGGCTGGATCTAGAAACCGTAGAACAAGGACCTGCCTTACATAGCACCGTTCCGAGATCAAGAGATTAAATTGGGGCTCAGGAGCACAAATGATTCCCAGTCCTCAGCACTACCGACTGGGTGTAAGGTACCCGTTGATTTAATAATGAGAGGAGATGGCGGGCAAGTTCCCCTACTCCTTTCCTGTGAGACATTTGAGGATTTAAGCAAGGTTAATACGTGAAGTGGCCTCAAGTCCAGCAAAGGGGGTAGTTAATGGCACCATTAGGGTTAGTCTGCAGGTGTCCCGACTCCTGGCTTACCCAGTCTGGTGATTCATGTTAGCCCTTTGACAGCGTACCCCTCACTTGTAATGGTTTTTTACTAGGCTGCCTTGACGTGCTCCGGTTCATTTGTCTCCTGCCTAGCCGAACACCAGTGACTGCGCTTTTTGCAGGGTTAGTTTGCGGGGATACGACTCACGGGTGCTCGCATCTGTCTTTCAGCGGAATTTACTAACTGTCTATTCAGGTCCAAGGCGGTGTGCTGGGAGCCAGAGAGCACAGAGTTTTGGGCCTCTGGGAGTTTGTCAAAAGCGGCTCATTTGAGCTCAGCATGGCCCTAGAACACGGGTCATTTACAAAGGGGGGGGGGCGGATGCGTTAATGCATGGAATTGTCCTTCTGCTTGCTTGATTTCTGATTGTTTTAAAGATCCTGTCGTGTTCCATCACAGCACGGCAGCTTGTGGGACCTCGGGGGTGTGCTTGTGACGGTTACCGAGGTTTTTAAAGTAAAGTGGCCGAAAAGACAGCAAGGCCTGTGTCATGGGGGAGGGGGTGTTCTATGTGGACTGTGTTTCTTGATAAAGGGTATTTTATCTCATTTTATCTTTTTGCCAGTTGATATCCATGGAAGCGTTTAGGAAAGAGCTAATAGTAATACTCGTGAGCTATCTTACACGTGTGCTCTTTTATGCGTGAGAGTGTACATTTGATTGGAAGATAATGTACTGAGACATACCTCTTGAATTAGTCTAGGACAGGCATAACTTGTTTTATTGTGCTCTGCTTTATTGTGCTTTATAGATTTTTTTTTTTTAATACAAACTGAAGGCTCGTGGCAACCCTGCGTTGAGCAAGTCTACTCGCGCCATTTTTTCCGACAGTATTTGCACACTGTGCATCCCTGTGTCACATTTTGGTCATTCTCCCAATACTTCAGACTTCCTCATTGTTACATTTGTTATGGTGATCTGTGATGTGCAGTTGTGACTCACTGAAAGCTCGGATGATGATTAGCACTTTTTAGCAATAAAGCAAATTTAAATTAAGGTACGTACCTTTTTTTTTTTTTTTTTAGATGTAATGCTATTGCACACGTAATAGACTCCCGTATCATATAAACATAACTTCTATGCATACTGGAAAGCCAGAAACTTCATTTGACTCCTTTATTTTGATGTTTGCTTATTGTGGCATCCTGGAACTGTACCCGAAATGTCTCCAAGGTATGCCTAGAGAAAATTGAAGTGAATGTCAGTCAGGTCCTTAATTTTAGAATTGTTGCAAATAACCTACTGGGCTGATGTAGGTAAAAAAAAAAAAAAAAAAAAAAAAAAGGAAGGACATTTTACGTAGTAAATAAAGTCCTGAAAATTCCAATCTTCATTTGTAACTAAAGGAGACATTTTCTTCTATTCTATTCCAAGCAGATGTTGTTACTATACGAAGAAAGATGTGCCAGCTGGTCCCCAGGCCTTTGTACAGCTGCGTGTAAAACCCATATGTACGGTCTTCCCCTATTACTTGCTTAGAAATCCCTAGTATCATTTTAGAGCATATCCCAGTGATGCCACTTAAATATAAATTTCCAATTTCTATTCCGGGGCCCTCGCTTCCTCTGGCATATTTTCCCTGAAGTTGTTACCTGCTTCTGAGAGCCTCCCGGACCTAAATCTATTCACCAGAGATTGATAAAGGCTTTGGAGGAGTGAAGTGGTTGGGAGCATTTTTTTTTTTTTTTTTTTTCCCAAACGTTACCTGCTAGGCTGCTCTTTGTGAGCCAATTTCCAGCACGTTCTGTCCTCCAGCGGCACAGAACAACTTCCCCGAACCCACCCAAGACTTGCTCACTGGCCAGGGCCGTGCTGCCTCGTCTTTGTTACGTCCTGGGTCTACAACTGGCCTCTTTACTTGGTAGAGATGCCTGCCTCGTATTTTCCAGTTGGTTCTTGGCTGTTACCTTCGGGGAACATACCGGCTCTTTGCTTCTCTTTTCTCAGTGTTTTCTCTTTGCTTCTCTTTCCTCTGGGAATTTCATCCTTTGTAACCAAATCACCAGGTGTCGAACTGGGGACAGGAGCCATAGGGAAGAACCGAACTTTGGTCCTCCCTCTTGTGTTTAGCGGCCTGATCAGAAGTCAGTGGAAAAGAACGAAGGCGGGGAAGAAGTTGTGGTGTGAAAGCACGATTGTCAGTTGAGCAGCGAAACTCACTTTCAGAAAGTCAGTAAAGCAGAAATTCGGACACGCCGCTTCTTGAAGAATGGGTTAAAGATGGTGTGGGGTTCGTGACTGCAGTATTCAAGAGCCACCACCAGATGGTGATGGCGGCTTCTTGGCCCCAGGGGGCCTCTGGGGCTCCCCCTCCCACTGAAGGTCTCTACTTGCCTTGAAGGGTTCCTTGAGCTGTTGTCAAAGAGTAGAATAATAAGCAACTTGCGAATTCCATTTTAAGAAATCACTGCCTTTTCAAAGGAAGCATTAAGGAAAAAGACTTCTAGCTCAGTTAAGTGCCTATTTTCCCCCCTCCACATTCTTGACTCTTAGAAGTGAGCACGCCAAGTGTTCTTGGCTCTGCAGTGGGATGTTGCCAAGGAATTAGGGTCAGAGACCTCTTCTAACTTGGGCCGCAAGTTGGTTTACCTCTCAGGGTTTGGGCTGAGGGGCCACATGATCTGGCTTTGACCTTTGAGTGCTAGAATGGTTTTTACATTGGTCTCCTAACCTGTTGGAGACATTAGTTAAAAGAGAACAGGAGAAACCTCTTTTGCTGTTGGGTATGCATTGGATCGCTTTTTAAATGGAAGGTAGGTAAGAGGGGGTGGCTGTGGTTGACTTAGGGCCACAAGCTGTTAGAGGAGATGGGGACGTGGATGGGGCACAGGCCCATTGACTATGGACTGTGGGTTTCTCCCCACCCCCCCCCCCACCCCCCAGGATCTCATTCCTCATAACAATCCGTGAAGGTGGTTTCAAGTCTCCTTTTTTTTTTTTTTTTTTTAAACAGATGAGGAAGCTAGAAGTGGGCGGGTCATACTTAACCCAGGGACCCCCTGCTGGTAAAGTGGTGGAGACGGAATCCAAAGCTAGTGATGAAAATACGTGCTCATTCCATCCAGAGGAGGGCAATTGATCAGTTACTTAAAACACTAGTACCCAAAAAGATTCCTTCATTTTCTTGAATGTCCTCTCAACATCGGCATGAACATTTAGGGGGGAAAAACGCCATTAATTTTCAAGAAGGGACACTGTGTGCCTTAGGGTTCCTCAGGTTGCACGGTCACCTCAGCTAGGCTAGGTGTGCGCCCTTCTTCCTGGAAATCGGCTCTTAACTTTCCCGATGCGGTTCTGCCGCACGGGCAGCGTTGGGGGCTGTGTCCTGTGCTTGGTGTCTCTCGAATCCACAAAGTTCCTCCTATAGTCATTGGTTCCGCCGCCTCAGATGAGCAACTTCCTCTCTTCCCCACTTTGGAATTTGCTCCTGATTCGATCAAGGCGCAGGCAGCAGCAACAGCTTCCAGCCCAGACAGGCTTCAGCACGGCACCAGCCGGTACAGCTCGAGGGTGTCCCTGGTGGGTGGCTCTCAGCGGGGCCCTACCTGGGCGGTCGCTGCTTCCAGAACCCTCCCCTGGAAACCTCCCCCACCCCCACCCCCCCAACCAAACACGGCACAGTGCCTCCAGCTCCGGGCTGCTGATCACCTGTCAACGGGAACCGGCAGAGACCAGGATTTCTCCTCGCTGCTGCTGTTGTTAGGGGAAACAGACAATCATCTGCATCTAGACCAGCCTTTCTGTCTCTCTCCCCTTTTAAAGCGAGGTCTTCCTGCTCCGAATCTGGTAAGTGCCACAAAGGATTCCGTTTTCCTTGGTTCACGTCGGGAGAACGTTCTCTCCTAATGGATTTGGTAGCTTTAATCTAAATCTGCCAGGATTGGGGGAATTATTTGATTTCTTTCTTCCTTTCGTGTCACTTAAACGTTTTTCGCCCGCTTCCAAAATCAAAGCACATCCAGTAAAAATTTGTAAGTATGTGTTTAACCTGTGTCATCTGGCGTGAGACCTATTTTTTTTTTTTTTAGTGCTCTGAAAAACTATTCTAGAGATTGCTCTCCCGCACCCCCCTTTTATGAATAAATTAGTGCATTTGTCATCACTGTGTTCCTGAAATGTCAAAAATAGACCCAGCGAAGGGATCTGTCGTGCGGAGTTCGGGAATTTGGTACAGAACTCCAGGTGAAGTGAGGCTAGATTTTTTATTTTGAAACGTTTTTTTTTCTTTTTAGAGTTCATTGTTCAGTTTAAACACGGTGAGTGCAGTCAGCTAGGCCACGGTGGGACAGGTGTACCTGTTCGTTGTTTTAGGCTCATCTCCTGCTAAACGAACGCCTCCCTTATTTGTTTTATAACCTTTACAGGAAATGCGGGAGGAGGAGTCCCATGACTCCCAAGTTGAGTTTTCCCTCGTGTTCACCCGGGTTAAATGATTTTGCTCTTCTGTGGCTGGGTATTCAATCTGGAACTTGTCAGAATTGTCAATCAAGTGTCTGATAATCTCTGCCCCCACATTTGCCGGCCTCCAGACATATGAATGGGTATCCCCTTTAAGAGGCAATAAAACTGGCACTTCCGTTCTCTTGACCCTAAGTTAGAGTACTCAGGTTAAAGGTGATTAAAGTCACATATAGAAACGAATCTCCGGGAATCTGTGGCGTCTCCATTTCAGGTTCATCTCGCTAGCAGGAATTAGTGTGGTTCTCCGTTTCTTCTCTTTTCTTCATCCTTCGGTCACAAATAATGCTGTGTGGCCAATAGATAATTGGAGGGAAACTGACTTATGTAATACTGGAATGGAAAGGCAGGGTGGTGCTTGCTCTTTTTGGGCGAGTCCAGAACAAGAGACTCTCAGGCTGCCTCAGACCAGGGCTGGCTGTGGAGCCCGTGCTGGGCTGAGCGGTGGAGGAGGGTGTATGTGGGGGTGGGGTGGGGGTGGGGGTGGGGGGGGGGGCGGTAAGCCTGCCCCTGGGCAGCCGCTTGAAGCATGTCAGAAAGAACACTTGTCAGAAGCCTTCAAAACCGTGGCCGTTGGTAATGTGTGAAATTGAACTTGTGACCCTGTTTGCTTGATGGCGACTTCTTGTTTTGCTTGAGAATGGCGTGGCATTGGGTCCCTTGGATGTGGGAGGAAAGGCAGGGCAGCTTAATGAATGAGTAGGGAAACGCCGTCCTTTTTCTGCGTGGCTCGGAATTGTAGAGTCTAAACCATCACCTTAAAAGGAGACGTTGCCCCCTAGAAATGGACAGTTGGAGACACAGATTCTGCAGACCTGACCTGTTGAGAATTCCTCACCTGTAGACGCCCTTGCATGTGAGGTCACGGTTACACCTCGTAAGGGATGAGGAAGAACGGAAAATAAGCTGCAGCTATGGGTGGAGAACCGCTCTGGAAGAAGAGAAAGAAGTGTGCCCCCCACCCTCGCCAAAGCCCCCCCGCTGTTTGCTTCTGTTCCTTCTGCGCCAGTGAGGTGCCCTTCTCCTGAAATGACCTAAACGCTGTGTTTGGCAACAAGAGGCTGCTACTTTCTCTAAATGCATTTTTTTCAGCTGGTGAACCCTCATTCTTTGCCAAGAGGCCCGAGCGCCTGGTTAATGATCTTTAATGTAGACGATCCTATGCCGTGATTAACATTTAGCCCGGTTAGTACCCCGCGGGTTGAACTCCCTGGTCCTCCCCTGTGATTTTTCTCTCTGCCAGCCATCTGCCCACCTGTAGAAACCGGGCACAACCAGTTCCCTATGGGTGCTCTTCCCCTTGGGGGTGGGGGAGTGAGTTGGGTGTGAGCCAGAGGAGGTGGAACCACAGTCATGGAACCGCAGTCAGTGGAAGGGGGCGGCTGCCCAGGGCACCGCGTGGCGGACGGCTCCTGCAATCCAGAGACCCGTCTGGCGAGCCTTTGCGCTGAGCCGGCTTCAGGGAGGGCTGATCACACTGTGCGGGTGGTGGGGGTGTTGGGCGATCAACATCTCCCAGCTCAGGTGCCAACTGCCTGGGTCTCTAAGCCACCTTGGCGGCCATCCGCTCCCTTCTTTCTGAGAGACTATCCATTGGCATCGCTTCTTGAAAGAAAAAGGCATCGGGGTGGCCTTGCCCCCTACAGGGTGGGTAGAGTTAGCCGTTTTCTTCCGACCTAAATCTGTTATGGTGGTGAGTTGACATGTTCACGCTGACACCTGAAAGAGGAGAAGAAAGAGCTTCCGTAACCACAAAAATGAGGAATGTCTTTTTTTTTTTTAAATGATTTTTAAGAAACAGCTTTTACAGCCAATTATTAAAAAAGCCAGTGGCACCGAACCTGCGTTCTCTCGGGTTTCCCTGAAGAACTTACTAGTCCTGTTGTTTATAGAAGTATTCCTCTCCGCCCCCAAATGAAGCTGAGTGACAAGTTGGAAACCTCCAGACATCAGCCTAAGGCATTTATAAGGCACATACTTTCATGAGCTCTTTCCTCTTTCCTTGGCCTTAATCTTCTTGTGGGGAATGGGGTCTGTTTTCATCGCTGGTGGCAAAAATGATTCTCGGTGGTGCGCCCGTGGTCCTCTGAGGTGGGAATGTGGTAGGTTGGGGCGGCACTCGGTGGTCACGAGGTGTCCCATTTTGGCGTCTTGCCCAGACCACCTTCTGCCTGTGCTCGGTCCGATTGGCCGCCGTGGGTAGAGTCTGATGTTTCCTTTCGAATCCCGGAACGGGGAGGATTGAAGATGATTTCTAACCCAGATTCCTTGCTTCTGGGGAGTTAGCAAGTCTGTACGTTACATTTATTTATTGTTTTAAAAGTACTGATTTCCTAACAGCTGCGGGGAGGGGAACCCATACTTTTGCTTTTTTTTTTTTTTTTTTTTTGTGATTATGTTTTCTGATTGGTGATTTCTGAAAGGTTTCTTAAAATGTCACTTAATCCACATTGAAATCTCATGTTACTGTTGAAACCATGTTGCATTTATTTATACATGTCACGAATTACTTTAAGGCAGAGGTTCTCAACCAGAGACGATTTTGCCAGCTGGGGACACTTGGCAATGTCTGGAGACCTTTTTGACTGTCCTTCCGTGGGGACAGGCCAGGGATACTGCTCAGCCTTTTGTAGTGTATCTATAGTGTATGGGACAGCCCTGCACCACAAAGACGTGTCCACGCAAAGTGTCAGCAGTGCCACGGTTGTTGAGAAACCTTGCTTTTAAAGGGATGTCCAAACTTTAAAATGCCATAGAAATGCCGAAATCTCTGTAGCCTCTCCGTAAAGGACTAAAAGCTTCTTGTTGGCTTGTTTTGCAGAAGGGCTCAATTGGGCCTGGTTGAGTGAACGGATTAAATGGAGCATGTGGTTTATATAACATAGCTTCAAGATAGTAAAATGTCTTTCTTTTAAGTTCGAGTTAATTGGCAAAGTGTCTTATTTTAACATCTTTTTTTTTTTTAGTAGTTACTTAGTAGTTTGCTAATATCATCCACCTGAACGGAGGATTCCTGTTCATTGTCAGGCAGGAAAAAGCTCTCTGTCGGTGGCAGCTGGTGGGGAGACTTGCTTGTGGTCCTCTAAGGCCCTCTGTGGCTGATGACAGGCCAGGGTATCCTTGCTGCTAACCTCGCTGCGTTGTTGGAGACCGAAATGAAAAGGAATGGCGGAGTTAGAGACGCCGAAGGGGATTTCAGGAGTCAGTTTCGTCTAATACCTTCTCTCTTGAGACGAACTCTAGCCCGGAAAGGTTGGCTTTCCTTTTACAATCATTCTGACATGGTTTCTCCCTTCTTGCTTCAGTTCTTACGGCAGTTTTTGCCTAAGCCCTTAGTGAGTTCACTTCCAGTTAATCACGTGCTCGTTTCCTCCACATTGGCTGTCATCTTGCCTTGCTCTTTGAAATCTTTAAGATCATCTTTCTGTGCTTTTTACTTAACTCCTTCATTGGATCAAACGGACTGGAGATGGGCAACGGCTCACATACTTTGGGTGCCTGTAGTACCCACAGAAGTATTTTGTAGGTTTCTGACCCTAGCAAGCTATTTGTGGACCTGATTGAAATGACACGTAGGCTTATTAGCATGACTGACCCAGCCTTAGTATCGGAACCTGACTTTCAGATTGGTGTTCTCCATACCACAGCTCACTTTTCACACCTGGAAATTCACTCCCTATTTGGCAAGTTCTCTAAGACGGTGGTTACTGGAGTTATATATAGGTCAAGGTTGGTCTGTTGACGAGCCGATCTTGTTGGTGTTTCATCCAATATTTGAATTTTTCTTGCTTTGAGAAGCGTTGTTTTAGTCTTTTATGCTTGCATTTGTTATATGTGCTTAAATCGTCTTCCTATGGTGAATTTTAAATTGTAAGAAAAATCAAAATTGCATCCAGGAACAGGAAAAGGACATTAGGGAGAAACAGGAAATCTGAGTAAAGCCTGGATTTCAGTTAATGTATCAACCTCTATTCGTTAATTGAGCAAATGTAGCATACTAATGTAAAATGTTAATAGTTGGGGAAACCAGATATGTGGTATGTGGGATCTCTTTGTACTATCTTTAGAATAATGCTATGAGTCTAAACTGTTCTTAAAAAAAAAAAAAAAAAAAAAACCTTACCATTTCATAAATGTTACTGTCCTCTCACCTTCCCCCGCTTGAAATAGGCTGCTGTGAAGTTGAGTTCCTCGTTCACCTCGCAGTTTTCTGCTCAGGATAGCCATGAAGTGCCTCTTTCCAGAATGCGCCCGAGTCAGCTTGAGCAATTGCAAACCATGTTATGTGATTTTAATTGCCTGCCATTGCACTGACTCATTTCTAGGTGGTATATTTAAAAGACTAGACAGAATTTTCAGGTTAAAAAGTTACATCAACAGAAAGTGTATTTGTAGGTGCCGATTGAAATATTATCGGCTGGGAATGCTACCAGCAATGCGCTAGTTGGACAATGGGACGTGTCTCTTTTTGTTGCTGGGCCTCCAAAGGCATCCGGGTGACAGATGTCACGGTCCCAGTGCAGCCTGGTGTAATTGAATGCCTCTGAAGCCGGAATAAGGAATTGTGCTTCCAGGGTTCATAAAGGTACAAAGTATACATGTGGGTCGATTCCATTTGACAAATCACTAAAAGTGCTCAACCCATATGTATTTGGAAGGAAATGGAAATCAGCATGAATTTTTAAACTTGGACTTGAAATTGCTGGCAGTGCTGTTAGGCCATGGCCCTCACTCCACGCCTCTGTTGGTGTGGGTACTGGGGAACAGTGTATGAAAGCCCTGGACTTGGAGATCGGATAACATGGGTTTGAACCAGTTTGAGTCAATTACCTTAGTTATAAATGTGCTAAACAGTCACGGGAAATTTTGTTGTGAACACAGAATGAGATCCTATAAAATGTATTTGAATACAGTAAAATCTTACAGATGTGGACTATGTTATGTTGTAGTGGGGTCAGCCCCACCCCCCGCTTGCCTGCTTGTGTGTACATTTTATATTAGGAACCTTGTCGTTCACCTTGGCCTAAAGTTGGCTTTGCTGCTCATCTGTGCTCTTTCTTACATTCTTACTTGGTGTGCATGTGTCTTAATATTAAAGGTTACTAGGAAAATTAATTAATTAATTAATTAATTTATTTATTTATTTATTTTTGAGGGAGAGTGTGAGCAGGGGGAGGGACAGAGGGAGAGGGAGAGAATCTTAAGCAGGCTCCAAGCCTAGTGAGGAGCCCGGCGCGGGGCTCGATCTCACAACCATAAGATCATGACTTGAGCTGAAATCAAGAGTCAGATGCTCAACCGGTTGATTGAGCCACCTAGGCACTTCTGGAAAGTTGATTTTTTTTTTTAAAATTTTTTTTTTTTTCCCAACGTTTTTTTTTTTTTTAATTTATTTTTGGGACAGAGAGAGACAGAGCATGAACGGGGGAGGGGCAGAGAGAGAGGGAGACACAGAATCGGAAACAGGCTCCAGGCTCCGAGCCATCGGCCCAGAGCCCGACGCGGGGCTCGAACTCACAGACCGCGAGATCGTGACCTGGCTGAAGTCGGACGCTTAACCGACTGCGCCACCCAGGCGCCCCTGGAAAGTTGATTTTTAAAAAATTATTCAAAAATAGAGAAAACTGCATGATGGCAAAGAGCATAATGAAATCCTATAACCCAACTTCAACACTTCCTAAAATTTTGCCATTTAAAAAAAAAAGGTTTTTTTTTAGTATCTGTTTTTTGTTTTGTTTTGTTTTGTTTTGTTTTGTTTTGTTTTTAGAGAGAGAGCATGAGCGGGCGGGGAAGGGGCAGAGAGAGAGAGGGAGACACAGAATCCAAAGCAGCCTCCAGGTTCTGAGCTATCACACTGAGCCTGACCTAGGGCTCGAACTTAAACCATGAGATCATGACCTGAACTGAAGTTTGGACACTTCAATGCTAACCTACTCAGGCACCCCTAAAATTTTGCCACCTTTATTACCGCGGTTTAATATTTCTTGCCAATTCTTTTTATCTTAGATCCCACCAGGGATGTACAATAAAAACACATTTAAAAAAAATTTTTTTTTTTAACGTTTATTTATTTTTGAGACAGAGAGAGACAGAGCATGAACGGGGGAGGGTCAGAGAGAGGGAGACACAGAATCTGAAACAGGCTCCGGGCTCCGAGCTGTCAGCACAGAGCCCGACACGGGGCTTGAACTCACGGACCGCGAGATCGTGACCTGATCCGAAGTCGGCGGCTCAACCGACTGAGCCACCCAGGCGCCCCTAAAAACACATTTTAAAGTCAAGTGAGACCATGTTTCTCTATGATTGCAATATCAACTTCATATATTGTTAGTGTTGTTTTTGTTTTTGCAATTTTCTTAGCATCAGCATATAGAGAACTTTGACCAGTCTACAGAGAAGTTCCTCGTGTATTTTTACATCCGTTAGATCTCTTTCACATCTCCTCGTGTATTAATATATTCACCTTGGTATGAATGTATCAGATTTATTCAGTCGATCCCCTACTGACGGACATTCGGGTTATTCCCAGACTTGTCCGTTGTTCTTCAGTAAATAGCCTTGTGCACACATCATTTTGTATTTCTGTCTGGGCATTCCACGAGGGATAAAGGGATAAGATGACAGCAGCATGTAAATTCTTCCAGTCTTGTCTGGGACAAGTGCAACTGCTGGGTAACCTCCCGTTGCCTGAAGCTCTGCCCTCCTCTTTACTACCTGACCTAGGAGGTGTAAGCTCTTCAGGCTACAGTCTGTGCCCCAAATATGTAAAGCTAGAAAGAGACCTTAGAGATGGACTCTTCCTCCTGGTGCTACAGGTGAAGGACTGGAGACCCAGGAAACGAGGGGAGAGCGTGAGCCCAACTGGCCTGTGCCCTGCCCAGCAGGTGATGGCCTTTCTGTTAAACTCTCTCTCTCTGCCCACCATCGGCTGGGCTGCCCTCCAGGGCAGCTGCTCCAGGTGTGGTCCACGGACCGGCAGCATCAGCCGGGAGCTTGTTCGATGAGCAGACTCTCTGACCCTGCCCGGGCATACGGAATCAGTCTGTTTTTCACTGGTTTTCCAGGTAACTCCCTCGTGCTCTGCTTTGGGAGGGCTGGTCTGACGGCCTCCGCCAGGAAGGGACGAAGCTGTGTTTTATCACCAGGGACAGTACAGGCTCCTTCCCAACAAACAGAGTCTACTCCCCGCTCCTGGTGCCCTTCTCCAGTCTGCTGGTCCCTGCCCTGGGTCGTCCTCTCTGTGCACGGGGTTGGGAATTGATCTCTTCAGGGGCAAAGTCGTTCCTGGCTGGTTCTGCCTTCCATTTCCCCCGTATACGCAGCCTTCATCCTTCTGGATTTGTCTCCTGTCATGTGGCACATGTTGGGCAAGCACCTTTGCTTTTATTTCATGGCTCTGTTCCTGCTAATTTGGGTATTATTATTATTATTTTTTTTTTAGTTTTAGTTTATTATGCACTTGCTCACCAATGTTAAGGGGCTTAAAATTCTTGCTAGTAGCATATAGCACCACGTAAGACTTCCCTCATCATCATCATTGGTATTATTTCCATTATTATTAGCTCCTCTGCCGCTGCTGTGGTTGTGTGTGTAAGTGTGTAACTGATAATATTAGGCCTCCATGCATACTTAAATAAAACCTTAATTGGAAATGACTCCTTAAATTATCCACAAACTAGGTTGGCAGTTAAAGTGACTACACTTTGGAAATCATTAGCATAATAAAAAAAAAATCCTTTACCGTTGGATTCAGTGTTTCCAGTCTCTCCTACATTTCAGTTTTGGAAGGTCAATTTTTGGAAAGTGGAAGTGATTATCTAGATTCAGTGCTGAGGTTTAGCACCCTGGAGGAAAGATTTCTGTATAATATGTGCTGTTGGTAAATGTACAAGGAAAAGTAGTTTTCTTTTAAAGGCAGCTTTTTATGCTAAGCAGCAGATGATCTTTTTTTCTAAACTATGTTAGCGATACCCAAATTAGTATACGTTAAAATAACTATGACTGGTAAAAACATTTTTCAGATTCCCTTTACTTTTTATATAATTATATGAAATTCTCCATTTGGTAGTTGATCTCTCAAATAAATTAAGTCTTGCCAGACTGTCTCAGAAGATCCCTAGTGAATCAGACCCTAAAAACTAGTGAAAAATAACGACTATGTACGGCAATTTGTAAGGGCAAAATTAATTAAAGAATTTTTTTTTTTTCAGTACTTTAAAATTTGCACTAGGAGAATCTTAGCCTGGTTTAAGGGAATGCAGTTCACATCAGCTGCTATGAAAAAGCCATTGTTTCTATTGTTTCCAGTTGTAGAAAACAGCCAGTTTCAAAGAAGGACTTTTAATAAAAATTCAGGCTCTTTTGAGTTTGAAGGCGTAGTTGACTTTACTACCAGATTCGTCATGGTAGCCCCCCTGAACTTCACTTTTTATGTACTCAGACATTTTCAAAATAGGTAAGGATGATTGATTTCTTTGCAGTAAGCATTTATTTTGCTGTTGGAGTACATATGGCAGGTGGTTATATGGAATACAAAGAGGTGTAAGTCCCTTGACTTCAAGATGCTTACAGTCTAATAGAAACCTTAACATTTCCTCTGGGCAGGGCTCCATGGGGTCGTTACAGCCAAGGGAATGTGTAGGCATCTAGATAGATGAAAATTACTCAGAACTTTACAGATATTTGACATTTTGTTGACTGGTGACAGGTCACGATATATGGGTATTGCATAGGTGGTTGACTTTAAATAGTCTTTAAAATTGTTTTTTTTTTTTTTTTTAGAATTTCCACAATGTTTGTAGTGTTAGACATTCATTACACAAAAGCCTTCATAAATTTTGTACATCTTTCTGAGAGCCACATGCAGAAGTGCAAGAGGAAGAAGGCGCTAGAACACTGCAAAAGGGATCGCATGGTCTGTGAGGTGAAATGAAACTGGCCAACCCTGGAATCGGATAGAATGCAATGAAGAAAGAGAAGAAAATTTCTAAAAAAAAAAGGGAAAGAGAGGAACTCAACATTGTATCAAGCAGAAGGTGTATCCACTAGACTGTGAGCACCTCAACACAAGAGATTTGGGTTGAGAGTTAAACTAATTGAATAAATATCACTTGACGGATAATCACCAGATATTCTAAGATGGTCTACCTGATAAGTGAGATAGAGTCAATTTTAGGTATCCTCGTGTATTGTGCCCTATTTGTGTTTCCTGGTACTTTGTGTGGATCATTAGTTCTCTTCACGAACTGTTAGGGAACTAATGTGGTTTTATGGTCCGCTCCTTCCAGCTGGTACTTAAGCATCGTGGGTCGGTAGAAATGTGAACAGTAGAGCGCTGAGCCAGTACTCCTTATTGTGTTCCCAAATGGCCAAAGGAATAACAGAGATTAAAGAGAGATAAATATAGTCACCTGGCAAAAATATTTGGCCTTTTCCAAAATAATGGAAGTTATATTTAGGAGAAATGTTTTTGGTAAAAATATTTGAAAGTTTGTTTTATAATCATAAGTAGCTTGGCTTGTTTTGACTCGTGGGAAGGGGGAGGGAGAGGCAGCTGATAGGTAGGGCCTGTGGATTTGTCATTTGGGAGAGGGAAACACGATGAATAAGTTAATTGGTATAGAATAAGAATAGAAAACAAGTAGGAAGTAGAATTGTGAAACCTCAGGGCTTTTCATTAGTCATTAGTTGAAGACTCACAGAGAAATGGTGGAAATCACTAGTAATTAGGAAAGGAAAGGACAGTATTGTGGAAAAAACGGGCCCCATACCCCTTTCCTGGTATTCAGGTAGAGTGTAATTCTGGTTCAGCCCAGTTTCCCTTCACTTCCTTTCCACCTGTTTTGCTGCACCCAAGCTGAATTGCCCAGGTCGCCTATATGTTTGATTCCCCCCTCCCCTGCCATTCTTCACCCAGTGGGGTATGTGTGTGTGAGTAAAGGAGAGAGAGAGAGAGACAGAGAGCCCTGCTTACCTGGTGAGGCCTCACTCAGAGAGCAACCTCTCTACAAAGGCTTCCTTCATTCCTTGTAACTGCAAGAAGGCGGTTCTCGGAAGAGTTGAAGTTGTTCCCTGTGCACAGAGTGCAGGATCCCCCAAAACTTCCAGCCTAAGTGCGCCACAGTTGAGCTTGGCCAAGTCGGTTTAACGATCACACAGGTTTTCCACTTGGACAACACCAGTCTCCCGTACTGTGTTGGAGGAGCTATGCTGGCCGGGGGCAGAGGGGGAACGCCACCGACTGCCCTCAGCCCCTGGAGGACGCACACTGCCAGCGGAGTGATGAATCCATCTATACCTGACGCAGGAACTCCGGCATTGAGATCTGGCGTCCTGGCTAAAATTTGCGGGAGAAACAGTACAAAGTAGAGAGAGAGCAGGTGGGAGGCAGGGGGACAGACTACACCACTAGGGCGACAGCGGAGTGGCTGGTGAAGCTGGGCGTTGAGTGGTCATGCGGAGGTCAGATGGTCCATGTGACCTTGACCCCACAAGGCCTGGCAGCAGGAGTGCCTGCATTCCCCGCTCTCCACCTCCCCCCTCACCTCTCCCCTTCCTCCAGGCACCGTGTTGTGATGGGAATGGGGGGAGATGTGCACACACAAGCCTCCCCACCCCACCTTACGCAAGCAGAAGCCTCTTCAACGGGCCTGCCCCCACCCCCCGGCCTTTGCGCTGTGAAATACGCCTCCCTTCTCTTTGAGCCTTAGCATGTAGTTGTTTGCTAAGAATAAGAAGGGTTAGAAATATTTCCGCCAGAAAGTGACGTTTAAGTATTTCAGATGATAATATGAGCATATCTGGCCCAACCAGATGATTTCTGAAGCACAACACGTAGCTGATTGCCATTGAACCTCGGAAAACAGATTATCCCACTTAATTTTGACAGATGAAAAGCGGTGTGCCATGCAGAAAGAACACAGCCCACCAAATACCCCATGGTAAGGGTTTTTCTGGGGAATTGGAAACCATTTGTTTACAGCCGGTACCGGGCCTTGAATGTGAACTGTGACTCCTAATTCTTGGCATAGTAGCTCACCCCCTGAAGAATGGGGTAAAGGCGGTTAGGAGATGCTAGGTGTCGGGGGCATTGTCTCCAGGACTCAGATGACAGGAAGTAGGAACCTACGAAGGTGCTTGGGTTGCCCCTCTAGTGCACAACCAGCCAGTGGATTCCAAGAGGCCCACCTCCCAATCACGTTCTCGGGGTGCAGTCATACACATGACCTTGCTTCTGCACCAACGCACGTGCTAGCGTCTGACCATCGGGTTGTCGATTAGGATGTGCAGGTTGCTTCAACTGGATGTTCACGTCAGGTGGAATCGTGGCGCTTGCTCGGAAGCAGTGTGGATCGCCTGAAGAGAAGGGATGCATTTCCTCGCTGGTTGAAAGACCTTCGGGAACAATTAAGTGGTTCCTACCACCAAACAGTTCCTGTTCTAATGGGGGTTTAATAATAACCTTTTATTTACTAGGATTCACTGGGGAAAACGTTCAGGAACAAAGAGAAAATAATTAAATGCAGAGAATGTTAATTTCTTTTTGGTTTCAAAAAGGACTTCGGTTAGCAACCCAAATAGAAGTCTTTGCTTTAACCAACAGATAAATGATTAGCACATTGGTTGTTTACACATGAGTCAGAGCTTCTAAAATTTGTTCCCATAAGTAGGTTGAGCCTCCTTCTCTGCCTGTTGTCATAGGGTCTAAAAATGGAAACCTGAGTCCAAACCTTTCCAGATCATAAAAATAATTCTGAATTAGTAGAGCATAAATGAGTGTGATTTTATCTGAGTGTCCTTTTCAGTTTCCCCAGGCCAGATTGGGACCTTGTAAGCCCTCTAGAGTTCCCTGTAGTGGGGATTAAGGAAACAGTAGCAGTTTTGCTTCTGGCCTCAGACACTTTTCTAATTAGGTCAGAGCCACTCACACTGGGATACGCAGACCCTCTTTCTGTCCCTTTGGCATCGATTTTTAAGATTTGCTGTCTGAGACAATCACACAGAAGAGGTTGCTGCTTACATGATACATTGCTGAACCTGGAAACGGCGTGGGTTCTGGATGATGAGTTCTTCTATTACCTGGGAAGGTTTACATCAGCCCGACCGAAAGATGCATCTCAAAGGCATCAGGCCACGTTCTTGGATTGGTAAGTTCACTGTTGTGACGTAAGAGCCCATTTTTGTCGGTGCAGTATCTGTGGGGCTCTGGATTTGAAACACTGTTCTGATTACAGATAGAAATTTTAATACTAGGCTGAATGTATAGTGACTGCAGCATTTATTCTGGTGGAAATTTATTTTTAAGTTTGTTTGTTTTGAGAGGGAGGGGGAGGGAGAGCATGAGCAAGGGAGGGGCAGAGAGAGAGGGAGAGAGAATCCCAAACAGGCTCCACACTGTCATCGCAGAGCCCCACACGGGGCTTGATCCCATGAACTGTGCAATCATGACCTGAGCTGAGATCAAGAGTCGGATGCCTGGGGTGCCAGGGTGGCTCAGCCGGTTGGGTGTCTGACTTCGGCTCAGGTCATGATCTCACGACTCGTGGATTGGAGCCCTGTGTCAGGCTCTGTGCTAACAGCTCAGAGCCTGGAGCCTGCTTTGGATTTTGTCTCTGTCTCTGTCTCTGTCTCTCTCTGCGCACCTCTTCCACTCATGCTGTGTCTGTCTGTCTCTCCCCCCAAAAAAATGAATAAACGTTAAAAAAATTTTTTTAAAGTCGATGCTTAACCAACTGAGCCACCCAGGTGCCCCTTTTCTGGTGGTAATTTTGGAACCGGTATATGAATCCAGTCATTTTCCCAAAATGTGACATGCAGGGTGAAAACCTGACAACACAATAAGAGAATTTTGTTTAAACCGGGCCTGTACTAATGAAATAGGGACGACTTTTCCTCCTGTCCTGCTGGTTTACTAATCTCCTGCTCTTAGCATGCCCACTTAGTTCCATTGCTTACTTGCATTATGGCTCTGAAATTTTCGTTTCAGGTGTTTTTCTTTATTTTAAAAGAAAGTCGAAATAGTGTAGATCACCTAGAAAGGGAATATCCCCTAGAACGGGAAAGCTGCCTTCATTATTAAAGCAGATTAGGGGCGTCTGGGTGGCTCAGTTGGTTAAGCATCCGACTTCGGGTCAGGTCACGATCCCGCGGTCCGCGGGTTCGAGCCTTGCGTTGGGCTCTGGGCTGACAGCTCAGAGCCTGGAGCCTGCTTCAGATCCTGTGTCTCCTTCTCTCTCTCTGCCCCTCCCCCACTTGCACTCTGTCTCTCTCTCAAAAATAAACATTAAAAAAAAATTTTAAAGCAGATGAAAAATAGTGGGGTATGCATCATAAGAACTTAGAAAAAGAACAACTAAGCAAACAAAAAGCTAGGGAGGAGGAATGATGAAATAACAAAGGTAAAAGTTAAAATTAATAAAGCAGAAAACAAATGTTGAAGGGTAAATAAATCCCGTAGCTGGTTACTTGAAAGGGCCTCATTACCCCGAGAAAAAAGGGAGAGCAAACACAGGTGACGGGAATGAGGGATACGGAGGAAGGAACAGACTCTAGGAAACGCTTACCTCTAGTCCTCTGGCAACACATTTGAAAAACACAGGGTTGATTTCTTAGTAAAATGCAAAGGACCAAAATTGATCCAAAGAGCATGGAAAACTTGACAAAGCCTATTAGTATAGGAGAGATTACATATGTGATTGACAATTAGGATTGGAAAAAGTCACCAGGGTGCCACGATTTGCCAACTGAGTCTTATCTAACCTTTACAAAACAGAAAATGTGTTATTTCTACTGTTAGGGGATGCAGCAAATATGAAAAGGTTTGTAGTTCATTTTAGAAAACCAGCATAATTTTAATACCTGACAAATTTTAAAGAAGAAAAGTATAGACCAATATTATTTATGAACGTAAATGCATGGGGCCCCTGGGTGGCTCAGTCTGTTAAGCTGATTTCAGCCCAGGTCATGATCTTACAGTTGTGGGATCGAGCCCCAAATCAGGCTCTGCACTGAGTGTGGAATCTGCTTGGGATTTTGTCTCTCCCTCGCTCTCTCTGCCCCTCCCTTGCTTACACGCTCGCTCTCGCTCAAACGTTTTTTAAAAAAAGTAAATGCGAAAATTCAAAATAATTCATCAGACTTTTGAGTGCATCAAAAGGCTAACGCGTTATGATCAATAGTTTATTCCAGTGACACTAGGGTGATTATTAGGAACTTTGATCACCGTCATCCATTATTGTACCTCCAACATAGTAAAGGAGAAAAGACCAGCTCAAGAGAGACTAAAAGCCATATTGATCAAGTTAAGCAGCCATTTTTAATATAACACAATCTAAAGAAACAAAATAGGAATAAAAACAAATTACTTAAACATAAAACGGCTATATATTACAATATTAACAAAAACACCTCAATAGTAAATGTTTTCCTGAAATGGCAAAACACTAAAACTAATTCAATTGTAATTAAGAATTTTAAAATGATGTCTGCCTTTATAATTATTTATCATTGTCGTAGAGGTTCTACTGAATGTAGTAAGACAATGAAATGTTTGTATGTCTAGAAAATTTAGAAATCTCTAGGTTAAAGAAATGTATATGTATACACATAAAATCAATAGGAAAAATTGTCAAGGTAGCTGGATAAAAAAAAAATCTAGAAATGATCATTTCTGTTTTGAAAAGGAGCACCTAGAAATGGAAGTTTACATATTCCCTTTTTCAGCAGCAGCAAATGACCTAGGAAAACACTGAACAAGCATGGGACCTGTATCCTTTTTAGTGAAGACTATGAAATAAAAATATGTAACATATATATACCTATTATTCCAAAATTAATACATCTATTGCAATTCCACTGAGAATTTCCAAAGCAGTGGGTTTTTTTTTTTCCTTTTTCTTTTTGAACTGAATGAAATAATCTTGAAATTGATGTAGAAGAATAAATGCCTAAGACTTGAGAAGAGCTCAGACAAATGTAGCAAAGAAAACCAGTGAGGGCAAACTTGACTTAGAAGTGACCATGATGTACTGAGACCAAATCAGTGGCCTTTTGACCAAATCAGTGTGGTATTGATAAAGAATTACATACATCGTTCAATGGAGCAGAATAGGGAATCCAAGGCCATGTTCCATTAAGTAAGAGAACTTAATATGTAATAATGTTGAGAAAAGAATATATTATTTAGCGGGTAATATTCGTATACTGACGCAGTCTTTAGGGTGGCAAGGTAGGTAGATCTCTATCTTGCATATAATCAGAAATACCAGAATCTTAAAAAATTTACAAGCAGTTCAAATTTAGAAGAAAATTTAAGAATCCACGTACATAGTCTTAGGGCGAGAGAGAACTTCTTAAGCACGATTTGATATTCTCAAGCCTGGCACATGGGGGAGGGATATTTATCATATGTATGGCAAAAAAAAAAGGGGTCACTGTCTATAATACCAGTAACTTACAAATTGGCAAGAAAAGCATAACTCAGGAAAAATGGACCAAGAACATGCAATTCATAGAAAGCAAACCTTTGAAAAATAATGAACATTTGCTAGGGAAATGCAGATTAAAACAACAATGAGCCATTCCTTTAAACCCATGAGATGGGTAAAAATAGAGGAGACTAACACTTGTTGCTAGCAAGGAGATGTGAATTACCCTGCTTTATTTGGAAAGCAGACTGGCAATGCATATTAAGCTAACAATTAATATACCTTTCTAAGCCTCTTTCCCAGATGTCTGTCTCCTAGAAACAAAAGTGTACACAAAGTCGTATGTATAAGGATGTTCATTGTACCATCGTAGCGGCAAAATACTGAAAATACAAATGTTCCTCACTTGAAAAGCGGCTGACTTCTGGGACATTTGTACCCCATGGCTCAGTATGCAGCCACTAAGCAGAAAAGACTTGGAGCTCTATGACTGTTGGCTTTGATGGGGGGAGGGGGCGTTTCTATGGAAAATTGGTGAAGAAGGTTCAGAAAGTATGTAATACCCAGTTGTGATGGCGATGACCAGGTCTCTGTATGTTTGCCCCAATGTATGACTGGGGGAGCACAGAGAAGCAGACGAAAACCCTGGTTGTCCAAGTTAAGAGAGGGGAGTGGAGGTTGATAAGGGCGGCAGGAGGGGTGGGGAGAGAAGGGATTTCCATGCCGGCTCACGTGTAAAAACCCACCCTTGGTTCAGTGCCCACCACATGCCGTTTTCCCCCCCCCGAGGGAGGAACCTGCACAGTGTTTTGCTTTAAGTTAAAAATCCCGGTTGCTTCTTTAGATCTTTTTCTTTCTCCTTACCCGTCTAGGGTGGTTTTGACACCGGATACGCTCTCGGATTGGATGAGAATATTACCTGTGCATATTTATAATTCTTCCACTTCCAGCACTGCCTGCTTCTTTTGCGTACGTGTGCCCTCTTTCACAGGGCACGTTTTTTTCACCTTTGGGGGATTCTTTGTTGTCTGCCGGCCTTTGTCCTTGGGACTCCTGTTTGCTCCTTTCTCATCAGAGTGGCCTGTCACTACTGTTTGTCAGGTTGACTACTGTATGTTCGTCCTGGTCATCTACTTGGATTTCTAGTCTCAGGAGTGCTGCTGCCTTTACCTGCAGGGGAAATGAGGCATTCTGATTGGTCATCCCGATTGCTGCCCCCCGGGTCTCTCCAGCCCCTTCCATCACTTGACTGGGGCCTTTCTGGCACCCGCAGAACACCTCCACCCGTACATACAGTGATGGGCTCTGCCCATCCAACCCACCCCGTTTCTGTTCAAGTGATGCATCTTTCCTACTCCCCTAGGACCCGTAAGGATGTGATATTCGGTCTGTATGGAAGAAGGAAGGTAGAAATGTGCGCTCAGGGGGCATCTAAATATAAACTTCTGTTATCTCTCAGCCTTAGGTTTCTTACCTGCAGAGCAGGGATAATAAATCATAGTACCTGTCTCCAAGGGGCAGAGTGGGGAGCAAAGTAAGTGATGCCCTCCAGACTTTAGAACAGCGCCTGTCGTATAGCAAGAGTTCCATGAAAGTCAGTTGCTGTTTTCAAAAATGGTTTTTGAACCAGATAAACCAGATCGCGACATGGTTTTTCTTCCCGGTTGTTAGGCCGGGATGTCTTCTGACACCATTTGGACACCGTGTTTTAAAAACTCTTGCAGTGTTTGTATCTGTGTGTTGGTGTTTCTGTAGTTAAATTGCCACATTTGACTTCCTGGATGAAAGGACATCACTTAAATGATGTTCAGAGATACCAGGGAATTACCCTCCTAGATATTACACTGGTTCCCACTGGCACCAATCGTTCCCGCCCTCAGTAGTACTCTGTTTCATCCGTCCTTTAGTCTTGGCTCTTAGGAGGGTGAAAGTGTCTCATTTCACGTCTTTAATCCGTGAGGTTGAGTATCTCTTCGTATATTTGTTTTGCTTCTTTTACAAGTGCTAATGTGTATCCTTTGTCCATTTTCCATCCGGTTGGTAATTTTTCACTGCTTTGTAAGGGTTCTTGGAAATGGGGTTTGTCTCATTTGATTTATTGTGTATTTTGTATAGAAGCTTTCAATTTTAACATTGTGTTTTTGAATATGTCTTTCCTGGGGTGTCTTAGAAAGCTAATAACTATGCATTGCATTATATCTTTATGTTAAAAATGAGATTCCCCCTCTACCTGTGAAAGCTTGTACATACACAGTTTTCTAAATCTGAAAAACAGTTGTGAAAAATTAGAAGGCAAAAGCTACCAGCCAGAGAAGGAACATCATTCTTAATATTTCGGTGTTTTCCTTTTACTTGCCTTTAGTAGAGAATGTGTATTCATGGGCTGGATGTGTGAGGGATCCACACACATTGCGTTGCAACATTGCAACATTGCAACAAGAGTTGCATTGAGGAAAATTATGGCTCGAACAGCCAGCTGGCTTGTGGCCACTGAGATGGGGAACAGGTGCAGAGGCAGACTCAGAAGCTGGAGTCAGCTCTTGTCAACCTCCAGGTGAAGACGTGAAGAGGATGGCAAGTGAGAACTTGAGGGTCAGGTGCTGGCTGCGTAGGACTTCGGGTGGCCTTGGCATTTAGGTGCTCTCTGCAGCCAAAGGGACCGGACAGGATGGTGAAGGTTGAGGCATTTCTTCAATGTGAAAATGTTCAGGATCCCGAGTAACTGCCCTCAAATAATGAATGTTCGGAACCACAGCCATTTCATGAGTCAGGGAACTGTCTGTAAGCTGTCGGGTTATAAATGCTTGAGGATACCAATCAGTCATTGGGTGTTGGCTAGTGCCTTGAGCGGAGGAGAGATTCACCGTATAATGTTTACTGACTGATAGTTATAACTAAGATTCAAGATACCTTTCCCCTTCTTAAGGACATAATTTTCTTTTCAGATGTTTCGATAAAGTCACTAGTGACTCGATTGTATTAACCTGTGAAATATGTAAATTATACATTGTCTCCTTTTGTAGCATTGGGAGAAAAAGCTAATCCAAGTTAGGCGGATTTACGACCTTATGGGGAAATTCAAGACTGTGTCATAATCCCCAAACCTTGCCTGCATTATGTAAAGATTTTTTCCTGTGTCATCTCATCTTTGTTTCGTTCAATGTATTCCTCCCCCTCCAAGCGTCCCAGTTTTTTCCCCCCCTCCTGTAGCTGATTTTGAACAAAACAGAGAAACTTGGGTTTTCTTCACCCCAGCATTTGTATTCTTCATTTGGTTACACATTGTTTTAAAATAAATGATAATACATTCTCAGCAATTAAAATTCTTTTTTCCTGGTTCTAAAAGAATTAGACGTTGGGAAAGATAAACTATAAAACTGATCCATCTGTAAACAAATAAGCAGAGAGAGAGAGAGAGAGAGAATTAGTTGCCATTTTTTTTCTTCTAGTCCTTTGGCTTTATTTATATATGTACATGGACATTATTTATTTGGAATAGTGCTATAATATTGTTTGGAATGGTGCTTTTAAACCAGTATTTTAAGGTGAACATTTTATTGTAATGCTGTTTTTAGAAAGATGACTTTTGTTTTGTTTTGTTTTTTTAATTTTTTTTTTCAACGTTTTTTATTTATTTTTGGGACAGAGAGAGACAGAGCATGAACGGGGGAGGGGCAGAGAGAGAGGGAGACACAGAATCGGAAACAGGCTCCAGGCTCCGAGCCATCAGCCCAGAGCCTGACGCGGGGCTCGAACTCACGGACCGCGAGATCGTGACCTGGCTGAAGTCGGACGCTTAACCGACTGCGCCACCCAGGCGCCCCTAGAAAGATGACTTTTGAAGGCTGCAGAGCATGGGCAGATTCACAGTGGCTTTTAAGGGAAAAAAAAATCAAGATGATCTCAGTAAGTGGCAAGTCCTGCTAAGATTAAAACCAAAAACAAAAGCACTGAGAAGCCTTTGGAATCCTACTCTGAGGTTTAAATTTTGTGTTCATAATAAGATCTTATTTTGAATGAAATCGGCCATCACACTTTTCTTATTCCCTTTGGTTACACTGATTTAAAATGTACCTTCTATGTACTTCCTCTGCTTTCCATTGGAACATACTGATCCATTGTGACCCTTTATGGTGTTTCGTAAGATCCCACCTTACAAATCATCCCAGTCTTCTAAGTGTAGTAAACCATACCGGACAACTTTTTTTGGTAATATGTCAGAATTGCTGGGAGCCGTAAAAATGTACATTTAATCATAAGCAATGCAGAATAAAGAATTGCCATGAATTGTAAACATTATTTTCGAAATTTAAATTTGGAACAAAAGGTCCCCAAAGGATATGAGTGAGACTGGAAGCGGCGTTTCCTATTGACAGACTTCTGGTAGACCCGCCCCCTGGTCATTCACAGGCTTCCCTCCCGTGGCCTTTCCTTGTCAGGAAGTACGTGGGAAAATACCAGGAAAGACTACTATCCCTTCCACTCCCTTTGCTAACTGCGTGTTGTCCACACTGTGGAACTGAATTATCTGTCTTAAGACACCAACAACTTCCTGTTCACCAAATCCAGACACTACGTTTGCTTAGCACCCTCTTCTTCAACCTTTATGTAGCCCTTGACCCTTAACTCTCTTGGCTCCTGGCTCTCCTTTCCTCTCTGCCCACTCCTTTTGTTATGTCTTCTCCAGGACTCAAATTATTGCCTTAGGATTTATTTTCCCTTGCGAGTCTCATAGTTGCCTTAATGGCAGTTGCTGCTGTTGCCTTAATGGAGATTAAAACTCACAAGCTATAAAAATGTATACATGTAGGGGCGCCTGGGTGGCGCAGTCGGTTAAGCGTCCGACTTCAGCCAGGTCACGATCTCGCGGTCCGTGAGTTCGAGCCCCGCGTCAGGCTCTGGGCTGATGGCTCGGAGCCTGGAGCCTGTTTCCGATTCTGTGTCTCCCTCTCTCTCTGCCCCTCCCCCGTTCATGCTCTGTCTCTCTCTGTCCCAAAAATAAATAAAAAACGTTGAAAAAAAAATTAAAAAAAAAAATGTATACATGTAAATATGTAAAATTAAAAAATCGGACTATGTTATACATTGCTTTACAGCTTCTGTTTCTGAAAATTAAATTTTGATTGTTTTCTCAGGTTGAAAAGTATTTTTCGAGGATGTGAACATACAGGTATCTGTAATTTGTTTTGTCTACGGTTGGTGATTTAAGGTTGTAGTTTTTAGTTTAATGAAGGTACAGTATTGCTTCACTATATCCCTGATTATTTCCTTAGGAAAGATTCCTTGGATTGGGATTATTAAATCAAGGGGATGAGTGTATTTAGTCTTCTAGATTGTCTGTAGGATCTTGAACTCCTTCTCAGCGAGATCCTCTTCTGAGGCTTTCTTCATCTTTATTCTGTAGCAGATTCCTTGTTTCTAGCTTCTGTTAACTCTAGGTTACTGTGTCCACTGCTAATCACAGTGGCCTGGGAAACCACAGTCTATGTGTGTCCACCTCCCTTTAGGGATGCCCATTGCATTCGTCCAACCAGCCTTCATACCTTCCTCCTGGATCCTCGTGCATGGGGAGGGGGGTGGAACCTGCAGCGTCACCCGTTATGGGGCCACTCTGAGTTTATGGGACTGTCTTCCATCAGACTTTAGAGCTGCTCGACGTGCTCGACTCAGCCCTGCTCTGATCCCTTTTGCTCTCCAGTTGTTCCAGACTTTGAGTATTCTTGACTCTTGACTCTGTGATTCCCTCACTCTCAGCCCCATGACCTGGTCTTCTCCTTTGCGGGGGGCCGGGGGGGGGGGTAGATGCCACCGAAAAGCAACCCTCAGAGAGAGAAATAGAATAAACTGCTCTTTGCTGTTCTTCACCCCTGCCCTGTCTACAACAGCACTTGTCCTTTATTCTTCTATGGCACCTCAGAAGTGGCTCTGCCACCCCTTCTCCAGGGCCACCACCTCCTTCGCTCTGCACAAAGGCCTCTTCTTTTAACCCAGTGGTTCTCAGCGTTGCCTCCCAGGGGAAACGTAACAATATCTGGAGATATTTTGGGTTGTCACACCCAGGAAGAGCTCTGTCTCGTGGATGGAGAGCACCAGGGATGCTGCTGAACATCCTACAGTGCACAGAACAGCCCCCACAAAGAATTACCCAACCCCAAGTGTAGCCCAAGTTCAAAAAACCTGCCTTTTGACATACCCACCGACCTTGGCCACACTCCGTCAGTTAGCCAGTGTCTGCATCCTGGTCTCTCTGTGCTACAGCTGCTCTGTAGGGCAGTGGGTTTCCTTTTGGAGATAATAGAGAGATTTGATCATTTCAGGCTATCCTCGGTTAATAGTACAGTGAGAGCGGGGATAGGAACACTAGATTAGGACTGAATGTTTGGGTTGAATCTGTATTAGCATTTATTCCTAGATTGTGGTGCCTCTGTGGTCCCTCCTCTAAACAGAGGGACTTGAACTAAACCTTCCAGCATTTCCTCCGTTGTGAACAATTCTTAAT
Source organism: Neofelis nebulosa (assembly GCF_028018385.1). Classification (NCBI taxonomy): domain Eukaryota; kingdom Metazoa; phylum Chordata; class Mammalia; order Carnivora; family Felidae; genus Neofelis; species Neofelis nebulosa. Next base: position 17,781,218 of record NC_080792.1, on the reverse strand, counting down.
TCAGTGCTAAGATGGTTGTCGGTAGATTTAATTGCGTTTTAGTGGCGGTTGAGCAGAAGCTGATTTCTGTGGGTTTGGGGGAGAAAGATGTGCAGGTAGGTCCCTTGGTCAATTAGATGGACCATAAACGGAAGTGGCAAAATTGGAGTTGGAAAGGTCATCCCCCCCCCCCCCCCCCTTCAGCCAGTATAAGGTTTTCTGTGCATTATTCAAGGCAGAGCCTCAGTAGACCGGGAGGGAGTAAAAGTACTAAAATGAAGCGCTTGGCTGTGGGAGAACGGTTATTAATGAGAAATCTGAGATCTGTCTGCATTTTTTATATTAATAATTTGAATTACGTGATTCTTGCATTGGTGTATGAACTTGCTAAGGCCACCATAACAAAGTACCGCAACAGATGCATTTTCTCACAGTTCAGGGGCCTGAACTTGTGAGAGCAAAGGTGTCAGTGGGTTGGTTTCTCCTGAAGTCCCTCTCCTTGGCCTGCAGGTGGCCATCACTTCCCCGTCTCTTCACATGGCCTTCCCATTATGCACCTATGTCCATATTTTCTCTTGTAAGGACACAGGTCATACTGGACTAGAGGCCCACCCTGAAGATTTCATGGTAGCTCGGTTACTTCTTGGAAGACCCCGTCTCCAAACATAGTCACATGCTGAGGAAATCAGGGTTAGGACCTGAACATAAGAATGGGGGGTGGGGGCGGGGGGAGACACGATTCTCAACCCGTAACAGTTGGGTAACATTGGATGAGAAGTATAGGTACCTTTTATATATGTATATATTTAAGTTTATTCATTTTGAGAGAGACAGAGAGTGGGTTGGGGAGGGGCGGAGGTGGGGGGAGAGAGAAAGAGAGAGAGAGAGAGAGAGAGAGAGAGAGAGAGAGAGAGAGAGAGAATGAGAATGAGAATCCCAAGCAGGCTCCTCACTGTCAGCGCAGAGCCTGATGTGGAGCTCGAACTCATGAACGGTGAGATTATGACCCAAACCAAAACGAAGACTTGTATACTTAACTGACTGAGCCACCCAGGCCGCCCCTTCCCCTTTTATCTTTTTCTTAAGTTTATTTTTAGTAATCTCTAAGCCCAGCGTGGGGCTCGGCCCCACGACCCTGAGAGCAGGAGTTGCACTTTCTTCCAGCGGAGCCAGCCAGGTGCCCCGGTGCCTTTTATCTTTAATGGAATAGGCAAACCCTTGAGAAACTTCTTCAGCTTGCTAAGGTGTATTTTCTTGTACTGTGGTTCTTAGGTTTTTAACCTTCCAGCCGGTGTATAAATGTGAGCCAGCTTATTAATTTTGTAATTTTAGATGTAGTCAGGGGTGGAGTTGCTGCTCTTAAATGTGGTACTTGTGTGTCCTCACCTGTTGAATACTAAACGCTTAGGGTATTTCCCCTTGTCGTTTCGAGATCCCTACTAAAAATGGTTCGAACTGTCAGCCTGCGTGCGGAGAGTGTATTTGGGGATGGGGTTTCTGGCAGTAGCCTGGTTCACAGGTTCCCCAGCAAGGCTTCGGTGATGCTGCTAACCACGAGAGGCCACCGGCTCCCCTGGTGACCTGTCTCGTCCCAGCACCTCCGGGAATCCCAGCCTTTGAGCACCTGTGGGAACCTGAAAGTCTAGTTTAGAGGTTCTTGGCTGACGTGCCAGGAACGCTTCATGAGTGACCATGCCCCCAGATTGGAGTTAATGTAGAAAGTTAGCTTTTTGCTACAAGTGGGGACACTTCCTGTCTCAGCCACAACTGCTGGGCTTGTAGAGTGGGTTTCCACTTGGCTTTGGGCACGAGCAAAGAGGCGGAGCTTAGTGCCAGTCGCAAGCCAAAGAAGGAGCACACCTTTTACCTGGTCTCGGGGAGTCCGGTAAGGGCGGTAAACTGTGCCCCTCCAGTGGGACCCAGTGCTTAAGAAGCGCCAAGGTGAGCCCCACTGGCCCTCTCTGTGCTTTTGGTCTGTACCTCAAGGACACCCCCGCTGGTTAATCTGAAATTGGGTTTGCACACCAGACATGGTGGTTTGGTTTATAGGGTGGTGCTGTCTGTCCTGTGACACCAGATCAACACCTCCTCTCCACCCCCACCCCCACCCCCCCGCCCCCCCGCCCCCCATCAGTTCTGTTTGGAGTTGTAGTTTGGCTCACAGTTACCTTTGCCCTGGCCTCTTGCCCCTTCAAGGCTTTCAGCTTTTTGAGGGCCCAGGTGCTCTCTAGCCTACCTGGTGTGGAGCCTCGCTCACAGGAACTGGAGAGAAGCCAAGTTCATTGTGCAGGTGAAGAGCAGACCCCTACGGCCCGTCTTCCCCAGAAAACCGGGACGCAGCTTTAAAAGAAAAAAGAAAAACAACAGCCCAGCACAAGTTACAGTGATTAAGAGCACCCTGTGCTCTCCGGTTATTGCCTGTCCTGTTTGGTAAACCGTCAGCCCTTCTTTCCCCCTTTGACAGTTGCCGCTTGGAGATGCCAGGCTGCAGGTAAACTAACGTTACCTTACCCTCGCTCTGTGGCTGTTGAAACGAATTACTGAGCTGGGTGGAGTTAGCTAATCCTTATGGTGGGGGTGGAGCTTGACTGCTTTTCCACCAACAAGCACTTCTTTCTAGCTGTCATTGAAGTGAATCATCAGTATAAGTAGCAAGCTCCCCGGATTCCTCCCCAGTTGTGTGAAAACTTCCTGCTGGTCCCCGAGTTCGGGCAGAGGTGTGTGTCGGCAGCTTTTCATCACGGGGAAGGAAGGAGAGGAGGCCAGGAGCCCAAGGGTCGTCGAGGTAGATTCCCAGCCGTGTGACCGCAAAGCTAGCCGAAGCAGACGCTTCCCGGCAGGACAGATGGCTTGTTTTTCGTGAGCCTTGAGGACAATTATAGGTAAGAACAAAGACGCCACTGTATGTGTGTTATGTGAATGTGTAACGTCTGTTGGCACGGAGTTTGATCTTCGTGTAGGGCCGTTTTTATACCAGTGGCATTATTCTAACACAGCCCAAGATTTTCCAGGATAAATGACTTGTTTTCGGTGTTCAGGGTTAGCTGTAGTTGATCAGTTTTACCCTTGATTTGTACAGATGGAATGGTGGGCAAAGAATGAAACTCGGGGGAAAGAATTAGGATGTCAGTTCTCCTTATTTTTAACCCTTTTGCTTTCTTATCTCTGCCTTGACTAGAAAAACGTACACTTTTTACTCTCAAAACGAATGCACGACGGATGCCTTTGTTTTCTTTTTGAAAAAATAATAGAAAATGTAGACCACTCAGGTTCTGTGAATGTTCTCTGGTTCGGAAGTCCATGTTTTAGGAAGAAGCAGGTGTTCTTGTTCCGTTTTGGGTCTCTCTCTCTCTCTTTCTGACTTAGAAATCTCACTGGAGAGGAAGGAGACCCCAGCTGTACTTGGCTTCAGGATGAAATAACATCTTAGGTTGGAAATGGTTGGCTTGAGAATGATGTATGGTTTTATCTGAATTGTTGGTAGTGAGAGAAATCTTTCTCCCCCTTATTTTTGGCTTTCATAACTTACTCTGAATGCATTAATGATGATGATTATGACGATGGTTGGTTTGAGAACAAAAATTAAAGCCCATATTCAACTGCTTCCTTTAGGTTTTGCTGTCCTTTTCCCCACCCTTACTACTCATACATATGAATATACTTCATGATTAACACGTGATTTTTCTGTTTCTTTACTGTCTCATTTGATGGTGATTCATAAACTGTTAGCGAACTAGTTAGTGTGTATCAGTGTGCAGGCCACACCTTTCTATTAATGAGCCAGGGTACTTTCAAATAAACATTCCTCATGTTCAATGGTAAGATGGGTGGAATTTTAAGACAATTCAGTAAAAATGGGTCAATGATGAGAAGCGGCAAAGCCAACAGTCAAATCGGGAGTTACTCTTTAATAAAATACTTCATTTCACATCGAGAAGTCTGTGGTCCGCAGGTGTTTGAGTTAGATTTCCAATCAGACAAATGAGAACAAGCAGCCAGACTAGAAAAGGGAAATTAAAGAAGCTGTGTGGTATTGCGCTCCCTCCTTTCCATGATCTTGGGGAGGACAAGGTGAACTTTAATTCCCAAAGGAATGTGAGTAAGCTTGTCAAATCAGGAGGGGGGTGGGAAATGCTTTATTTAATCAGGAGAAAAGGGGAATGATTTTCACAGATGTTACTTTTTTTTTTTTTTTTTTTTTTGGTCTTGCCACTGAATGTTGATTTAAGACAATATGTTTAGGACGCTGTTTTGTCAGTATGGAATATAAGAAGCAAAATGAAGGCAGGAATGGAATGATAGGAATTTGCTGCTGGAAGAGTATAAACATTTTATCGTCAAGTGGTTGGTATGGTGGGGAACCCTGTAGACTTCTTGACCACATCTTAGACATAGTTGATGAAACAGAGGCTCTTGTGGGGCATCTGGGTGACTCAGTCAGTTGAGTGTCCGACTTCAGCTCAGGTCATGATCTTGCAGTTTGTAAGTTCAAGCCCCCAGGTCAGGCTCCCTGCTGTCAGCCTGTCAGCCCGTCAGCCCAGAGCTCACTTTGGATCCTCCGCCCCTCCCTCACTTGCGCTCTCCCCAAAATAAATAAATATTTAAAAAGACAAAAACCAGAGGCTTTTGTAATTATGGCAGTTGTGTTGGGATTGGGGGGAGGGGGGTGAGGTTGTTTCAACGATGTCTGAACTTAATTCCGGGCAATCTCATCTGTGCTCTGTGGGGCTTGTCCAAATCAACTTTCAGGTCATTTACATGTAATTTCCTCCACCTTGGCCGAAATCTTTTCCTTCCTCGTGATTTCCCTCCTCGGGTGTTTTGGGTTAGCTAGCAATGATTTAATGTCCTAGCAATGTAGAGGATGCCCGATTCTGTATGTCAGCTCAGAGCTAGCCAGCTAATCTCACCCCTGGGATCCCAGAGACTTCTGAGGTCGTTCATCTTTGGGGCGATGGCAGCAGCACACATTCTCAGGTGTTTCCAGAATATACCTTAACTATGTTCTCAGTGGCTCAGAATTCCAAAGAGAGTCACTTGGCACACCTTGACCTCCTGTAAATATTTACGCTCCCTGTGTGCTTGGCCTGGTTTTCTCGGGAGCACAGGTGAACAGGGAGCACAGGTAGCTCCCTATGCGATCCTGCCCACCTGCCCACCAGGTCGGGCCTAGGGGAGACCGCCAGCTAGCTGCCCCCCTGAAATCAAAGGGGACTTTATTTCCGACTCCTGCAAAAGCCGGAGGTTCTGGATCTTTTAGAAAACTCGCCCTGCCCTGCTGTTGTTGCCAAAACTGGATCAGCCCAAATAATCCTAAGATCTTTTCAGGTAACCACGGGCTGTGTGCCCTCTCAGCTGGGACTTGTGCCTTGCTTATTCATCTCAGAGGTAGCTGCTGGGAGAAAAGTGCAAATTCCACCTCCTGAGAGGACACTTACTGTGATGAGCCCTGAGTAATGTATAGAATTGTTGAATCCTTATGTCATACACCTGAAACTAATATAATGTGTGTTAATGGTACTTGACTTTAAAAAAAGTAAAATAAAATAAAAACCAACGCCTGACGGGCATCATCCCCGAAAACAAAGGATTGATTTTCTTCTAGAGCACAGAGGCCTCCATGGACATTTTTGGAACGGCCCGTGAGACCTGTGACATACCATCACACCCCAGAGGCAGTTAACAGTGTCATTTCACACCAGGTGGAAACTCAGATGAGAGATCCGAGTTGGGTGGACGGAGCTTCCTAGGAGTACGTACAAAAGCACGACTTGCAGTGATGTGGGCCATCCTGCTCGTGTCACTGTTACTCACGGGGCCTGCTGTAGGCAAGGGATCACATGCAGGTAAACCACCTGTGACTCAGGCCAGTGCCTGGAAACCCCGTCACGTTATTGGGGCGTTTGGGCATAGATTCTGCAGCCGAGGCCATGTGGAGTCCCGACGTTGTGATCTCCAGGAGCATGTGCCAGTGTGGGGGTTTGAACCCTCGGCTCCATTAACAAGGTCCGGGAGTTCATTCCGGCCAAGATCTGCCATGTTAAGCGACTCTGTGAGATTCCTAGCTTCTTTACAGGGAATGGGGTGGTGGCCTCAAGGTATTTTAATATATTCTTCTCCCTTGTTGCCCTTTTGTGTTGAGGTTTGTATCTGTGTTCATCAGCAAGCGGTGTATCTGAAAGAGGTGTGTTCTCTTTGGACACTGTCGCGTCTGGTCTATTTGTGTGACTATTTGAACTCTTTGACATGGCCGTTTAGCACAGGTGTAACGTCTTGTTCGTTACCTTAAAATGGTTCCTCGTATTCTTTCCGTCTGTCAGTTACCAAATACTTACTAAGTGTCTTTGTGCTACATACTGAGAGGTACTCCTTTTTCCGCCCTACAGTTGGCAGTTTTTGCTGCGTTAACACTTTTTCAAGGTTCATTCCCACCCCCATTATTGTTTTCACTTGATGTATTTTATAAATAGACTTTAACAGCCGTTACGCCCTGGGCTGAGTGAAGATGGCAATCAAAGACGATTAAGACTTAATTGATCTGTAAGATTAATGAGACCAGGAAAACACGTCCCCTAATCATGTTAGCTGGTTTAAAAAAAAAAAAAAAAAAAAAAAGATTTCAATTCTTTGTTCACTGTTAATCATGTTAGCTGGTTTAAAAAAAAAAAAAAAGATTTCTCTTCAATTCTTTGTTCACTGTTGGGAAGCCACGTACGAAAGGTAGAGGAGTTTTCATCGGCGTGTGCCAGTGGAACTCTGTTCCCGAAGAAAAAGAAGAACTCAATGGCTAGAAAGGTTATGTAAAGCAGAGAGGTGTGCGTGTCAGAGAGAGGGAGAGGGAACATGATGAGGCGCGGAGGCCCTGTCACCTGCCAAGGAGCTGCAACTCCCAGATGACAGATCACTCCTTCTGCAGGGATACTGCTATTTAAATTTGATTCTTAGCATGACGTAGGATGGGGGAGTGTTGATGACAAAGCCAGCATCTCGCTTTATCAATAACCTGTTGAGGAATGAGACCCACAGACTCAGCAGTGAGATTCCGAGCCTGCAGCCCCCTCCCCTCCCTGGGCGGGAGCCTCCGGCCTCATCACCTGTCACCTGTCACCTGCCCCGAGCAGCAGGCCCTGGGCTAATCCTAGGTGCTACCTGCGTCATCATTGAATTGCCCTTTTGTTGTGCTTGGGCACATCTATATTTGGCTCTGCTGCTTTTTTTCTAAGGGAGGGGAGATGTGTGGGCAGAGAACAAAATGAAATGTTCCCAAATTGAGCCTGCGCCAGTTAAAAGTCTGAATGGCCCCCCGGGGTTTAGGTGAAACTTATTTACTCAACAAATACGCCCTGAGCACCTGAGGGGATGCTTTGGTTCTAGGTGCTGGGCAGGCTGCACAGCCCTGTGCGGTCGGTCACCTGGCCCTTCCACTCCCCTTGGAGACCTACCGCCTGGTGGGGGAGACCCAAAACCAGGTGAACAGATCCTGTAATTGGAGGCAGTGTGAGTGTCTTTAAAGAAATGAAATCAGGAGGAGGGAGTGACCATTATACGGATGGGTGATCTGTTTTTCTTTTGCATGGGAGCTCCTGACGCTTTCCAGTAGGTCTGGTTTGGGTGAGTGTGGAAGCTGTGGCCAGCTCTAGGGTAGTGGTTCCTTTAAAAGTCCTTTAAGACGTCCTTTGCGTGGAAAAGTATACATTATTGTGCCTAGAAGAGTAAGCAGTCGTTCACCTTAGAGCAAAGTGAACAGATACTTCCTGGAAAAAGATTTCCACCCGTCAAACATATTTAAGTATCATCTGGTCTGATTGGAAATGAGGGATACCCACATCTGTGGAGCCTTAAGAATGAATTATTCTGACAATAGGTGTGGCAGCCTAGGTTGCCTAGGTTGAACTCGTGGCTTGCTGTATCATTGACACGACACAGGTTTTGTCATTTGCCAAGTGGAGTTGCCAGGTGACCTCCAATAACTTTTTTTTTTTTTCTCAAGTCGGGATTTATGATAGCGACTTAGGGAACCAAACCTTGTAAGCTGTCACCGTTTGCAAACTTGAGGCCAAATACTGAGAGGGAAGAGGAATGTGACCACGTGCAGAGCAGGGCACTTGCCGAGCGTGGTCCATACTTCCGAAGTTCATAAGCCAGCATCGTGGAGCATGAGGCAACACGTCCCGAGTTTACTCCGGTTTCCGGGCTGTGTGAGTTCCTGTGCTGTGCTTGGAGGGGAAGCCCTGGGGACCTCCTGCGGTCTGCACGCTGATGAGGACGACAGCAGCTGACCAAGAGCTAAGGGCAGGGGGTGTGGAAGCCTGGCCACTGACGGATGTTAGCTGCTAGAGACCGTGGCATCTAATGATTTCCAGTTGCAAGTGGCGGAACTGGAAGGCGGCCGGCTGTGCCCTCCTGCTGAGCTCACGCCCTTCATTGCGTTGCTGTGTTACCCTATCTTTGTCAAGTGTACAACTGTTTGATTTCTGTGAGGGTCTGCCCCGCTACCTCCGGTTAATGATTTCTCATTTGCTTCAAGTGACCGTTCAATCAAAATCACCTTTTCCGAAAGGCCCCAGCATCAGTCCTTTCTCTGAAGTGTGTTATCTTCTGCCACGTTCTTCTTTGCTATTATTTTATTTTATTTTATTTTATTTACTTTATTTAATTTTTTAATTTACTTATTTTATTATTGTATTTTTTATTAAAAAAATTTTTTTAATGTTTTTATTTATTTTTGAGACAGAGACCGAGCATGAGCAGGGGAGGGGCAGAGAGAGGGGGAGACACGGAATCCGAAGCAGGCTCCAGGCTCTGAGCTGTCAGCACAGAGCCCGACGCGGGGCTCGAACTCATGGACCGCGAGATCATGACCTGAGCCGAAGTCGGGTGCTCAACCGACTGAGCCACCCAGGCGCCCCTGTTGTATTTTTTATTGTATTTTTTATTGTATTTACCAACTATCTCCACCTGCCTGAGTGTAAATTCCACAGAGGGAGGGAACTCTAAGTGTTTCTTCCCTGGGGTCTCTGAGGTGCCTAGACCATATGGTCGGTATTCAGTGAAAATTGGTTGAATGAAGGAATGGGGAGGGTCTGTGAAAGGAGCCTCCCCATGGGCTTTTCCCAGTCCTGACTTTGGTCTGTTAGAGGCTGTGGTTTCTTCTGAGCTGTTGATACTTTGAAGTGAGTTGTCTGTAGGTCATCTCGCCCCACCTTCCTGCATTAGCATAACGGGGTTCGCTGGGTGGCTCTCATTCCTTCAAGAGGAGAGTCTAATGGGAGACTTTCTTACATGCTTTTTGCTAAGGGTCAGAGTTGAGCCTCCCAGCTTCTGTTGCACAGAGAGGTATATCCACAGAGGAATAGCTCTGTGACGCTCCGCACAGCTCCTCACTGATGAAGCAAATGTTTTTACCCATTGAGGGTGTTTCCTATCTAATTGCCACTCTGGTTTTCATCGTTCAGTGTGCTGCAGTTACGTGTTCCTGTGTGGCTTTGCTTCGCCTTAATCCTTTATTAATTACCTCTTGTTCAAACTCCCTAAGAGCAGATTATCCTTCACTTTCGGCTTCTCCATTACCAGTGAATTTCTTTGTTTTCAGTCATGACTTAAGAAAAATAACCAAGGAATTGCAAATGAGGCTGTTTTGCCTCCATCCAGTTTATTCCTATTTTAGCAGTCTTTGACTTTAGAATGCTAGAGATAGCTGTTGCTCAGCCTGTGAGCTTTTCATGTTCCACGATATGGTCATGGATATCTTCCAGGATCTGCCTACCAGATAGCTTGAGATTTATCTTAAGTACCTCATATGCCTAACCTGCTCTTGGGCCATCATGATACCCTATGAAGCAATTACTTACTGCAGACCTATGTGTAACTGGAATGTTCTGTACACAAGTGACCGAGACGTGGATGGCTTGTTAGAAAGGATTTTCCAGACCAGTAGCAAAAACGGACATGTAAGTAAATGATTGCTATACTGATTGACTTCTCCTGACAGGAGTGGGGTTTGGGGTTAGGCAGTGTTCTCAGAGACAGTTGAGCTGACCTTTAAGGTTGAATAAGGGTCACGTGCAGGCAAGGTGGGCGCAGGGCATTTCTAGCAGAGGGGAAAACATGGTATGTTTGGAGAACTAAAGATCGTCCCCCTTGGCCAAGTGTGTAAGGCACATGGGTGATGGCATCGCACAGGCAGGCACCAGAGCCAGGCAGACCGTGCATTCTCCGGACTTCGCCTTGTAGGTTACAAAGAACGGATTCAGGCTGGGTGATTGCTACGAGTTGGACTTGGGTGATGGAGTTAATATTTGGCTGCATTAACAAGATGAGGAGAGGAGGTTGGGGCTTGCAGTGAATTTCATCCTGGAGGTGTTTTTAATCACTGAGTTTGGATGGCCAGAAGATTTCGTCATTTGTTTGCCTACTGCTCAAGCCTTAGGTCCTCAAAAATTATGGACTACAGAATACAGAGCATAAATCTAATTAGTGGCTAATAATTGGTATTTGGCTAGAATACATAGTTATCCCCACACAGTCCGTTTCTCAAATTTAGATTGCATGTGGCTGGCTAGGGTTTTGTGTTCACTCGCACGGAGTCATGCTGTTATCTTTACGTTAATTGCCAAGGTTTCCAACTGCTTTTTTCAATATAGTTCCTGAATATTATTCCTGCAGAATGGGGAAGTCATATGTGTGTTCACCTTGCTAGGGGTAACCTCGCATACTTTGTCCCCTAGTGACTCAGTGAAGGGACAGATCGGGTCTTGTTTTGTGGCGACACCTGCTACATCCACAAGTGGCATATACTGGATTTTATTTTCGTGTGATCGCTGTTTCATGGTATCTCAGTCCACATCAGCTGCATAAAAATTTGAGGTTAATTGCAATGAATGTTTTCTCAACACGTGCCTTTTGTAAGGGCAGTTTGGCGTGTGGATATTCTCATCTATATGGAGTCTTACACATCTTCATTTCTTTTTTTAATGTTTTTTTTTAAATTAAATCTGTGCTGAGCTGTCAGCACAGAGCCTGATGCAGGGCTCGAACTCACGAACCATGTGATCATGACCTGAGCCAAAGTCGGAAACCCAACCGACCGAGCCACCCAGGCACCCCAGTACACATCTCTGTTTCAAAAAGCAAACCTTTTTGGGATTGGGTAAAAATCTGCGACACATTACAAAGGCATGAAAAATGACACAATTGGAATAAAAATTTATAATGGCACGTAGGGAACTGGTGACACATTTCTTAATACCTCCCTTTCCAGTTGGTAATTGTCAACAATCTAATCAAGGTTTCTGGAGTTAACTCGTTTGTTGTTTCTGCCTAACTTGGTCCTCAAACATTGGTATTTCTGTGTCCTCTTAGATTTCAATATTTGAGTTTTTCTTACAAGTGTGTGTTGATGCCGTAAGTTAGTTGTTCAACGTTTTTATGTTTAGTTGATCAAAAGTCGCTCATGATGTTCGTGTTTGCTACCGGTTAACATGATTGCTGAAATGAGGTTGACTGAAACTTTTTTCCCTCCATTTTGTTGTTTCTTTGAATGTGTTTGAGCCTCTTACTGAGGGCACTCTAGGGAATGACCTCGTGGCTCCCACTTTGTGAAAAAGGGAAGAAAGTAAAGAAAAGGAGATTTACATGGAAACTACATTCTGTATGCAGTTGATCATGATCACGTATGAGACAAACTGAGAAATCCATGTTTTGGCAACTCAGGCAAGACCGTGTTTGGGAATGTGTGACCCTGGGACGAAGTGAGCCTCTCAATAACGAGGGGGGAGGCAGTCAGGCAACCGAGAAATATTTACTGAGGGATTTGTTCTGTGGGACGTTGGGTGGAAAATGCAGACAAGCCTAAAACGTAGGTAGTGGTCTTAAGCGAGAAGTGCAAATAGTAAAAGAGAATTAAGGCACACTTGAGAAAGGACAAACGATACAGGAAGGCCACGTATTTCAGGGGCGAAGGTCTAAACAGGCACGATTGCAGGAATGTAGAGCATGGAGAGGCTGGTTGGTCTAGGGTGGTTTGTTCTGGGAAGAGGAGGGAGAGGCAGTGCTGACGACCTGGGTTTCCCTTGGAGGGGAGAACGCATGGTCACCCGTAAGTGAGCGTGCTCCAAGGGTAAGGGGGCTGAAAACTTGGAAGATAGTAGATCGGCCTATTTAGGGAATCAAACAGGTATGGATGGTGGGGACAAGTGGTTTCATTAGATTCTGCACTTACTGCCTGATAGAAATTCTTAAGCATAAAGTAAAACAAGGATCCCATGTCCTATCTGAGCGTAATAGAGGTCCGACTACTACAGTTCTTATGGGAAAGGTGCTCTTTGTTCCGTGTGCTCTCCCCCCCATGATTATTTAACCCTACTTCAGGGTCCCAGGGACAAGGGGAAGCATCTGTACGACAAAGTCATTTAGAGGTATAAACCGTAACGCTCAAACACACACCTCTGTGACATATGGTGGTGTAGGTAGGACCAATACCTATTAACTGTTCTAGAACGTACCCTAGGCTCTCTTTAGAAGTCCTTCGATAGATACCCAGTCTCCTCTGACACAGTGACTTAAGGGAGGATTTTAAGATGTCTGAACACCGGGAAGGCGTCGTTTCTTCTATAAACTCCCTTTCTTCTTGACAACACATGGGCCCAGGGGGTCCAAGTGTGAGTATCGGCTATATATTTATTGCATAACCGGGGGAAGAAACCGTGTGCTTTGTGACACTCCTCTCTCTTGCTAGCGTTGGGGGGCGTGAGGCATTATCATCATCTGGCCCTCTTTCTGTTGATACTTGTTTTTCTTCCTGTGATAATACCATGAAGCATCATTGTTTTGCCTCTCTTTTCAAACTCTTTGAAAGGCCGTGTGGTGATACAGTGCAGAACTCAGCGTAATGGGCAGGCCAAATGTCTAGTGGTTTGTTTACATGCGTACTAGCCTTGGAGAGAAAACTTTTTAAAAATGACTTTGCAGATTATTAGTATTTAAGAGTTGAGGGCATACTTTTGTTTCCTTGGATTGCAGGATTTCACAGGCAGCTGTGTTTTGGTGAGCAGTCTGAACGTGATTGGCAGGGTGGCATTAAAAGTACATGTATTTTTGGGGCGCCTGGGTGGCTCAGTCGGTTGAGCGCCCGACTTCGGCTCAGGTCATGATCTCACGGTTCATGAGTTCGAGCCCCGCGTCGGGCTCTGTGCTGACAGCTCGGAGCCTGGAGCTGCTTCGGATTCTGTGTCTCCCACTTTCTCTGTCCCTCCCCTGCTTGTACTCTGTCTCTTTCCCTCAAAAATAAATAAACCATTTAAAAAAATTTTTTTTTAAAGGGCATGTATTTTAAATGTTCTACAACTTGGTACAGGCCCGTAATCTTTTTTATTTTTAAATTTTTAAAAATTATTTTTGTGTGAGAGATTGAGAGAACGCAAGTGGAGGAAGACAGAGAGAGAGGGAGACACTGAATCGGAAGCAGGCTCCAGGCTCTGAGTTGTCAGCACAGAGCCCGACCCAGGGCTCGAACTCAGAGCAGTGAGATCATGACCTGAGCCGAAGTCGGATGCTCAACTGCCAGAGCCACCCACGCGCCCCAGGCCCGTAATCTCTTACCTGCAATTCCAAAACCCAAAAAGCCCTGGCAACTTGGAACATTTTTGTAAGTTTGTAGGAAACTCATTTGATGACAACACCGGACCTGAGCAGATTTGAGTGTTACTGGTGTTTATGTAGAACACTCGATAGAACTATTCATACATACTGCACAGATCTAACATTTGATTGTGGGGCTTGCCCCAAGCCCCTCCTGGGAACGTTAGGTCAGAATTCAAATAGAGTCATCTTTCTAAAACGAGAAAGGAGTGAGCATTCTAGAACACATTCGGCTCCAAGTGTTGTTGATAAAGACCGGCTTTAAGGGAGTGGTGACTTCCTAGGGCTGTAATAAAGAACCACGGACTGGGTGGCTTAAAACCTAGACATGCATTGTCTCACAGTCCTGGAGGCTGCAAGCCAGAAATCCAGGTGTCAGCAGAGCCGTGCTCCCTCTGGGGGCTCTGGGGGAACCTCCTTCCGTGCCTCCTCTCCGTTCTGGAGTTGGCTGGTGATCTTCGGTATGTCTCAGCCTGTAGCTGCGTCCCTCTGTCCCTGTGTGTCTTCACATCGTCTTCCTACGTGCACATCTGTGCAAATCTTCTCTTAACTAGGACTCTATCCTGTTGGATTAGGATCCACCCTGATGACCTCATATTAACTGGATTACTTCTATAAAGGCCCTTTTTAATTTTTTCATTTTATTCCTTTTTTGAGAGAGACAGAGCACGAGCAGGGGAGGGGCAGAGAGGGAGGGAGACACAGAATCCGAAGCAGGCTCCAGGCTCTGAGCTGTCAGCACAGAGCCTGATGCGGGGCTCGAACTCACAAACCACAAGATCACGACCTGAGTTGAAGTCGGACGCTTAACCGATGGAGCCAGCCAGGTGCCCCAAGACCCTCTTTCATAATAAGGTCGCATTCTCAGATACTGGGATACTTCAACTTACCTGTCTTTTGTCGTGGGGGTGGGGCACGATTTAGCCTATAACCCAGGGAATAGTTCGAGATGACCTACTCCCTTCTTTCTGTGTTCAGGTGTGTGCCAAGTTCAAGACCTCAGCCTCAGGGCTTTCCTGGTGCTCCCCATCCCTGGCAGCTATGTCACTGAAGGGGCACCACTCTTGGGGCTGCTTGTTGAGACTTCAGAAGCTTCCACGTCTCCTGCTAACCTCAAGGGAGGGAGGAACCCCTTTTCTCAGAGAGTCTTGCGTGCGAGAAGAAAGATTCTTGTAGCGAGAGCTGCACTTAGGGTTGGCTCCTGAGGTACGACCGGGACTGCGGTCACTCCCACCCTGAGAAGTCTACACTCTTACTAAGTAGGTTAAAGGAAAGATCATGCAGAAAGTGCTGGGCACAGAGTAAATGCTCCGGGGTAGAGAGGTTAGTGTTTCTGTGCCTAGGACCCATTGAGCAGAATACACAGCTGGCTTCGGGTCCCCCTTCTCCCCACACGCTTCCCTGTTTGCCCGAGGCTTGCTCTCAGCAGACCCGCGGTTTACCGGTCCACACGGCACCTCCCTGTGCCCGACCTTTGTTCCTGAGACCACGGGGGTCTCGGCCGTCACCATCTCTGTGGCGGCCAGAGGGGTGCTGAACACCTGTCTCCGTGTGTCCCCTTCAGTGCCAGTGTCCCGAAGCGTGCGGTGACCATGACAGCAGAGGCGTAGCCCAGCTGTGCTGTGGGAGCCAACGCTCTCCCGAGTTCATTAAAAGTATCCTTTCCTCTGTTTAGTTAATAAAGGCCGAGCTCCCTGAGTAGTTCTCTACTTGAGAATTGGCTGTCTTTCCCAGGTTGGCACGGCTCAGTGTTGATTCTGCTTTGGCTTTGAGTTCCAAGTTCCTCTGTTGGACCAGCGGTGTTCCTTCACGAGCACAAAGACACAGGTGGGATTAGCCAAGGAGTTGACCCCAATGTTCCTGAAGAGCGATGACACTGGAAGTCTGGTCCCACACTGGCTGATTTCAGTGCCGTTCCGTGTCTGTGCACCTGTGTTTTAAGGCTACTAGATACATTTGGGGGTAAAGGGAACTAATGTATAAAAAAAAAGAGAATGTATCTTTAGTCTTCATTTGAAGTTTGAGTTGGATTGATTTTTCTTTCGAACCATGAGAGAAGTAGATGAGCAGGTGTCCGCATCCTACCTGCCTCATGTAAGACCAGAGAGGCTGACCGAAGCATCACCTCTCAGATTCCCCTGCCTTATTTCCTTTAGAACAGAATGCCTGACAGGCTTGTGTTATTCCAGGGTACTTGTAACTGTTTTCTCATTAGACAATGGTGTGTTTTTAAACAGGCAAGAACCCACTCACCTTTGCTCTAAAATAAACAAAAAGCAGTACTGGCTGGTTAATGAAAATGACAGGTAGGCCTTGTAGATTGCCCTTCCTACACCCCAGTAAACAAGGGCGCGGTCGGGTGTCAAAGACCTTGGCATCCAGTAGAGGTGAGGCTGTACCCTCTTCCCACCCTCTAGGGGTGATTGGATAGTGGGAAGGGAAAAACTGAGTTGAACGGACCCATTGTGCTCCTGGATCCTGGAGAAACAAAGAGGAAAAGTGGAGTCTCCGTGGTTCCCAAAGTGTGGTGCCCAGATGAGCAAATTTTAGAGATGCAGAGTATCGTCCTGTTCTACCTTGGGTCAGAATTGGCAACTCGGACGGGGGCCCACCAGCCTGTGTTTTTGTCAGCCCTCCGGGTGATTCCGATGGCCACCATGGTTTGAGAATCTCTGCTCTAGGAATTTCTAATCCCCAGGTCAGAGTCAGTGTGGTGATGCTGTGTGCTAGAGAACAGACCCATCTGCCTTTGAGGCTTCTTCATGGTGCACGTACGACAGACAGGGCACATGTACGTATTCTCAGTTGCTCTGGTTAATATTTATGGAGGGCAGACACCATCAGAGTATAGGGACTGCCAAGTGAGAGCAAGATCGAAGTAGGTACCTGGACAAAGGTGAAGCGTAGACGGGGAGGGGGTGCGGCGAGGGGGAGCCAACTTGTGAGAGGATGGGCAGCACACGTGGGGAATGTTAGAAGGTTTCCTTGATAAATCTCGCCAACTTCCTAATTTTTTTGTTGGAGCGGTATCCTCTGTGCCACAAGAGTTCTTATGTGGTGACGTGGTGCCCCACATAGATTGCCTTCTCTGGCCTGGACGGTTGATAGATGGAGCCAATTTCTATTTCTACTAGACTATAAAAGGTGCTTAAATCCTAAGAGTCGGACTGTATGGTTTTCAAAGAACTTCTTGGGGGATGATTTAGCATTTAGGCCCACGATCACTGAGGATCCAAAGGACTTGCAAGATTGAAGCCTATTTTCAGCCAGCTCAGGATTCTGTCAGCGGGAGCCTGGAGGAAGGTACTGGGGAGAGGATATGGCTCTCCTCTCTGTTGCTACGTGGGAGAGCCTGGTGGATTGCACTCTTTCTTGATAGCCATTTATGCACCTGTTATTAACATGTTTGCCCCGCCCAGAGAGTTTCTGCCTGAACTACTTGGAATTCCTGTCTATTTTTCTTCTTTGGAGTTCTGGAAGCTCATTACCCTTTGTGCAAAACAAAGGTATATTTATTTACATAAACATTTAGAGTTGATAACACTTTGGCAGGCAGGAATGAATTCTATGGAGCGTGTGGTCAGTGAATACGCAAGCATGGTAGAGATAAATTGGTCTTTGAAAATGTAAGGCTTTGGGGTTTTGCTGATTACTCAGTTAAATACATAGAATAGCTACTTAAATCTTTAAGATCGGTGAAGACTGATAATGACAGAATTTCACTGTAAATTTGAAAGTGTGTTTCTATAGCGAGGCTATACTATCACATGGGTTTATTATGCATGGACATTCTCCTGGGTTTTTTTTTAAATGAATTAGATGCCACAGATAATTTAATGATAAAGACCATAGACTCTCTTAAATAACAGTAGTAGGGCTTTTTGCGTGTGCGCATGCGTTTTTAAAAATGGGTGCTCAGGTAAAAAAAATGTGTTTTCCAGATAGAATTTTTGTTCATGGAACCATATCTGAGACGGTGGGCTGGGGGCAGGGGAGGGGAGGAATGGGGAGATGATTCATTACATAGCTTTGTATTCAGCCAGGGCATCTGAGGAGTATTTAAAGTTTATACAAAGTGAACCCGAGTTACGTATTTTTAGTGTGCGTACTCTATGGTTACAGTTACCCCGGATCCTCAAAATTAGGGCCCCTGTATGTTTGGGTTATTGTCTACTGCTTTATGCCGGGCTAGTCCTGGAGAGGTTACAAATGTGACTAGTTATGAAGGTTGAAGACAATGATTAAAAATACTTCTGAACTGTCATGGCCACTTGAAATTAGTGATAATTGTAATTATGTTCGATATAATGGTCTTGTTTGGCTGAAGATTTTCGTAATGTCATTGCTTATCAAGAGACAACATCGGAGCGCCTGGGTGGCTCAGTTGGTTGAGCGTCTGACTCTTGATTTCGGCTCAGGTCATGATCTTGCGGTTCATGGAATTGAGCCACATGTCGGGCTCCATGCTGTCTGGGAGCCTGCTTGTGATTCTCTCCATCCCTCTCTGCCCCTCCCCTGCTCCCTGTCTCTCTTTCTCTCTCTCTCTCTCAAAATAAATAAACATTAAAAAAAAAAAAGAAGAAAGACAATACTACTGTACTACTTGAGGACGGTCAGAGGAGTTTTAATTTTGTTGGTCCATTTCTAGTCTGAGAAGTGCAGATCTTTTGATCTCTAGATGGTTTATTGTGGGATATGCACTTGCATTAGGCGGTAAGCCCCCTCAACTTTCCAAACACTCTTAGGTTGCGGAACGCTCCCTGCATGTGAGTAGGTGCCTGTGCCCCCGCATTCCTGAATTACTTTTTCAGAAGATAGATTCTTGTGCGAAGTCTTAGCTCATCAGTTGGGAAAATGGGTAATGTCTCTCAAAAGCACACATTTGAATTGCTCCCTCCCTTAGATGCGCATGGGGGCTAACAGTTGAGGCCTTTGGCAGAGTGGATTTTAAGACCCTCCTAAAGAGATAACACAAAGGTGCTGTGACCTAGTCATTACACATTGCTTCACTGGCATGGGCCCCACAGGAAGACGCGTGCTGGTACGATGACGATGAAGCAGACTTCTCCAACAGGACACTGAGCAGAGATACTATGGGAATTAAGATAGTCCCTTTCACTCCACTTACGGTGTTCCAGACCTTTCTTTCAAGGCCCTTTGAGACGTCTTTACTCTGTTGCTTAAAAAGGAAGGTGGCTGTTAAATCAGGGATTGAGGCGAAAGCCATAAATGCCTCTATACCTACTTTATCGGCACACACATGATATTTTTAACTTGAATTTTCTAGTTGCTGCCATTTGGGACCATTTCTGGAGCGGGGGTGGGGGTGGTGGGATGGCGGTGGCCACTCTGGGACTGGCTGTGACCTCCAGTCTCGGCATCCCAACTGAACAGTAACATAGCTCTGCTATTTGGACTTTATGGAGAAATGAGAGGAAGGAAAAAAAAATCCCTCACAGTCTCCTTAATATAGTAATAAATACTGTTTTATAGTTTGGTATATTTATAATGCCGTAGCTATATTTGCGTTTATAGTTGTGATGATATACAATTTTAACTTTATTTTTAGACAAAGCACAGGCAACTAAATCAAGTTCATTAATACCGTCTTAATGGCTCCATAGCATTTCATATGTGTGTGTGTGTATGTATATATATATATATATATACATATATATATGTATATATGTATATATATGTATATATGTATATACATATGTATATATGTATATATATATGTATATATGTATATATATGTATATATATACATATATATATATATATATATATATGTATATATATATACATACACACACACACACAAATATAAGGATATCTTCTTCTCATTCATGAAATGGGGTTACTAACATCCTCCTTGCCAGGACTGTTTCAGGGATTAGAGATGGTATATACATAAGACACAAAATACAATGCCATTCATCCAGGAAGTACTTGATAAATGATACCGGAAGTTATTACCTCTGTTCATAAGATATTCCCTGCATTTCTGATTGTCTTAGAATAATCATAAAAACTTACAGCTTCTTGGAGTTCTTTTTTTTTTTTTTTTTAAATGTTTGTTTTTGAGAGAGACAGTGCGAGCCAGGGAGGGGCAGAGAGAGAGAGAGAGAGAGAGAGAGAGAGAGACAGACAGACAGACAGACAGACACAGAATCCGAAACAGACTCCAGGCTCTGAGCCATCAGCACAGAGCCTGATGTGGGGCTCGAGCCCACAAACCGTGAGATCATGACCTGAGCTGAAGTCGGACACCCAACCAACTGAGCCACCCAGGGGCCCCACTTCTTTGAGTTCTTAATATGCACGGCCAACTTCATAAAGGCAGCATTTGCAGTATGTGCCTTCCTTCTTGTCTGACTTTGTTTTCTGTGGAGGGGAAGGGTAGACTACCTCTTTGAGACTACCTCATCTCCTCTGTGACTCTTTGTCTCTGTTCCCCTGCCCCCCATTTCTTTGACCTCCTCCATTGCATAGTCCTTTGTGTATGGTGGACGCTCAGTGACTATTTGAGGAATTAAATCATTTACTAGACAGGTTCTGAAAAGGGAGCTGTTTTTGTTGTCCCTCCTTTATGGCTTTGTGAGCTGCTCTCCACTCTGTTAAAGCTTTACTAGAAGGAAGTGTTTTCTTAACCTTTGATAGTTGCCTGTATGTGGGGAAAATACATAATAGAGTATGCTGGAGACAAAGGCTACTGTATGAAAATTTACAATTTATAGGTGAAACTTTTTTTCTGGTGACCATATGAAGTGAACAATAGTTATACTCTTAGAACGTAAGAAAACATTGGTTTTAAATAGTTGGTTTTGTGTTTTTTTTAAACAAACTCTTTTAAGTGTTTTCAGGAGCTGTTCCATGTCTACAGAGATGTCAACAAATTATGTATATATGTGTTAGAGGTAGACAGCTGGGCCTGCAGTTACACCCCCCGACCCTTCTAGGCTTTCAGGATTCTCAGGGACCCCAATCTGAGACACCCGCCCCCCCACCCCCGCGACTGGTTGTAGATGGCATGGGACCAAGAGTCAGTCCCGACTAGCAATTTCAAGGCTTAGGAGATGGGAAAGGTTGTAGGATAGGGTGAAGTCCCTCGTCGTTCCCAACCACAAAATCACAACTAAAGCATTGAAAAGCGTATTCTTTTTCAGCAGTTTCACAGAATATGCCTGAGCTGTAAAATTGTAATGCCTCTCTTAACCTGCCTTGAGCCAACATAAGAATTCATTGGTCTCTAAACTGCCCCACTGCTGTCTTGTATTTGTTGAAAGAACGTACAGAGTAAGTCATTGCCATTACTGGTAACGAGTGATGTATTTCAAAGTACCTTTCATGCCTTTCATTACGTCTCAAAGACTGGAACGTATATGCGTATTCTTTCAAGAATCTTCAGTAGTCATCCATTTAAGGCAATTTTCTGGGTAGAAAAAAAATCTTTTTGAAGCCCTTTTGGGTTTTTACTGAAATGTAGACTAGCAATGAAATTACAGGTTTCACTGCCTCGTCAAAGAGTTTGTTATGGTTGAAGCATATGTGTAACTGTTATTGGTATTTTCATAACTTTTTTGCATTTATAAAAATAGTACTTGCTCACAGTAGAAAATTCAGAAAAAAAACTATGAAGAAGAAAATCAGCATAATTCATAAACTTATCTAGAGAGAACAGCTATTAACTTTAGCTATGGTTTTCTCCATTACTTTTTTTTTTTTTAATTTTTTTTTAACATTTATTTTTGAGAGACAGACCGAGCACGAGCAGGGAAGGGGCAGAGAGGGAGAGAGAGAGAGAGAGAGAGAGACAGAATCTCAAGCAAGCTCCAAGGCTCTGAGCTGTCAGCACAGAGCCCGACATGGGGTTGAACCCACAAACCGTGAGATTACGACCTGAGCCGAAGTCGGACGCTCAGCCAACTGACCCCTCCATTACTTTGTTTGTATGTGTATGTAGAATTAGCCACGTTTTTAGGTCCTGCTTATTCCTTAGTGTTAGACTATGATTATTTTTTCCCATTTAAAAATATTTGAGGGGCACCTGGGTGGCTCCATCAGTTAAGCACCTGACTTCCACTCAGGTCATGATCTCATGGTTCGTGAGTTCAAGCCCAGCATCGGGCTCTGTGCTGATAGCACAAATCAGCTTCTGATCCTCTGACTCCCTCTCATTCTGCACCCCCCCCACCTCGTTCTTTCTTTCTGTCTTGCGTGCACACTCTCTCTCTCTCTCTTTCTCTCTCTCTCTGTCTCAAAATAAATAAACTTTAAAAACGTTATTTGAGACATGATTTTCATGGTTTCATATGCTTGCACATGATTACACCATAATTTATTGAATCACTTCCCTATTGGGCTGAAAGTTTGCTTCTAATTTCTTTTTATACATGATGCTGTAGTGAGTATCTTCTGCACGTCAGTATTTGCTTGCATGTCCGGTTATTTCTTTGGGATTAATCCTTAGAAATAAGTTGAATCAAAGGCGTCAACTCTTGGTACTGGATACCTGCTGCCATGTTGCTTTCCAGAAACCTTGTAAGAATTTCTTTCCAGTAGTAGAACATTAAGATGTCTGCCTCTTCAGAAAGTGCTCCCTTTTTTGCATCTCTGGCAATTTGTTAGAGTAAAATCTTCAGTTTCAATAGTATTGCTAAATTCCTGTGTTTTACTCTCTCACACTTTCTAGGTAATATCTTTCCTTATTTTGTGCTGTTTCTTGATTGTAGATGTCAGTAATTTATGCAACACTGGCTGTAATAGTAGCAGGGGAAAAGAATGAGGAAAATCTTCAGCAAATAGGTTTTCCAATGAGACTTTCTCTGGGTCAGCTAAGTCTCTGTCAGATGCCTCAGGGAGTCCAAACAAATATGGTGAATGGCACGATATAATGTGCTACTCGAGACCTCTGTTCTTGGCTGTTAGGGAAAATAGACACAACCCTTGGACAGGCTGTCCCAGTCGCATATGGAGCATAACCTCAATGAACTTAACCTCTTTGTTACAGGACAGAATTCTTGCTTCCTTTAGGTTATAGTTCGGTGTTCCCTTAGGAGGGAAAAATGGTTGAAAAATGAAGACCTTTCTCATTACTCCTCTGATATCCAAGTATCTTAGAAGGACACTTTTATAGCTGGGGGAAGAGGCCATGCCATTCCAACCTGGCTGCAGCCCGAACGTATTCCATCTTGAATGTTCTGCCCAGTGGAGGCAGCCCTGCCCTCCTGCCCCTTCTCCTCCTCACTGCCCTGCCTCCTTTAAAACGTATGGATCTCCACAAAGACTGTTTAGTCTGACAAAAATAAGTAAATAATCTGTGCAAAAGGATTAGCCTTTACACATTCTTGTTTGTTATGGAACATGTGAGTCTGCCAGATGGAGAGGGCCAAGCATCGTTCCATTAATGTTGCCTCAGACTAACTGTCCTCGCTCGTGGTCGCTCTAAAGGTTGAGCAGTAGGCAAACCCAGGTGGTCTTATTTTCATCTCTCCCTGAGAAACGGGCTTGTCCTCGCTGGGATAAGTGTTTTGTTTTGTTTTTGCCTAATGGTGACGAAGGTGGAATGAGACCCGTCTCTGAATTCCTGTCCCTTAAAGAGTAGTGGAAAAGAGACCCAAGGAGAGGGGAAACAGAATTTTCAGCACTGGGCTCCATGCTGGGGGCGAATGGGACAACAATTTCAATGCTCTGTGCTCAGCAGTTTTGCAAAATCAGGATGGGCTTTTCGACCAAGGTGTTTTAGTGACTTCTCGGGAGAGAGCAGGTGCTCGCGAATTTTTTGGTCGAGCACCTCGGCTTTTGTTAGACTCCTAAAGATTTCATTCCAGTTCACAGGATCTATCTTCTAGCCTTTGATTTCATGCAGTTTCTGGTATCTGATTCGTGCAAGACACAGTGATAACACCTTTCAGTTTTTTCCCTCGAAAATCATCTGTGCACATGTGAGGGGTCTTATTGGTGAGTGAGCAGCCAGACTCTCCCGGCTCATTTTCTCTTCTGAAATTTACATACTGTGAAAAATACAGAAGAACCTGAGAGCCTTCAGATGCGTTTTGTGGTTTGCCCAATTCAGACATGGACCTCGGGAGGCCAGTTCTAACTTTCAGACTCCTCACGTGAATAACATTAAATCCTTAGGATTCTGAGGACAGACCCTAGTGTTTGATATGCCCTTGCAGACCTAAGCACAAATGCACCATCATGGGCAGGAAGCAAAAGATTCAGGGCCTCTTGTGTGATGGCCTAAAATTTCAAGAGCTGTGTGAAAGACCTTGGTTATAAAGCCAAGGTCACAGGTGGTGCCTTGGAATTCATGGGCTTCTCTCCAAAGGGTAGAGCTGCCTTGTCAGCGGGTGCATACCCCTCCTCGGTGGGTGATGTTGCTGGCCCAGTAAGGGATTAAAGCCCCAGTACTGGTCTGTAGCCTGAGACTACTACGCACGGTCACCCAGGCCCGTAAGTTAGTTGGCAACCCTCATCAACTGACCTCCTCGCCGCTTTCAGTGACCACCCCGGCTTTTGGAGCACGCCTCCCGGCTGCTCCGAGTCCTTTGTTTTTGGTCCTTGCTGCTTGCTGTGTTTAGACCTTTGTCAGTCCTTGGTGCAGAAGCCTTCCAGCTGGTGTGCCCGCTGCTGCTTTATCTCCTTGTCATGAGTCTGATCGAGAATCTTCCCTTTCAGCAACTCAATACTAATAGTGACGTCATGGCAGAGGCAGCTAATGTGTGTGGAGTGCTTCCTACATGGCAGGTGTCATTGCCGTTTTAATCTTACTGACAGCCTCCTTGTAATAAAAGCAAGTACTGCCATTATCCCCATTACATAAATGGTGAAACTGAGGCACAGAGAGGCTATATAAGCTTTCAGCAGTCCTAGAGCTACAAGTAAGGGGAGCCAGGATTGACCCCTAGTGGCAGTGGCCAGCTCTTTAGTTGCATACAAGGCTTCTTGTGGTTTGAGCCAGGGCGCACTCTCCAGCTGCCGCACCCCCCCCCCCCCCCCCCCCCCGGCTCCAGCCTGCCACTGGACCCTTGGTTATGCTCTTCCCCTTCTTGGCCTCAGATGCCCCTCTGGGAGGGGCGACAACATTGACCAATGCGCGGAAATCATGCGGGACATATGATAAATGCAGAATCCCAAGTCTCAACCCCAGAAATTTTGATCTGGGCGGCTTGGAATGAGGACAGGCACCCGACGACAGGTAACCCTGGTGAGCACAAGGTCAGGAACCACTGCTGTGGAGTGTTGTATTCCTGGGTACCTGGCACACCCTGTCTGAGTCATTGCTTTAATTCTCTGTGTCCGGTTCAGATGGGGGCAGGGACAGTGTCTTTCATATTCATTGCTTGTCTCCTTGCCTGGGAATAGAGTAGTCACTCAGTAAAAGAGGATGTTTAAATCCTATCAGTTTGTCATCTCCTTTTAAAGGCTGAAAAGAAAGAATGTGGTGCCTAAACTACTTTACTGTGCAGAGAAGGCCAAAGGTTTGTGAAATGGAATGTCTCTCCTAGTCCACAAGGATTGAGCTTCTCGGAGAGTAATGGCCATGCTGGCCCTGAGTTGTCCTAAACATCAGCCACCAGGATAGTAACTAGTTGCCAGGAGTGACTTCTGAGCTTTGCCGTAACTGTGATGAGCAGTTTGATTGTCCCCACCCAGATGCCCGTGGGGCTACCCCGCAGTAGGATAATGAGGAGGCATGGAACCTGGTGTGTCAGGGTTGGCCAGCCCCCAGTTTGCACTAGGAGGTAGTCAGTGGCCCGTCAAATCAGCAATCACAGCAGAAGTGGGGGGTCAGAAGGAGCAACAGAGAACCTCAGAAGTCTCACGAGAGAGGAAAGCAAAGCACGGATTCAGGATTAGAATGGCTGTCGTTGGTAAGACACTTACACTGTGTGCCTGGTGCTGAGTGTGCTAATACTAATATAACCCTCTGAACTGTTCCCATTTCATGCGTGAACAGTCTGAAGTTAAGAGTGGTCAAGTGACTGTCTGAAGGTCACTCAGTTGATGCAGCTGAGATTTGAGACTCCAGTGGAAATGGTCAAGGGCATCAGGAGAAGAAGCACCATCAGAGGAGGGAGGGATGGTCCTCCTGCCTGTTTCCTTCCATGTCCTACCTATTCTGGTTGTGTGTGTATGTGTGTGTGTGTGTGTGTGTGTGTGTGTGTGTGTGTGTGTGTGTGTGTTAAGTTTGTTTATTTTGAGAGAGCATCAGTAGGGCATGGGCAGAGGGGGAGAGAGAATCCCAAGCAGGCTCTGTGCTGTCAGCACAGAGCCCTAACATGGGGCTCGAACTCACAAACCTCAAGATCATGACCTGACCTGAAATCAATAGTCGGATGCTCAGCTGACTGAACCACCCAGGCACCCCTGTTTTGTTCTTCTCAAAGTCGTATGTATTGATGGTTACCTCCAACAACAAAATCATCTACCAGCATATAAGTAGTCACATGAAAACCAGAGCTCTCTACCCCTAAACCTATACCCCATATCTATGCCTCTTAATGGTAGCTTCTGATGAGCTGCTTGGGTGTCTTTCCTAAATGTCCTGATGGAGAAGTAAGTCTTAACTAAGCCTTGACCTCCAGACTCAATTAGCCTTTTGTTGCAAAGGTAGGGAATATATGGAGGTAGAACTTCAGAGGGCAGAGAGTCTTCCAGAACTGCTGTCCTTACTGGAGGGCTTATGTGGAGTCAGGTGTGAAAAAGACTCTGGAAATGGAATTCTTCCTCTCTCCACTCCTGCAGAACGTCACGTTCAGAAATGAAGGCCGTCCAGGGACAGCAGACGTCACCACCAGCTTCTTCTCAAACACTCAGGTGTTGTTTTAACCCCGGATGGCCTTCATTCCCTTGCCCTGGACTCACATGCACAAACATACACCTACACATGCCTCTTGTGTTGTGCTTGTTGCTTAGGTAATATGTTTTTGATACCCAGCAGGTAGATTGGCTAGAAGCTGGTAACATGTTCTGGAAGATTCAGCCCGGTGTTGATCGAGAGTGATTTCTTGAACTCAAAACTGTGGGCTTCACCCTTTATGCTCTGAGAAAACCTCTTAGTAGAGATTCAGGCTTTATTCCCTATTCCTCCTGTATCTAGCTGTGTTTACTTAGGATGGGATGGGCTGTAGTTATACCGAGTGACGAGAAGCGAGTTTGAATTGTTCTGAGGTTCAGAATATTCTAACTAAAAGAGATCATGCAGTCCAGTAGTTTAAAACTTTTTTAAAAAAATTACAGGACCCTGTCCAAAAAAATTCTAACTTGGAAGCCCAATAGAGAAAACAGATTATGGCAGAACTGGTCGCCTGTAGTTATCCTGAGAGGGTTATGCAAAAACTAAGGCTCTGTAGATAGAGTCTGCAGTTTGCAAACCCCTGATTGAGTCCAACCCCTTTATTTTGGAGATAACGAAAACTGAGGCTCGGCGCGTTAAAGTGACTTGTCCAAGGTACCCAGCTGGTTATTTGGGGGTGTTGAGAAGCAGATAAGATCTCCAGGTGTGGCCTTCCCCAAAGTAGACACTCGGCCCCGGGCGTCTTGATCTTCCACCAGGCACGACAACAGCAAAGATAAAAATTAGGTCGTTGTAGCAGTCACAGTACAAAATGTTTTCCAACTTGGCAGACTTTGGGGAACTCCTGCCCCTAGACGTGCCTCCCGGCCGGCTCTGTTGGTGGTCAGCAACAGCGGATTGCCACAGGGCTGCGTAGCACGCACCCGGAGAGGCGGATTCTGGAGCAGACGACTTGCCTCCCTTCCCACTCTCCCCTGCTTACTCTGTAACCTCGGGCAAGCTTGATTTCTCCGTCTCCTTTTCTTACCTGGGAAACGTGACAACGTAATAAGCCTGCACCGGGGATCCGATGAGATACCGCGCACGTCTCGCGTGCGACAGCACAGACGGGGTGCTTGATGGTGACGTGCTTGGCTTGTGGAACTGGCGGCTGTAACGGTGGCACTGGTGCCGTTCGTGCTCACAGTTGAGGTGGTATCGATTACTGTTCAGGCTGCTCTGGCGTCTTCCAGCTCAGGTGCTGACGCTCGATGCCCCGTCCCATATCGCAGCTCTGTGCTCTAGTACCTACCGTTCACCTTGCTGAAATGGGAAAGTGCCGTCATCCTCACTCAGCTGAGGGCCACGCGTAAATGCCCGTTAATGACCTTCGTTGTTGTAATCATTTTTTGTTGTTCACTCCTCTCTGCTCCTAGCAGAGTCTTCGGAAGGTAGTTGGTGCTCATTAAATGTCTGTTGCTATGAAGGGTATGCTGTACCATCAGAAAGGGAGGAAGAACCTGGAGCCAGTGTGGGTGACTCTGCTTAGCCTCGAACTTGGCTCTTCCTGTGCCCTGTGCTCCCTCCCCTTAAACATCTCTTGTTACCAATTCCCACACTTGTGACTCTCTCTTCGTGCAGCACTCTCTTCCGGGGAGCTTCCTGGTTGCTCTTTCATCCCGACACCCTAGTACCTACCTCAGCCTGGATGAGCACTCGGGACATGGATAGACGGGTCTTCTTGTCACAGCTGGGAGACCTTGTCCCACTCAGAGAACACACTCTCAATTCCCAACTGCGCCCGTCACTTACTGTGAACTATTTGGGGGGATTCAAACCAGAGCAAATAAATGATTAGTAGAAGAGTGTGCACGTCGTTCAAGTGAATGCTCAAGTCCTTACTGCAGTTAGGTAACAGGCAGCAGTCGTGGTAGCCGAGGGCCATGAAAACGAGAGAGGGAGTCAGCAGTGTTGATGGTGTTCTCTATGGCCTGGGATTGTGTGTGTGCGTGGCGTGGGCACACATTCATCTTCATGGCAGACTCAGAGCCTGATTTTGAGGTAACAGAGATATCAGACCTTCCTTGAGCTTTTCTTAGCAACAGCTTGGTGGCTGGAAATAGAAAATCAGCTTCTATAGGTAAAAAATCGTCTTTTCTAATACTACCTGGAACAGCGGTTTTCAGCGTGTGGTTCCTAGCTGAAGAGCATCAGCATCCCTCGGACTTTATTAGAAATAGAAATTCTAGGGTCCCACTTCAGACTAACCAGATCTTTGGAGGGGTCTTTGGAAGGGGGGCCCAGCGATCCATGTTTCTGCTACCCCCTCCCCTCCAGCAGTTCTGGTAAGCTAAAGCCTGAGAGCCTCGACCTTAGAAATTGCTTCCTGATTCATCACCAGACCACGGTCCTAATTAGGAAGGTGCTCTTGGGGAATGGAGGCCTAGATTGGGTTCTAGCTCTCGAGTCATCTTTATTCTGAGGCTGACGGTGTCCAGATAAGGAGAACTAGGTACATTGGGTTTGATGTCCTTTAATCAAATAAATCTATCGTTGATGGATAAGAGGCAAAGGATGACTAATACCATCTTCTAAACTAGAATGTTAACAATACTTACTGATAACAATATAACCAAGCAGATTCTGTTGCTGGTTTTTATTTTATTTTATTTGTTTGCAAGAGATTTGTTGTAGCTTCCATTAAGATGCGTTTTATGGGTAATAAATACTATATCTGCCAACGGTCACTGACTTTTGATTTCTGTTTTGGATATGGAGTCCTATTATTACCAAACTTAATTATATGACACCTCTCTCTTTAAAGGATTTCATGGCATATTTATTGAGGTATTGAATAAAAATCAATCTAAAGTATTTTATGATGCTCTAGGTAATCTTTGGAAAGATCCTAGAAGTTGCAAGGTAAGGGTTAATAGTCCTGGCATAGCCACTAAAGGATTATTTTCAAATTGGATAGAAATCATGTTGCATGTCATTAGAAGCGTGGAAATTTGGGGGTTGAATGCATGAGAGCCATATCTATGATTTTCAGGACCTCCAGTGTGAAACAGAAGAACCTGGGTTTTGAACGCTTAAAGAGTGGTAGATGGCTTGGCTAGATTTGAGCTATCCCAGTGTTAGTAAGACTTTCAGAACATGTGACTGGACTTAATTAGACTCTTAGGAGAAAGTCTACCGTAAATAGTCCTTTTAATATACTTTTTGCTAAAAGTGTTCAGTTAATCTAGGCTTTACTGAAATCTACAACATTGGGCAAATCTCTTTTGATTTCCTGGACTCTTCTTTCGGTTTTGAGTTTTTGTTTGAATCTGGAAAATGATAGGTGTTGGTTTAGATGATCAATGCCTGTTGTACCTTCATTAAAGGAACAATCATTTTTACCTATAGAGTGGAAATCAGAATATAAATCAGATGCAAACTAACTTTTTTTGCTAGGTTTTGCTAGTCTGAGAAAATTTCATATGCCATTTTAATAATCTTTCTTGTAATCTTTTCAGAATCTGTTTAGGAAAAGAAATATGGCAGATTCGTTCTTTTGAATTAATGGGAAAGATCAAAAGTTAGTGTATGTTTCATGTGTTTTCGTGGTAATTTTGCATTTAAATAAGCATCACTGACTCTTGTTAATAGAAACTTTTCTTGTGTATTTCCTTAGTTGGCATGTTGAAAATGTTACTGTGTAATTTCCGTAGTGGGCATCTTAAAAATGTGACTGTCTAGATTGTAGAATTTACATAAGCTGGGCCATTAACTGATATTTGCATTTTCATTTAGGTTTTGTCTACTTTCTTTTTGTACTTTTTTTTTAAATGAAAGGTATCATCCCTCTAAATCCTGAAATACTTTCTTACAGTGATCCGTATGTGAAACTTTCATTGTACGTTGCGGATGAGAACAGAGAACTCGCTTTGGTACAGACAAAAACAATTAAAAAGGTAGGTGCCCATCCTTAATTAAATTTCATGTAAGTCATAATTTAATACAGTTGCATTAAGTACTTTGGCTGTGTAGAATTTGATATTTTAAGTTTGGCAATATTTTAAGCATCTCCCAGTTATAATCTATAAATTTAACATAGACCACCAAGCTTTTCAGTATTATCTGAAGATATCCATTCTGGCTTTTAGTTAAATGACTTTAAAACCAATATTCTTAAAAATAAGTATTATTACAGGTAGCAATCTTTTCTCCAAAGAATACAGCAGAGCAAGGGTTCGTTCTGGTTGGCTTGTTGTTTTTCATGAAGACATTTAAAATAATTTAAAACACATTTAATGGAACGGAGTGGAGTGGCTTGTGAAATCGGTAGGCACAAAAGTAATCGTTTTACTTGAAACAAATATTACCGAAGGAAGTAAAATATTTGCTTAGTTCCATGAAACCATTAACAAACTATACATTTATGTGTATCTGTTTTCTAAATCTTACACGATTTCATTACAGATGTTTCCATAATTATATTTTAATTTATTTATACGTTTCCGTGTGTGCGTGCTTGTGTGTGTGTGCGCGTGTGTGTGTGTGTGTGTGTGTGTAAATATAAGCTTTTGCTCCGTATTTGGGGGCACTTATTGAAAGTGTAGGTTTTTTAAAAAAATCAAAAGTACTGTTTTCATTTTCGCTTCAGGATTTACCCATTACTAGTATTTTCCCTATCACCTCTGTGGGGTGGATCCTCTGCTACTTTGGGTGACAAGCATTTCCTGGAGAACACGGTGGCTTTAACAAAACGCTAACTCTCCTCCTATTGTGCAGACACCGGAGCTCCTTGAGGGGGTCGTTGTGTATGTAGAAGGCACCGCTTACCGTTGAGCGTCCTCCACCTGGCATTGTGACCGGCATTAAAAATCTGTTTTGCAAACAGGAGCCGGGGTTTCGCTTAGCCGGGAGGACTCCCGCGAAGCGCGGAGGCCATTGTTCCCCGGAGTTAGGCGCTGTCCCCGCGGCAGCCGGCAGCGCGGGGAGCGGGGGCGCCCGCCTGGCGGGGCCTCGCGGCGCGGGCCAGCCGGGGAGCTGGGCGCCCGCACGCGGAGGGAGCGGGGAACCACGGCCCCCGAGCGAGCGGCGCCGCGCCCGGGGATACCGAGATGGCTTTTCGTGCTCGGGGCGGGCCGCCGCCTCCCTCCTCGCCCCGGTAGGGTAGCGGGTGGAGCGCCGCAGCCGGGGCCGCCGCGCCTCGCTCGCTCGCAGCCTCCGGGTTAGTATTTCTGTGCTGCGCGCGTTCGCTCGGTTTTCCGAACTGCCGTCCTCCTCCTGCCTCGTGGCCGGCCGCCTGGTCCTTGGTGCGCTCCTCCCTCACCTGTCTTTTTGCCTGTCGCTCCGTGCATTTGGGGGCCGCCGGGGTCGGGGACCGCAGCAGCCCTCGGCAGGCCCGGTCCTGCCCTGCCTCTGCAGCCGCCTGCCCGGCACCTCTCCCTTCTTCTCTGCTCTCTGCCACTCCTTACCATCCCCGGCTCCATTCGTAGCGAGAAGTACGAAGCCCCGTCGTTTCGGATCCGGATCGGATTCCCTCCTGAGTTGTGGGTGGGCGAAGTGCTGAGTTTAAAAAAAAAAAAAAAAAAAAAAAGAAAGAAAGAAAAAGAAAAAGAAGAAAAAAGCCAGTTCGGTGTTGTGTGAATTCTGTGTTTGTTGTTTTTTATGGTGCGTTTCGTTTGTGTTCCGTCTCTGCTCCTTCGTGTACTAGTGCGTGAAAGGATATAGATGGATAAAGGCAAATCTCATTCAGACTAGAAACGCACGCAGCCTTCGGTGAGGTGGTGATTTTTTCAGTCTCAGGTTTTAGATACGGTTTTTGAGAGATGTACTTAAGAGTGTTATGCGTGTCCAAATGCATGAACGTGTATGTGTGTATTCTTTCACAGTGTCTGTTTCATCGTCATTTCAAGGGATGCTTGCGGTCCCCCTTTTGTCCATACTGAGGACAAAAGTATCCTCTCCATGTCCTTGTGAGATAAATATTTAGATAGATGGGTATGGAGATGGATAGATGGACAGACAGAGGAATGGGTACAGAAGGATTGAAGGATAGAGGGGTGAAGATTTTTTAAAAACTGGTTACTTGGGGGGGAAATGGGAAAATTCACTTTTGGTTCCTAACTGGCGGGTTTTTTTTCATGTACTATAATCTGATCATCAGTACTGTTCTTTATGAAATATTCCTCAGGTTTCAGTGTTTACATAAATAGTGAATACTTTCACCTTTCTGCCACCTGCTTCCTTGCTCTCCAGAACAGATTTGTGGTAGGTTGAGGGAAGTGAACAAAGTTCATTAACTTCTTGATGAAATAATGATAGCAATGTGAATTTCTTGAAGGATATGTTTATGTTTTCATGATGATGGCTCTTTGTAGGCCCCTGACATTATTCTGATGCATAGCATGCAATTTGTGGTTTATCTATGAATCATCTTTTGTATAAATACATCCCTTCCCATCTAGTTTGGTTTATAGAATAGTCTCAAATAACTGACTGTTTCTTTTTATTGCCATTTTGAAGATCTCTTAGCTATTATTTTTAATCACAAAAAAATGTTCAAGCAAATTATAAGGACTGCCTTGTATTAGTAACTGTTCATGTTTCAAAGACTGTAAAAGATATTACAAGATAATTTCTCTTCCAGACGCTGAACCCAAAGTGGAATGAAGAATTTTATTTTAGAGTAAGTTTTCCATTTTTCTTGTAATAATAACTTACTGTTAATTAGACTGATAGCTTATCACTACAGATTCAAATTGAGTGGAAGCTGGTAAATTTTATGTGAAATTCTTTTCGAGACCCGCCCTGGTAGCCACCTCACGTGGCCTAATTTTCAAAGACTGACTTGGAGTAGCAAAATCTAGACTTGTTTCATTTGGAGATATTTTAGAGAAGTAAAAAGAAAGTTATTTAAGTACCGTATTTTAGCTTTTCTACTCAAAGGTTTCTTTCACAATAAGGTAAAATATAATTAAAACAATGGCTTATTTCTATGAGGCATGGATTATGAGTGATTATTTTTAAATTTTTTTTAACGTTTATTCATTTTTGAGAGACAGAGACAGAGTGCAAGTGGGGGAGGGGCGGAGAGAGAGGGAGACACAGAATCTGAAACAGGCTCCAGGCTCTGAGCTGTCAGCACAGGGCCTGATGCGGGGCTTGAACTCACAAACCGCGAGATCATGACCTGAGCCAAAGTCGGATGCTAACCAACTGAGCCACCCAGGCACCCCGGATTATGAATGATTTTAGAAATAAAATAAAGCAATAGAGGCAACATGATTAAAAGGAATCCTAAACTTTACCAGTCCTGTCCCAGTTAGGAAGGGAGAGTTTTGTAATTCAAATATGTGGTGTGCATGGATGAGTGTAGGATAAAACTGCTTTTGGACTTCTAAATATCACTGTATTTGGTAAAATTTCCTCAACCTTGTGTCTATAACACCTAGAAGAGTTATATGTAGAAGTAACTTAATTCTGTGAATTAACAGATTACTATTCAAGGAATTTTTGTGGTGGTTCCTATATTTTTTCTACTAAAAATTTTGGAAATACTAAACTGCTCAGCTATTGAAAGAAAGGTTTTTTTTTTTTTCTTAATCTCTTCAAAATAAATATATTTTGTCTGTGTAGCTGTTATATTAAAAACTGATTTAACTCCAGAAATGCTCCAGATGAGATCTGCAGATTGGTGTAGATTCCCAAAGAACGATATTACCATTAGACCCGTTACAATTGGTCCTGATTTTTTCCTTTCAATCACAATAGTATTTTATGTGCGCAAACTTAGGTCTCTGTATACGACATCTGTTTTCTGTTATGTTCAGAGCTGAAATATGGCATCGATACTTTAATACTCGGTGGATCCTATGTGTAGCCTCTACCAGATGCTTTTTAAATTACTTCATGAAGGACTGAAAAGCTAATGGGGCCAGATAGATGTTATTGGCCCTTCGTTAAGTCTCAGATACAGCTTTCCACTTGTAAAACTCCAAATTACTTAGACTCCTTTTAGCTTAACACCTGGGTCACATTTATGTAAATTTTAGTCCATCCAAGATTGTGTCAACTTATCTTGGCTATAGATGTTTGTCAATTCTATTTTTCTTGGCTTTATAAACAAGGAAGGAGGGCTTTGTTTTATTCAGTCCGCAGATCTCTGCCGAGCACCTACTGTGGGCCGCTCCTGCAACAGCCTGTGGGCCTGTGGATGCATGACCTTCACAGAGCTTCTAGACAGATCCTAAACCCCCTATCCATCTGCTTGCTCCATCACTGAGCTGAGGCCAGGCCACGGGGCCAGAAGCCCGTAATGCAGTCCGTGCTGCGCTGTCCTCTCAAACTGTATTTCGTTCCGCTTCCCACGTGAAGCAGCCCAGACTTCATCACAGTGGACCTGAATCCCATCTCTGGCTCTGCCACCCACAACTTTTGTGACCCTAGAACTCCATCTGAGGACGCATTCTCTGTGGGTTCCTTACCTCTCCCGTAGGAGAGAGAAGTCCTCGCTTGATCGGGTAGTTTGCAGGATTTACATGCGATCATGTAAATAAGTGTGCTCACCGCCATGTCTCACATGTGATTGGTCATAAATAAATGGCTATCGAGCCAGAATGATGATTCCTGCCATTTTGGTGAGGTTTTGGTAAAGAGAAGCAAAAACATACTGAAAGCCCAGGAGCTCAGACGTTGACCCCATGGTTGCTGGAAGTGAGGACATCTTTTATTTCTGTGTTCTCATTTCAAAGCATGGGCTCTGGAGACCAGCAGGTCGGACCTGGTTGGGGTCCTTAGTTGCTGTGCATACCAGCTGTGGGCTCTTGGGCACGTTACTTTCGCTCCTTATTTGCAAAATTGGGGGAACAGCTCTCCATCATAGGTTGCTGTCAGGATTAAATGAGATCATGTGTTTTTAATATTTAATAAGCAGACAGTGCCTTACAAAATGAGCATGCAGGGGTAAATAGCTCATTTTGCTATTTTCTTCATTTTTGTCGCGGCTATTATCGATATCGTTATAGGCTTAAGAGATTTCCTGAGGCCTAGACCTTTGTGAAGATGTCACATTGGTCTCCATGTCTTTGTAGAGGAGATTTAAATTTTTTTTTTTTTAAACGTTTATTTTTGAGACAGAGGGAGACAGAGCATGAACAGGGGAGGCGCAGAGAGAGAGGGAGACACAGAATCCGAAACAGTCTCCAGGCTCTGAGCTGTCAGCACAGAGCCTGACGCGGGGCTCGAACTCACAGACCGTGAGATCATGACCTGAGCCAAAGTCGGACGCTTAACCGACTGAGCCACCCAGGCGGCCCTGTAGAGGAGATTTAGAAGCTCCCTCAAACTATTTGAAATTTCCTTTGCAGCTGAAAGCTTTTTCTGCTAATACACCTACAGAATAGCATAGAATAGGCATAGAATAATACAGAAATCAATAATAGAAAACGTGACTTACTAGATACAGGATTTACAAAAGGGGAAGCTAATTATTTAGATTACACAAGTGACCTGGGTGCATAATAAAGCATTTTATTCTTTGTCTTCTTTTAACCTTTGAACCATTCCTGCCTGTTTTTGAAAATAATATTTGTGTCCCCTTTATAGGTAAACCCATCTAATCACAGACTCCTGTTTGAAGTATTTGATGAAAACAGATTGGTAAGTGGGTCCTAGCTCTCGATCTTTGCTTCATTTTTTAAAAACTGAATTTTAAAGCAGCATTTTCGAATTCTATCATCTGTATTGTATTTCCGGTAGTACATATGCACCCCCACTGCCAAGACCGTCTTTGTCCTGTTACTGTTTTATGATTCCGACAAATACTTTCGTATGGCTAGGACAGGAAATTTATTTGTATATATGCATGTTTTCATCACAGTCTGTACCAATGAAAATCACACTAGTGATACATCAGAGCCTACGCCTATGCTGTTATATTGGGGCTATCCAACAGTAGGCACATCTGTAAAGAAGCCATCACTCGTATAAATAAACCTTTCAGGCACTTTTAAATATAAGCCAGACTACAACCCTTTTACCCACTCAATAGCAAATCTATGGTGATTCTCTTTGGGAAAGCAAAAATCTAATTAACATTATATAGCAAAAAGCGTGTCTATATTTAGCAGGCAGAATTAAGCTGTATTTGAAAAGTGGTACCTTCTCAAGGGAAATTCATAGAAGGTACCTTTAAAGAACCAAAGATACGCCTGAAACGTGAAACTCATACAGATATTCTATATATAGATTGATAGGTGAGATATGGCCATATTACATATCTATTTATATAATATATATGACTGAGACTTCATTTTAAAAATGAAATTTCAGAAGCAAATTTGGCTTCAAGGCTTTTGGCAGAATCAGCTAACTAGAGTGGAGTGTATTCATAAGGTACCCACAAGCCAAATGTTCTCCAGCTATGAAGAGGAACATAATTATGTTCTGTGTAAGCCTTTAAGGAACTCTCAAAAGTGGTATCATAAGTCACTGTAGTCTATTGTCAGTTGTATTCAAATTTACTTTCCATGAAACTTGTATATATTTCTTTAAAAGGAGTGTTCTTGTTTAAAAAAAGGTAGACCTTATAAAAGAGATGCTGAACTATAGAGAACAAATTGAGGGTTGATGGAGGGAGGTGGGTGGGTGATGGGCATTAAGGAGGGCACTTGGGATGAGCACTGGGTGTTGTATTTGAGCGATGAATCCTCAACTCTGCTCCTGAAGCCAATATTACACTATATGTTAACTAACTAGAACTTAAGCAAAAACTTGAAACAAAGGAGTGGTCTTATGAATCCTTCTTGCTGCTGATTTAAGCTGAAACTCCCAAGTTTTTGAGCAGCTTAAACTTAATAGAATGTTTGAGGAGGAGCCTTAAAATGCAATGCCTTTAACTCTCTGCCCTTGCACATGAGACGAGCGAGTCCTAGAGCCTTTTCCGAATTGAGACAGGTCAGCCAGGGGTAGCACTGTGGTGGGGTCTGCTGTCCTCCTAAGTCCTCAGGCCGATGGTGGTGAATAGCCGGGCCTTTTAGCCTTATGATGGGACTTGGGAGGATATTTAATCTCCTGGCCTTGGTATTATTCTTCAAATTGGAAAGCCAACCAATTCTGGCCTACGGTACTGGTGCATTTTCTATTGGAATATATGGAGTCTTGATGGCTTCACATTGAACTCAGCGTTTCTTACCTTAGGTGAGAAGGTAAGAAAGGTGGCAATGCCGAATAACGAAGTCACTTCTTCTGCTTGTGTGTCTGAAGTTACTTTCTTACTAAATTGAATGAGAGATTCAGAGGAGGGCACGCCTGTTAGCGCTCCGTGTCTCATCCAGCAAATAACTGAACCAGGCAATGTTCAGTAGAGTGTCAGTCTGTGGAGGCATAGATACATCCACATACTAATCCTTATTCTCTCGTGTACTGAGAATAAAAACACCTCTCCAAAGTGAAAAAAGGCTCAGCATCGAGGAAAAATTGCCCCTTGGCAGATGCGTTGCAGTTCATTATTTTTCTTTTTAAAAGAGAAATTCGCTGTAAAAAAAGTCACTTCCCATCTCCGTTGTCTAAAACAGTGACTGTTGTTGAGATGACCTTGCTGTGGACCCTAAACTATCCTTCCAAACCCGAAAGGGCTTTGAATGCAGAGCTCTAAGCAATCAGGTGTGAATGAATAGACGCTTGGTCTGCAAAATTGTGCTTTATGGTAACTGCTCCCTAACTTGGCCCCAGGCTGTTTTCAGTGTAGTCACCAGGCACTGAATGCTGGTGGTGGTGTTCCTTGCTTCATTGGCTC
The DNA here is from genome assembly GCF_028018385.1 of Neofelis nebulosa. Classification (NCBI taxonomy): domain Eukaryota; kingdom Metazoa; phylum Chordata; class Mammalia; order Carnivora; family Felidae; genus Neofelis; species Neofelis nebulosa. Next base: position 17,743,026 of record NC_080792.1, on the reverse strand, counting down.
TTAATCCAGCTAAGATAATCCATGGCTGTAGCGGTACTTGACATTTTCAGCATTAAACAAACCAGTTTCCATTTCTCTCATGGAGATCATTTTTGGCATTTTTAAACACAAGCCTTTAGAAAACAGGTTTGGATGCATGTAAACACAGGGTTAATCCTCTACACCCTCAATTCCAGAGCTGTTGACAAAGTCATGCTTTGCGGATTTTAAAATAAACTTTTTGTCACTCTTTACAGCTTGGTATTTTTCCCTCCCATTTTCTACTGCCTTCTAAATAAGCTTCTTTGTTAACTAACTGACGTTTCTGGATCACGAAAAATAGTAAGTTTGAAACACACAGAATATATCCAAGTTGACTACAAATCCGACGACAGTTTTTTGAACTTGGGCTTTTATTACTTAGGTCCATTTTGGCTCTGCACAAAAATGGTAAGATTCCATGTTTGTGATAATACTGCTGACTTCTCACCGGAAAACAGCTCCGGGCAGCCTTTTTTTCTGTATGGTATTTAAGTTAACTCACTACAAAAACCACATTCACACCCTTCTTCAATTTTCCTTCCTTTTCTGGTGGGGATGGGGGGGGGGGGGCTTGACGGTGATTGTTTTCCCTCCCATCTGGCATAGAAGAGAATGTTTTCTCCAGCTGCGCTCCTTGTCCCTGGTACCTCCATGTCTGACAGTCATATTATGTGTGAGATCGCACCCCCCACCCCCAGCCCTTTTCAATGAAAAATACAGTAGTAGGAGGCAGAGAGCTAACTGACAGCGTTCTGAGTTGTGCCTCCCTCCACTTAGCTATTTTGTTACTTGTAGATCATGGTCTAATTATTTAGCATAAAGGGACACTAGTCCTGTGGGGTGTGTAATCATATTTATAGTACCTTTTATTAGTTTGCATTCCATCGTGGTAATGTGGTGATATCATAAATAACAGAGAAACATAATATCCAATGCTTGTGAAAGGGTTTTCCTGCAGCCAGGGAATTTTTCCTTGTCGTTAATTTGGCTTGCCGGGGAGGTGGGGAAATAACAGTGTGTGCTCATGTGTTCAATTCCCGGTCTCGAGCATTGGTTAGAGAGTCCCAGCGCCCTGCCTCGTTCGGAAAGAACTGTCCCGTGAATTTGATGCGGTTTAGATTTATAGCAGCATGGCTTGGACTGTGTTTGCTGCCTTAGTCAGCTGTGAGAGCTCCCTGCTGGGGCCACTCCTGTCTGATGGAAAAGCAGCAGCTGGGAAGGTGCTGTTTCAGGCTCTTGCTGTTTAAAAAAAAAAAAAAAGACAGAGAGAGAGAGAGAGCAGGAGAGGGGGGAAAAACTCCACTAAGTCCACAAGCTGGCATTGGAGGGGGAGACCGTGGTCATGTGGTTCTGGCCATCCTACCCTCTGTCACAGTGTGGATGAGAGCTTTTTGCTCTTATCCAATCATGCCTGGAATGCCGCTTGCCACTTGGGTTATTTCTGCTATCTGTCGCTCTTGGTGCCGCAGTGCTAACGGTTTGGCAGATGGGACACTTTTTCTTGGAGTTTGTGCCTTCGGTTTTTGACTTCTGGCAGCGCCGGGCTTGCCTTTGCCGCTCGCCCTCTCCCTCCCTGCCCCCCTGGGCACCATGGCCCATCGGCTTCGGTTTCATTTTGGCTCTGGGCGCAGCAACACAGCCCCCGAGTCCGAGATCCTAGACCAGGAGAGGGAAGACGACTTTTTCATGGCATTCCACACGCTCCCGCGGAGGAGCGGCGCGCACCCCTTCGCCCAGCACGGAGCGGAGGACGGCGGCGGCCTGCAGGAGGCCGTGGGCGCGCTCAAGCGCAGCACGTCCATGTTCATCCCGCAGCTCCTGGGCCCGCTCGACGCGCGGCCCACCCGCAGCTCGTCCGTGCAGATCTCGCTGCAGCGCAAGGCGGCCGACGGCGCCCCCGACGCGGGCGCGCCCCCCGAGGGCCTGGACGGCGATGCGGGCTCGGCACCTCGAGCCGGCGGCCCGGAGCCCCCGGAGCCCGAGCCCCCCGGGAGCTCGCCTCCGAGGGCCGCCCGGGCCCCGGGCCCGCAGCTCAACGGCACGTGCGGCCGCCAAGCGCCGGGCCCCGCCGCCTGCGAAGGCCGCGAGGAGGCCGCCCGGGGCCCCGAGGGTGGCGGCGGCGGCGGCGGGCTGCGGATCCAGCACCGCGCCTCCAGCGCCGATGTGCGCCAGGTGAGGCTGACGCCCTTCGGGGCCGACGGCCAGAGCAGCCCTTCGGCGCCGGAGCCCAGGCGCTGGTCCCTGCAGCACGTTCCGGATGCTTCTGGAAGCTCTGGGAAGCGCTGCTTCGTCTTCCAGTTGCAGCAGCCACAACCGGGCGCTCCGGGGCTGGGCGGTGACTTCAACTTCGGCTTCACCGGCACCAAGGGCGACCGGCTGGTGAGGTACCCCCGCATCCGGCTGGAGAGGAGCACCTCGTACCCCACGCAGCCCCGAGCGGAGCGCGGGAGCCCCACGGAAGAGCGAGGCCACCCGGGTCACCCGGAGACGCCGCCTCGGGGCCGCAGGGGGGCTCCCGAAATCCACAGGACGAACTCGGTGGAAAGGACGCCACAGGGGCAGGGCTGCACGTTTAAGATCAGGCAGGATCAAAACGCGGGGCAACAGCACTTCAGAATTCTCGTGACTCGGGGGCCGGAAGAAGCCCCCCAGAATCCCGAGGAGAATAACGCCAGCAGCCCCGGTTCCACGGTAGCTGGCGCCCCGGTAAGTTGGCGTGCGTGTCGGTGTGACCGCGGGTCTGCAGGGACTGAGTCAAGCCAGAAGGCTTCTTCGGCAGCCTAATTAAAACAGACTTCATCCTCTTCCTTTCTGGGAGTTTCCCTCCTTCGGGCCAATGTAACAATGTCTGGCCGAGCTCTGAGATCATGATTTGTAGCCCCGTATTTGGTAGAGGCCCATAAAACTAGCTAGCGTTTAAGAAGATACTGTTTCTTTAGATCCTAAAAGTCGAATAACGTTGACTTCAGAAGTTTTGAAGATCCGCACAATCCTTGCACCCCCACCCCCACCCCTTTCCACCTTCTGAATAAAAGAATTTTTAAAACTTATTACTTTAATCTGCCAGTGACTCAACGTGTTGACATTGGAAACGCATTTAAAAGCCAGTCACTTGCGCGCGTAGCCTGTGATAACAGTTTTATTTAAAAATAATCAGGTCTAACAAAGGTGAGAGAATATTGCAACACTTGAGTGGCGGCTCTTAACTAAGTGCGTGTAAAGTCTGATCAGTTCTTCTTAATGGCCCTTTTGCTGTGGAGGGTTGGCCCTGGTTATATAATTTATTGTCTTTGGGTTTTTGTCCCATTAAGGAGTACTGCAGAAGAGTAGTCACGCTAATGGGACAGTAAGAAGTGTGTTTTTGAAGCAGATGGGCTCATGGGCCAGGGCTGGGCAAAACTGCCTGGGGACTTGTTAATGGTCAGGTGGCAGTGGCCGCGCAGCTGAACACTGGCCACTTGAGTGTCTAAGCCAGACGCTGCGTATAGAATAGCGAGTGCCCTGTCTCCAGCTGTGGAAACAGACGCCCTAGAACAGACTTTGGCCTTTATTTCTCTTGTATTCCTGCGGTCTCCCTTTCCGTGAAATGGAGTGCGAGAAGACAGCTGCTAACTTCACCAAGCAAATGATGACTCTGCAGCTTTCATGGTTGATAGTGGGGTGAAAAGCGTTGCATCAGTTAGCTTTCCCTTCCCTGGTAATCACCAGCCACTGAGGGCTCTGTTTCAACAACACGCTCCTTGTCTGTTGAATTGGATTCCCCACCGCCCCCCCCCACCCCCCGGGTTTGTGGGATGACTGGTTTGGAGGACATGGTCATGAAACATGTAGGGAACATTTTGTTTGGGTTTTAGTTGCGCACTGTGACTTTTCAAAGCTCATGGCTGAGTATTACTGTGGGATTGTATCTTCTTTTGTTGCTGTGTGTTCAGAAATGTTTTTGGCTGTTCAAGCAAACTGTATCACACTGCTCCATCATTGGTTGTCACCATTTTGAGGATGTAATCAGATGCTAAATGCAAATACGATAGTTTTCCTGGTATCATATGAATGTTTCTTCTTCTGTTCTCTTCCATACTTTTTTTTTTTTTTTTTTTTTTAATATCTAACCCTTTTGTTAGGACATGTCTAAGTGCTTAGTCTTGAACTCAGCCAATACCATTTTTATATAATTGTACACATTTCGGTAGCATTTTGATATTACAATACTTCTAACCTTCATCCCAAGAAAGTGTGTCAAACAGTTGTAGGCGTCACTGGGCGACATAGTTCCATGCTGAACTTGGACCACCTACCAGCTGAGGTTTGATAAGCAAAATGCATTCCTAAAGTTAGCTTTTTGTTTTTTCCTTTTATTTATTTTGAGACAGAGGCGGGAGGAGAGAGAGAATCCTAAACAGGCTTTTTGCTGACTGGGCAGAGCCCGACGCAGGGCTTGAACCTGTGAACCGTGAGTTCATGACCTGAGCCGAAACCAAGGGTCAGACACTTAGCTACCCCAGCGACCCTGCATTCCTAAAGTTTTGATAACTCTTCGGTTCTATTGCCAAAAACTTAAACCATTTTGTAGTTGGATGTCGGCGTTAGATGGGATTTATATAAAGTCTCATTTGGCTTGAGATTTCTAATGTAATTAGAAAATAAATAGAATATTCTAAAAATTATGGGTTGATACAAGGGCTAGCCCTCGAAAGAGCTATTAAAGTGGGAAACAGATTTCCTCAAATTTGGAAACTTAAGATCTAGTATAAAGAGCTTTTCTTGAGAACAAGTTTGGTCGCAGTTTTATAGGTGTGGTTTTCACATGTGAGTTTTTAATCAGCAATAATCGCGCCTCGGATAAACCTCATTGGCTACAATACTGCCACTGCGCAAAGCTCATATGTGAATTTTTATATATCTGTGTATTTTTGTTCACATACATGAATCGGTAAATTGTTGGTCAGCAGCTGGTGCTTTCTAAGCAACAACTTTTTTCTTTATGAAGCAAAAACAAAACTCGTCACGTAAGGGACCTGTCGGCCCCATTCAGCACTTTGTCCGCGTTTCGTACGGGCAGGGGTGTTCGGCGTAGGCAGCAGCGACCCTGGCCTTATTTATCTTGAGGGAGAACATTCACTTGGACGTCTGCAGTCTGGCTGCCACCAGGCTTTCTTCATGTTCACATATCTGCTGCTTTGGTGGAAAGGGTACTTTATTACCAGGTCACGTGAGAAATTGACTAAAATCCTTTGCAGTCTGGTTTTAAAATGACGTGAGAAATCTTGCTTTGTTGGGCAGACCACTCAGGATTCCTTTTACAAATGTGCTCATCTTGTATAGTCTGTGCCTTCGACCTTAGTACAAGGTTATCCTGTTGAGTATTTTTCTGTGTCTCTGCTCCCACACATCCTATTGGGAGTAAACCTCACATGTAACATGACTTCAAAAAATGTTAACCAGCTAGATTCCTGGGGAAGAAAAATACACGGAAACCCATTGCGCTGATGTTTTTCCATCTGGCCCACCACCCTTGCACTGAAGTCGAATTGCTTCTTGTAGTCATCCGTTATGATCTTTCAGAGGGCTTAGAACTGAGCTATCCTGTTTGTGGCATTATGAACCAGTCATTTAAAGGAGAACTTATTGGGGGCTCCCGGGTGGCTCCGTCGGTTAAGGGTCCAACTTCAGCTCAGGTCATGAGCTCATGGTTCATGGGTTCGAGCCCCATGTCGGGGTCTGGGCTGACAGCTCAGAGCCTGCAGCCTGCTTCAGATTCTGTCTCTGGCTCTTTCTGCCCCTCCCCAGCTTGTGCTCTGTCTCTCTGTCTCTAAAATGAACACGAAAAATTTTTTAAAAAAAATAAAGGAGAGCTTCTTTTCTTAGTTTTTAAGTTGCTTGGTTTGCTTACAGACTGCTTAACTGTATTCAAGTTTTTCCGAGGAGGTAGGATCACTGTTTGCCAGTACGGGTGCCCCTGTTCAACACCGTTTCAGGCAGAGTCACAACTAGGTTCTGTATTTTACCAGCTAAGTTCTCTGATCCCATTAAGTTAAGTGTCCAAGGTCCACTGTGGATGTAACAACGATACACTGGGCGCTTGGAAAGTTTCAGAGGCTGTCTCCAGTTGCTTGTGGACATGGTTTCCAGCGGAAACAGAGGGAGGAGGGTCGGGGGGCCAAAACAGGTATTCTCCCACCCACTACGTATACTATCAGGGAAGGGAGTGTTTCCCTTTTACTTCCACCCTAGGGTCTCTGCCTTTCCATGCGCCCTCTCAGCGGACCTACACTTCACAGAAGCAGTGTAATAATAACAATCTGTTGGGATTAAACATTCACTTTACTATAAATGACAAAGGAATACCCCAACTATTTCTGTTGGTCGGGGGGAGTAATTTTAGTTTGAACCTCTTTTAGAGAAGATGATTTTACTGTACAGAAAAATCTCAACAATAGTATTAGCTGGTGTCACTTTCCTATGCATATATGTATAAACCACCCCTTTGTTTAAAAACATGTCAACAGCAGCGTAATGAATAAGAAAAAAGCTAGTATTCTTTTCATGCCCTTGGGTGTTATTGTTGTTGTTGTTGTTGTTTTAAGTTTATTTTTGAGAGAGAGAGCAGGGGAAGGGGAGAGAGAGAATCCCAAGCAGGCTCTGCACTGTGAGTGCAAAGCCCAATGGGGGGCTCAAACCCATGACCTGAGCTGAAACCAAGAGCGACACTTAACCGACTGAGCCACCCAGGCACGGCTCCCTTGGTGTCTGATTGGATCCTATAAACATTTTTTCCCTTGAATATAGTAACAGTTTCTTAATGTGATCATGTGATCACATGGGAATATTCCGATACCATGTAACAAAATTTCAACTATTTTTATGGGTGTTTTGTTTCCGCATCCCCCAGTGTTGACACAGATAGGAGTTTTTACACACAGACAAGTATGCTTGCAGTGGAATCTCCTGTCTCTCTGTAGCACTTCACCTTGAAAAATGCCTTCATTTACTGTCACTGACATCCCATTGCAGAAGCATTGCCTCTCAGCCTTCCCTGCTATCATGTGAAATAGTGCTGTTTTCCTGTTTGATGTGACGGTATGTGATGCTGTCATTAGGTGTGGAGACTAGCATATCAGATCACTTTGTTTGCGCATAATGGGAATTTAAAAAAACACCTTTGCACAATTTAAAAGTCCGTGTAGCCAAACAAGCAGTTAAATGCTTCTAATGATGTAACGTTTTTGCTGAAAATTTTGGAGACGGTGCCTCCATTCGGTGCCTTGCAGCACTAGCTTCACAGAGAGAGGGGCAGCTTTGGAGACCCACAGAGGCAGCTTGGGCAGTTGATTGACGTGTCTGGGGGGCGGTCAGAAGCCGTCTCTGAGCCTGCTCATAGGTGAAAAATGAGGGTAAAAGTGTTAAACAGCTCACAGGTTTGTGGTGAGGTTTAAAAGAGACAACAAATGTGGAAGTTCCTGATTGGTGTTAATATAGGGGTTGTTTTCCTTCTTGACCAAGTATTTGTAATACACAGATTTTTCTCTGAGGAGGATAATTAAGTTAACTGTGAACAGTTTTTGATCAGCATTAGGCACAGCATGGATTTAAGGCATACCTGGAAGTGTTTAATAACTAGCTTTGAAATGTCCTTCCTGCTGTCATCTCATCTATCCCGAGTCTCTGGCCGTCGGATAATCAGCATCCCAGAATCCCAGATCCCTAACGCCACCTGTGACGACAGTCCTTGAAAAAAATCGAATTCATGAGCTATGCATTGTAGAAAAGGACTTGGAGTTGTATTTGCTGTATTGAATTTTGAAACTCTGAAACATCTATTTTGGCTTTTCAGACACGCTATATTTTTGTATCATTTTGCTGTGATTTTTCCATTGGTTGAGTTTACTTTTCCTTCTTAAAGGTTGAGGCTTTTGAGCAACACTGATGTTATCTGTACAAAATCTCTGCATTGTATGATTTGGAAATGAGGATAGTATCTGGGAATAGGCCTTATCAGATACTGCCTTTCAGAGGGTTTTCATAAATGCTGCAGCTGTCTCTCTTGGCTAAGCCTGGTGCCAGAGTTCCTAGGCATTGAAATTAATCTATAATTTTGTAACACATGTTAATAAGAAAATTGTTACCTCTACCTAAAAGTTCACAATACCAGAAGAAATTTACTGCACGTAAGAATTATCTTAAAACATAATGAAATGTTGGGTGTCTGTACAGTTGATGGTTTAAAACTGAGCCTAATCTCAACGATAATGTATTTATACAACTTGAGATGATGAAGCACATTTTTAACAAAAATAATTAAGTGCATATTATTTTTTTTTAATTTTTTTTAATGTTTATTTATTTCTGAGGCAGAGAGAGACAGAGCATGAGTGGGGGAGGGTCAGAGAGAGAGGGAGACACAGAATCAGAAGCAGGCTCCAGGCTCTGAGCTGTCAGCACAGAGCCTGATGCGGGGCTCGAACCCACGAACCGCGAGATCATGACCTGAGCCGAAGTCGGTCGCTCAACCGACTGAGCCACCCAGGCGCCCCTAAGTGCATATTATTATTGCTGAGCTAGGTTACTGCCCTAAATGCTTTGACTTTATTATTATTTTTTTAGCTGTTAATAATACTACCAATACATTTGCAATAATGAGGAAAAAGCCGGAAATTGACAGATGGTGTCAAAACTATTGATCGAATGCATAAATACCAGAATATCCAAGTTTCCACTATAATTGCTAAAAGAAGCTTTGGAAACAGAGTTCCAGAATTGCCTGGGGATTATTGAGAGGTTTAATGTCCTGTTTTTGGTCATCCAGTTGCCTTGATTTCCACCACGCATCATAATACAACCATGTCCTACCCAAGAGAGAAGAGAACCCCAAGACAGTCTACCTGCTATATACACCCAGCTCCAGTTTAAAGATTAAAAGGGCCTAAAGGGATAGGGTGTTGAAAACGTTAGTTATAATATGTATTTCAGGAGGTCTGTGATTTTTTTCTGGGCAAATGGAGGTTCTTGAAAGATTTTTAGCTTTTCTCATTATGCATCGTGGATGAATACATGTTCTCAATGAATGTTCCTTTCTGAACCTTGTTTATTATTCCACTCCAGCTTATTTGGGCGAACTGGAGTACCGAGGGCTATAAAAAAACAAGTAAAACAGGTGGCCTCCAAGTAAGCGGTTGACGTCCTCACCGGTTCTGTGCTGTCCTGAGTTGACACTTTGGTGGTCTCCAGGCATCACCACGTTGTAACAGGAAGTCGGGCTTTCGGTACGGAGGTTGGGAGAGATTGAATTTCAAGAAGCCTGCTTTTTATACCCCGATCATTTTAGAACCATGAACTGTTCTGACACTTTGGAATCAAGTGCTTCGTGGGAAGGGAGGGGTCCTGGAATGAAAGTACCAGAAATTGGGTTGGAGGGGGTCGTCTTTCCTTCAGATTGACTGCCGTTGCTACGCTTCGTGTTCAGATCCTTTGGGTCAATTCCTTGAGGAGCCTGCCTTAACTAGCTGTTCTTTTTTGTTTCGTTTTAGAGAGAGAGAGCACTCAATGGGGAGGGGGGCAGAGGGGGAGAGAGAGACTCTTAAGTAAGCTCCACACGCAGCATGGAGTCTGATGGACGCAGAGCTCGATCCCACGACCCTGGATCATGACCTGAGCCAAAACCAAGCGTTGGACGCTCAACCAGCAGAACCGTCCAGGTGCCCCTGCTGCCTATTCTTTGAAACCATCCTGTGTTTATTTTAGTGTTAAGTGCTGTGCCATATTCTCCTTACTGGATAAGCAGAAAGTGGCAGGGGACGGAGGGTGGATTTACTCCAGGGAGACGAGACCAGCATTTCCCCCAGCAAATCTGCCTTGCGGAGCCCCTGGAATTTATTTACACAGCCTGCTTTTGTGACTGACTTGTTACAGATCAGAATGAGTCACGAGGCTTTTACAGCCCTCATCTCCTAATTTTGAGGAATCTGCTTACAACCTGTGATCTTTCATCCTGTTACCTACCTCTTTCTGGGGGGTGGGGGGGCGCTAAGAAAGGGTAGGGAGGGTACTAGGCATAGTAAACATTTGATGATTCAAACAGTTGGATAGATTTACAGTTCTTATTCTCTCTGTAGGCCAATCCAGAACTGATAGACCTTTAAAGTATATTTAATGACCCACATGTCATATCTATTTCCTCGAGAGACTTTCATAATCATGTGTTTTTCTTGACATTTTTTTTTTCATATTCTTTTAAAATACATGATTAGATACTTGACTCTTGAGGGAGGGGGGAAAAAGCTGCTTTTCTGGAATTGAATAGAAATTCAGATTTTTTTGAATTGAATAGAAAAGCTGAGCTACAGCAGAAATATCGAGATGTGTACCTGAAGCTCCAGCCAAAAAACCTAGCACTTCTTCAAAGCAGGGAGCTTCTGGCTAGGAGTTCTGTTGTTCAGCCAACAACTCCCTGCCCCTTCCCTAAGGACTTTGGCTGAGTTGACCCTGCACACTGACAGCACAGCTCTGGGGTTCTTTCTTATTCTCCTCATCAGTGACAATGCCTTAATTTTAGATTCAGTTCAGTAGATATGCACTGATTGTATTTTCCACTGGGGGAAAAGAGACACTACATTGTAATAAAACTCTGAACTTTTGATGCAGTCTTAATATTTAAGTTGACTCAACCTCTTACAGTAGTAGAAACCATGCTTAAAAAAAAAATTGGAGTGGGGGGCGCCTGGGTGGCTCAGTCGATTAAGGGTTCAGCTTTGGCTCAGGTCATGATCTCACAGTTCGTAAATTCAAGCCCTGGGTCGGGCTCTACGCTGACAGCTCGGAGTCTGGAGCCTGCTTCGGATTCTGTGTCTCCCTCTCTCTCTGCTCAGGCGCTCCCCCCGCCCCCTTAAAAATAAATAAACATTATAAAAATTTTATTTAAAAAGTAAAAAAAAAATTCTGGCACGGTATTCTACACATTCACATGCATTATTAGGGTGCCTGGGTATTATATAAAGGACAAAGCAGTAAAAATAGTTTTGTATAAACACAGTGTGCCTCAGGGGCTGCCTGCACCCTCCGTTGAAATCCTACGAGCAAGAGGTGCTCCTGCATTTTGTAATCCGGCACTGACTTCTAGCTAACGTGTGCAGGAGTCGTGCTTGAGTTTTCTACTCATAAACTTAGAGAGCTGTGTGTTCGCTTAGGAATTATGTCGGCCAGTTCCTTTCGGCTTTAAGATGAGGAAGTTGAGCATTATTTTTGCGGTTCCAGAGAACATTCTTTGTATCTCACAAGTGTGAAGTGATTGTTTCCTAATACTGCACGTGCCCTTTCTGTACGTGCAGCTACTACTTGGTGTTAGAAACCCAAGAGGTTGGGAAGCCTTACTTCTTAGAGCTTTCCAGATGGCAGACGGGATAGCGGACATGAGGCGTAGCCCGCAGAAGCGTCGGGCCCTGCATAGGCGGCGGGTGGCAGGTTGCTTACACACGGGATGGGACACTGTGGGTCAGGGGGGACGAGAACCATCGATGTCACGGAGGGGAAGATTGGAACCGGATCTGGAAGGATGACCGGGAGTTTTGTCAGTGGATCAGCGGGAGGGGCTTTGTTCAAGAGACTGAACGTAGAAGGGACTGCCCGTGATGGGCTTCCTGTGTTGGCCCAGGAATTTCCTTGATCGCGATCGGCAAGTTTCAGATTGTGTTTCGGTGTGAAACTTTGTGGAAGAACTTTGGGGTGCAGTCGTCAGCATGAATAATTCTTCTCTTTCCCGTCAAACGTTGAGCTGAATGAATTCCTTCCTTGCCTGTCCTCTGCCCTTCCACAGAGCTCTTGTATAAGCACCTGCCTGGGTCAGGTCGAGGACAGAAAGATACCAAGACAGTTCATGCCATTGAGTGGTGGTAACAGGAGTTAAAGCGGGGCCTGTCACTTTTAATGTATCGTAGGGCCATAACCTGAACAGGAATGAGTAAGCTTGATTTATAGGGCTTGCCTCTGTTAATTATTTACATAGGCACTGGAGAATTTACCCAGAAGAAAGGCTGAAGAAATGAGTATTTTCAGCATCACTCTGCCCTTCTTTCTGTTTTTGCTTTTGTTTTTAATTTTTTTTTTCACATTTACTCATTTTTGAGAGACAGGGAGAGACAGAGCATGAGCAGGGCAAGGGCAGAGAGAGAGAGAGAGAGAGAGAGAGAGAGACAGACAGAATCGGAAGCAGATTCCAGGCTCCGAGCTGTCGGCACAGAGCCCGACGCAGGGCTCGAACCCACGAACCGTGAGATCGTGACCTGAGCCGAAGCTGGACACTCAACCGACTGAGCCACCCAGGCGCCCCCCTTCTTTCTGTTTGAAATGACAGTTGGACATAAGAACATGCTGATCCTTACTCTACATTATGACACGGGAACCGTTGTATTAATTATGTGTAGTACTTACGCTTGAATTTGTATCCATTTTGACTTAACAAAAAACATATCCAGAAAATAACCCCCATTTCCACCATGCGGATTAACCATATTCACTTATATGTGGATACAGTCATTAAATAAAATGAATAATAATGATTGGATCTAAAACCTAAACCAAGCACTAAAATAAGCTCGAGATTTTAAATCTAGGTTTCAATAATTTCATATAAATTGTTCCAAACCATGGAATAAGAAGCAGTTAAAAAATCAGATCTGTGAAGGATGGTAACACTCCTGACCATGGAAGGAGAGAAGGGAATCACCAAGATGGGTAGACTCCGCTAAATGAAAGGATTAAATTTCTGAACAGTGAGAAAAATTAACTCGGGAAAGCCACAGATGTTTTTCTTAGCGATTAACCTGATTTTCTCTCACGGTATCTCTTCTCAGTGTCTGTGACTGTACGTACATAATTTTGCTAACAGGTTAATGCCTGCGTTGCAAAAGTTGTAGTAAATACTAGGAACATAGCGAGATTCCTCATTCTCCTGATTCTCCCACCTCTGCCCCGGGAAGTAGGCGCAGGGCGGGTAGTAAAACCCAGAGGGATGAACGACAAAGACATAAGAGCTCACCCTCCAAGCTGCATCACTCTGTGTGGATAGGACTTTAGAATGAGTTTCATACATTTAAGCATTTAAAAATGATAAGGAGGGGCACCTGGGTGGCTTAGTTGGTTAAGCATCCAACTTCAGCTCAGGTCATGAGCTTGCAGTTCATGGGTTCAAGCCCCACATCGGGCTCAGTGCTGACAGCTCAGAGCCTGGAGCCTGTTTCTGATTCTATGTGTCCCTCCCTCTCTCTGCCCCTCCCCTGCTTGTGCCCTGTCTCTCTCACAAAGAAGCAGACATTAAAATTTTTTTTTAACGATAAGGCAAATGATAGGTACTGGAATTCTTGTGTTTTGAAACATTGGAGTTAATCCAGAAGAAGTTACAAATCTAAACAGAAGCCTTGCTAAATAGATGCTTTTATTTTCTACTTTTTAAGGAGGTTGCTCTCTGTACCCATTACAAAGAACGGATGGATGGAAAGAAGGCCTGTTAAGATTACTGGCTCCCGTTAAAATAATTTGGTGATCGCGCAGCTGTAGTTAGGTCTCAGCCATTAGACCTTCTGGATTATGAATGCTCCTTTGATCCTTCCTTGAGTACACTTGTCACCCAGAATTTTTAAACTTGAAATTTTCTTTTGAGTAAATACATCTACGAAATAGCTAAACCAAGTTGTACATATCATTATTCTTTGCTTATGAAAACTGACATCACAGAATATGCTTCCTGAATTTAACATAATTGAGCACTCTAAAAATGTTCCCGTTCTAGTTGGATTAATCCCCTAACTTTTGATCGCCACTCAGCTTGGAGCTTATTACTTGGCAGTTTACACAGAAAATTTTCGGTATTTCATGTTTGAAAATCAAGTAGCCTAAACTCCCATGGCACTTTAAATGAAGACTGTTGCCTTTAAGAGGTAATGCCAGAGTCAGTTATTAGAATTGGAGACCGTTCCTGAGAGACTGAGACTTGCATCCCTAGGGAGCTCAGTGAACAAGTAATGTACCGTGTCGTGGCAGGGAGATGCTTTACTTTACACGTAACATTTTATTTATTTATTTTTTTTTATGTTTATTTATTTTTGAGACAGAGAGACAGAGCATGAATGGGGGAGGGTCAGAGAGGGAGGGAGACAGGCTCTGAACTGTCAGCACAGAGTCCGACGCGGGGCTCGAACTCACAGACTGAGACATAACATTTTAAACTTGTGAAGGAGGCCGAGACTTTGGGGGATACCTCTGTCCCCAAGGAGCGGATCCTTTTGATGAGAAGAGGGGAATCCCACAAATGAAAGACAGTGGTGAGGGTCCCATGAAGTGGCCTGTTTGCCTCTCTGAGTGCTCCTGGTCTAACCCAGGAACACTGAGAAAGATAAGAAAACAACAACAATATTATTGGTCTCATCTGGGGAACCCTGGAAGGGGACCATATTTAGGGATTAAAGATACATATTGATCTGGGGACCATGACGCGGCAGAAATCATGAAAAGGCCATTCTGTGACTCTCCAGAGCCAAAGGTAGTTGTGACTGATGGACAAGACGGCTTGTGGAAAGGGATCTGGAAGAAAGCAAAAACATTCACCTTGGAGGTCAAAGTTTCCTGGGCCCGGAAGGAAAAATCCAGAAGGAAAAAAAGGTTTAGGATCTTCTCTGCGTGCGCTCTCTCACTCTCTCTTTTTAGTCAAGTACCAATTAGGACTTTTTTGGGGAAAGATTTTCCGTGGTTCATTTTTCTCATGCAGATGCTAGAAAAATCTGATGTCCTACCCATTCCCACAGTCAGTATTACCTCCGCATTAAAGAACAGACCTGACCTAAGGGTCCAGGCAATGAAGTTCATGCAGTTCTGCGCTTACTATCTATGTCCTGGTAAGAGAGCAGAACAACACTCAGTGTTCTAGACTTTGATGATCTCCATTTCAGCGCCTTTGTTTTGTCAAGAGTCTTTTAGGGCTGATGTTGGGGTGAAGGAGATGCTCCTGTGTTTCTGACTTATGGAATCAGAATATTTGTACATTCCTAAGAAGCCTGCGTCTCCTAGATGGAACTTCTTTTTGCTGTTAGAACAAGTGGGTGGAATCTCCAGTTGGGCTGTCTGGAGACTGATAAAAATCCTCTGTGAGGTTGCCGGTAGAGGAGACAAGTGTTTACACCGTGAATTTATCCGGTCCTTCCTGCCAGACGTCATTCTAAGTTCTAGGTATATACAGCAGCAAACACACCCAAGAACCCCTTGCCCTCATGCGGTTTACATTCGGGAAGTGTGGAGACAGACGAGCAAAATAAGGAGGAATACGGTATATTGGATGAGGATCAGTGCCGTAGGGAAGAGCAGGGAAAGGGGGTGCAGAGTGCTGTGTTTACATTTTCCACAGAGAAGCCAAGGAAGGCTTCCCTGAGGTGATGCTCAGCAAGCCGGGCAGGTAGCTGGGAGCAGACCATTCCAGACGGTGGGGAGGGGGAAGGAGAGCCAGTATGGTGGTCCTGAGGTCCACATGTGCCAGCATGGGGGCCAGCGTAGCCAGAATGGGCACACGGGGAGAAGACGCAAGGATTTGGAAGACAGAGTGGTCAGGGGGATGAACAGATCGTGGAGGGCCACTGTGAGGTCGTGGGGGTGGAAGGCCACAAGGAGGGGCTTGACCAGTGCAGTGAGGTGACCCCATTTATATCTTCGCAGACCATGCTGGGCACGGGCTCCCGTCCTGAGGCTGCAAGGCAGGAGCAGGGAGGCCATCATAGTACGGGTCACTTCAGAGGTGGCAGAGCCCGGGCTCTGGCCTGTGCTGCTGTCCCCTCCGAACCTTTGTTCTTCCAGATACTAAGGGCAGTCATCAATTTTCTCAGCAGTTCGTCCAACCTTAGTACTTAGACTGTCAAACCTTCATACTTAGACTGTCATTTTCATGTGGCCGTGCCTAGAAAATGGGAAGCTTTTATTCTCCTCAAGCGAGTGTTATTTCAAGACGCTTTCTGCTGCCTGTGTCATGCCAGGGCGTGGGCGGATTTATTTTTGCAGTTTTGCACCGGGGAGTCTGCTTCTGATTTGCAGATTGCGTTTATTATAAGGCATATTGTCCATTGATGAATAATGTGTGGGCTACAGAGCAGATCCACAGCCTTTAAAATAGCTCATTTATCCCGCGAGGCTCACCCCCAGAGAGGCAGCCCCTGCAGAAGGTGTTGTCCAGGAGCAGGGGTTTGTCCGTCTGTTTTCCCTAGTTTCTGAAGTCATTGTTTTTGCTCTCTGGTTCAACCGTGTGTTTCCTTGATGGTTTGAGGACTTAGACCGACACGATCCACGTCCGTGGAGAAGATGTGAGATGGGGAGAGAACTTACAGGTTGCTGCTAAGGAAATAGAGGCCCGTTTGGCTCAGCTCCCGAAAGAGAATGTTTCTTATGCTGTGGGTTGAAACAGAAGGAAATACCAGACACCATGCTTTGTTCTGAAGTCTGCAGCCAATTTATCCTCCTTGCTCTGAATTGACCCACTAAGGCCTGGGCCGGGGGTTCTGGATTTGGAGGGGCCGATGGAGTCCTCGGAGAGCAGAAAGTGCCATTAGAGAGAACACACTTGGGGATGTTCTGTCAGTCTCATGGCCGTGAAAGGGTCATGTGCAGGGTAGGGCGTGAAGTGGTTCCAGGCCTCCTCCCTTACCCAGTGGAGCCCTGCAATTCCAGTAATCTTTGCTCCCAGAAACCTCACTGCAGATTGCTTTTCCTTTTGAGCAGGTTTCTTGTTTGGCCTAATATGTTGCAATTGGCTCTCGGTGGCCAGGTGGCATCTCTTGGAATGCGGGTGTGTGTTGCCAAGCAAAACAGATGCAGGAAGGTTTACCCGAAGTGGGGGGGGGGGGAGGCGAAGAGGAGAGGAAGTGGGAGGCAGGTCGTGCAGGCAGGCGTGGGATTAAACCATATTTATCTATAGAAGGGAGGGCATTGCCTTACGAGTCTCCGAAAACCCTCCTAGGTTTTCTCAGGCAAGTATGTCCAAGCCTGTCGAATGGCTGTTTTTCATCTCCCACCCTGCGTTCAGAATGGTATTTAAAAGCAGAAAGAATTATTTATCTCCTGCCCAGGGCTAGCCACTGTTCATCAGGTTTAGTTTATTTTAATTTACTGCTATTTCTGCGTATTCACAGGTTGACCCTTGGTGGAATGGAATCTGCCAAGGATAATACAGACTGAATACAAAGAATTTCACTGATGCTCATTATCCGGCTCATTAAAGGATCCTCTGGCCCGTCGTGGATCGATTGGAGGGGGAGAGGGTTGTGGAGGACACTTACCCTGATGATTCTGACGTGCACTCAGGGCGGGAACAGCTAGTATACGAGGTTAATGCCAGTAACAAACTAAATCGGTTAATGCCAGTAACAAACTAAATCTTGATGTTCCTAGCAAGCCTTGGTGTCAGTGCTGATCTGGTGCATTGATCACATGTTCCTCCGCCAGCAGCCCACAAAATAAGTTTCCCTTCAATTCAAATGAGGCTGTGCAATACCACCTGTGCATTAAGAACAACAGAATGTTCCAGTTGCATATTTGCAATGGGTATGGAAAAAAAGCTTATGTCCCAAAATAGCGGAGAATGCAAGGGATAATTTTTCTCCTTGTTTCCATCTGCAAGAAGTAAGTGAAAGTGGCACTCTAATTCCAGACTGGCAAGACCGGTCTATCCTGTTAACCTCTTACATGCAAATACCACTTTTCTCCAGGCAGCTGAAGTAGCTTCCTTCCGTAAATACTGACTGCATGCATTTTTGTGCCTTTTGAAAACTCCCCTTGAAAGTGTTGACCAGTTGCCTGGTATTCGTGAATTTCAGAGAAGTGGTAATAGACGGTCTCTACAGTGTTTGAAGCAGGGGATTAAAAAGGCAGTGAGTGGACTGAAAGGTTTCATGGGCCAGCGCCTCATATTTTAAACAGGAAAGTGTGGCGTCTTGTCCAAGGGCACACAGGAAGGCAGTAGCATAGCTTGGGTATCGGGTGGCCCAAAGCCCAAACCACGGATCTTCCTGCTCCCCCCACCCCCAACCCCACTCCCTGGCACAGGAGAGTATTAACTATAGCTAAATCTTGGCCGTTTGGAGTCTTTTGCAAATGGGCTGCTCAGAGTTCACACTGTTCTAGTGCTCTCTTTCAAGCCTTCTTAAGAAGAACACTCTGAGCATATCTCGGGAATTTGGGGGGCTCACTGTTACCCTCAGAGCCATGGAGTATTATCTAATCTAGTCTTCCTTGTGTAAATACCTATTTTTTTTAATGTTTATTTATTTTGTTTAATTTTGAGAGAGAAAGCTCTGGCGGGGGGAGGGGCAGAGAGAGAGAGAGAGGGACAGAAGATTGGAAGCAAGCTGACAGCAGAGAGCCCGACCCAGGGCTCAAACTCACCAACTGCGAGATCATGACCTGAGCCGAAGTCAGGCGCTCAGCCAACTGAGCCACGCAGGCACCCCAGATATTTTTTAATTATGACATCAGGGTGTAATAAGTTCTCAAGACTTGGTGATTAAAGTTCTCAAGACGCCCATGATCCAGGAGATAAATTTGCTGTTTATGCTCATTTCTCCTGTCTTGCTGATCAGTTACCCCTTCTTAGGGCTGTCACTGCAGTAGCCCTCCTCCCTCTTCTAATTGGCTGCGTCCAATCTGCTAAGGACTAGAAGGTATTTGGGTATTCTTGTTAAGGTTGTTTATAAAAGAAGAATAGCTGAGGTTAGGGATTTGAGGTGTTCTTTTTGAATTGAGTGTCTTGATTTGTCTGGTGTCTTTCTCCCCCACATCACTTTGCCTGTTAACACTCCTCTTTGTCCCCTTGGAGCATGTCTGGAATCAGATAGGTTATTATAAGATTTAAGTTTAAACATTCAATAGGATAATCTGTGCCAGCTGTGTAGCATGGTTCCTGGCACAGATTGGTGCCTAATAAATCTTAGCTGTCTTTATTGTTCCCTCTGAAGGAGGAGATGTAAATTCTCCACAGATGGTAAGGGGTTGGATAAGCAGAGAACCTATCCGCTAAATTTATATTGGCAAGCACGTTTTTAGTTTATCTGAGTTTTTTAAATGCTCTCTGGGTTTTGTTCTCCTTTAGGGTTAGTAAATTTTCTACGGTACGGAATATAAGAACTGTGAAAAAAAATCAATAAAAAGCATTCTTAAAGAAGATTTTATGATTCATTAGACTAACAGGTGCCAGCCACTTTTATTTTTACGACTTAAGTTAAAAGGACTTTAAAGTCTTGGGTGGTTTATTCTCTTTTTTAAAGGCCAAACCAAGATCACTTGTTCGTAATGGCTGCCTTTCCCCTGAATGTATTTCTGAAAAAGTTCTGATTTTCACTAAACCGACACAGAATTGTCATGATTTAAGAGTTACCTTTTAGGGCAGCCTGGGTGGTTTAGTTGGTTAAGTGTCCAACTTTTGATTTCATCTCAGGTCAAGATCTCATGGTTCATGAGTTTGAGCCCTACGTGATGAGTGTGGGATTCTCCCTCTCCCTTTCTCTCTGCCCCTCCCCTGCTCGTGCACCCGCTCACTGTCAAAAAATAAATTTTAAAGTAAAAAAAGGGTTACCCTTTAGATCTCTATAAATTTTTAAAGCCAAATCATAAGATGTGCAGGTGATTGTGGATCAAGAACTTCTTCAACAGTCATGTAATCGCACTGGTTTGTGTATTTTGCTTTTGAGGAAGATAAAAATGTAGTTCAGTGGTTTCCCTTATTGATTATCTTTGATCGATAAGAATTACATTAAAATCTTTTTTGCACATTTCCCCCTCTCTACGCTGAATGCGCTGCTCTCTAATCTCTGAATTTCAGGAGTCTATTAATAAAGTGTGTGTAAAGAATTAGTTGCTAATTTTGGATGTGCTTGAAATGAGATTGTCAGCAAATTGCAACTTCAAATGTAGGACTGCAGTTCAACAATTGGACACCCTCCCCAGTGTGGAAGATAAATCCCAAACTTAGGAAAAATATTAAAGCTTCATTACTCTTGATATTTCTCCTTCTGATGGACCTTCCTCATATACTCTTAAGATGCTTAAAGTGGTCTCTGAGATTATAGGTAGCTTTTCGGTCCAGACTTACTTTAGGCTAAGGTATTACAATATTAAGTCTGTAAGTTAATTCTTTACTGATTCAGTAGGAAGTCTAATATCCAGTCCCCCACCTGAGTCAGTAGGTAATAGCTGTGAAATAGGCTACAGGTCACTGATAACGCAGGCAGAAAATTAATATTATTTAATTCTGCCTCCCCAGTTTAGCGTCCGGGAGGGCGTGTGGTTTGCGTTTTATAAACATTGGAAGGCAGGATAAGTGACCCTTTGGCACTCCTTTTACATTCCAGGGACTATTCTGGAGATGGAAGTATTGAGTAAGGACGACGTGGCCACGGCTCGTAGACTTACGTTGTAGCTATTGTAGTCATTATAAATAGCAAGAAGATACTGATAAGTAAAATAATTACGTATTTTCATAAGCATGCCAAAGGAAGTAAACAGGAAGCTGAGACAGAATAATAGGGAGGCCTGCTTGAAGGAAGGTGCCCGGGACAAACCCCTCTTGCGCTGACGGAGGCTGATACCGCCTGAGAAGGAGGCGGGGGGCCACGTGGGTGGAGTGCAGTTGGGCACAAGGCACAGAGGTCCTGCTCTAAGGGAAGGGCTGGGTGTGTCAGGCACAGAAGGGATCCCGGTGCTGCTGGAGAGTGCAGGGAGTGAAGGGGATAGTGGTCCAAGATGACTTGAAAGAACAGTCTAGATCCCTAGACCATTCACGCCACAGAATGTGTCCACTTGTCTGATTGTTAATAACGTGGAGGCACCTTGGTAGATAAAAATAACTTGAATTAACTCTGCTGCTCTGGAACCTAGGGAAATAAAGGAGCTGCTGGGAAAAGTAGAAATCAGGGCCCCCGGGTGGCCCAGTCGGTTAAGCGTTTGACCTCAGCTCAGGTCATGATCTCACGGTTCTTGGGTTCGAGCCCCGCACCAGGCTCGGGACTGACAGTGTGGAGCCTGCTTGGGATTTTCTCTCCGCCTCTGTCCTTCCCCCGCTCGTGCTCGCTCTCTTGCTCGCTCTCTCTCTCTCTCTCTCTCTCTCTCCCTCTCTCAAAATAAATAAAAATAAAACTTAGAAAATTAAAAAAAAATTATTCGAATTTCTAGAAGAAAAAAGTCCTGATCTAATGTCACCTTTGAGATTCACAGAGGGTCTCTTCCTCTTGTCGCTCCTTTACAGATGATGAGAAGCCACTTTCTCGTGTTTCTTTCGAAATTCTATGCTGTATATTTTGTCTCTACTGAGATACCATCGTAGAGACAGTATAGTCAGGAGTGTGTGTGAGACCACCCACATCTTTAGACTCCACCTTCGCTTTTGAGGCAGTTGGGAGAGAAGTTTGAGCTGTTTTTGTTGGGTTGTTGTTCATTTTCCGGACACAACTAATAGTGCCAGTGTGCAGACGCTGTGTGGTTGACAGTTGGGTGACGCGTTGATACGGCTTTGCTGCCACGTACCCTCTGCTCTTGGATACCTTGCAAGGTGCTTTACTCCGGACCAGAATGGTAGGCTGGGTGACCGTCAGCGCAGCATTTAGCTCCTGCCCTGAGACCATGGTCTTACGAACAGCCAGGGTTGGCTTGTGCCATCCATGGACCCTGCTCAGGGGACACACGGAAGACGGTGCGGCAGAGAAGATCCCACACATGCCTCTCTGTCCCCCGCGAATGCAGTGACAGTGAGGCTGGGCTGCTTCCGTACTGAAGCCTTTCAAGGACCGACGGCTGCTGCTTCCTGTCTTTGGGAAATGTGTGCTTTGAGGATCCCGCTGCCATGAGAAGCGGCTCCCGTTAGCCGCATGCGAGTTCCAGCGCTTCCGTCCCCCCCGCCCCCCCGGCACCAGAATGCCACACGGACGGGGCGAACGGCGTTGGCTGTTCCCGCCCCGGTCGCATCTGACCACAGCCCCGGAGAGACCGCGGGCTGCCCGGTCAAGTCTACAGACGCGTGAGAAAGAACACATGGCCGTTGTGGTTTTAAGCCCCTGAGTTGCCGGGTGGGTTGTTAGCAGCGGATAACCAAAACGGACAGTGCCTTTAATCGCTAGCCCCCGGGGAATTTAAACTTGGCCCGGGCAGCAGGGCCACCTCCCGTAGGTGAGCCTGGGAGCGTGGGGTGGCCGTGTGGGGTGGCCGAGTCCCCGGGCAGCTGTTTTCCCGGAAGCCGGAGGGGGTGGCCGCGCACAGGAGGAGCAGGCCACATAGCTCAGGGATACACTTGGTGCGGACAGCTGAAACACAACTGCAGGGGCCCGGAGGAGGAGGGGGAGTGGGGGGTTTGCTCTCAGGAGTGCAATTAGTCAGCTTGAAGGGGAGAGCTAGTTCAAGGAAATGCGTCATACTTTCAGAAGTCGCAGCAGGAGGAGTGTTATTAGCCTGGGCCTGCACAGAGACGCGGGCTAAAATCTGTTAAAATCTGGTTTCATAGGTGAGTAGTGAGGGACTTCTTCCAAATAATAAAGAATGGCTTACTGTGGGATCTTCGTTTTCTTCCGTCTCCAATGCCAGGGGGTTTCAGCGTTCGGGAAACGTTCATTTACCATGTTCTGTAGGCCTTTGTAGCTAGAACAGTAAATAAAATGTCTTACGTATAGTAGGTCCTCAGTAAATAGGATCACTTCAGTTTGGACAGTGATTTGATTCATGTTACATGTGATTTAACTAAGCTGACTGTGAAGCAGAATCTGTTGTTCTGTTTAAAATCACAACAGTGTCCATGGCAAACCATGTCTCCGTACGTTAACTCATTTTCTCCATGTTATGTGATTAACCACCTACACACACACACACTTTTAGACCAGAAAAACATTTTTTTTGACAAGCAAAGGATTTCCTATCTTTTGAGCAATTGGAAACGATCCGCAGCTCAAGTCCTAGATCCTGAGCAGGAAGCTGTGTGTCGTAGGGCAGCTTGATGTTCTGTCTTCATTCTCAGGGAGTCACAGTCTGGCAGCTGAGTCAGGGCCCCGCCCCCAGCCCCCCCCCACCGCCTGAGTCACCTGCATGCAGTGAGGGCTGCTGCCGAATGGCCAGCCTGTCCCTGCAACCTCAACAACCGTGGGGCCAGACCCCTTACCTGTTAACTGACCCAGACTTGTGGGTCACAGGTATTTGATTTGGAGAAGGACGGGGTGGAGGAGGGCAGGAAGACTGAGCATCACGCACTTGCAACCCTGGCTGTTCGTTAGACTCACCTGGGGGCAGCTGATGGCAGCAGTGACGGAGTCTCCGCTTGTCCGTCCTCTTTCTGGCACTTTCTGGACCAGCACTGGCAGCAACAAGTTGTTACTTAAAGTCTTGGGCTTCTTTCCACGCTTCTTCTACTAATGTTTTGTTAGAGATTCTTTTTCAAGTCATTGGGAACAAAAACTAACACTGGCTTTAGGTCTAGATTTTTTTGGGAGTCTTAAAAATAGCCCACTGAAGTGTATTCTGTAAATAACGCGTGAGATTTAAGGTCCTTTTTCAGCCACTGCCGTGACCCCTGGCCATTACAGTCTTCTGAGTCCACCTCTGAGTGTGTAAGATGATTACACTTGCATTAGAGTCTCTGGGAGGAATAAATGGCATACTTGAAGAGGATAGGCTTTACTAATGTGGCTGATTACGTGAATGATAATAAAATCCTTACTAGAAGATGTCAAGAGTTCCTTTTTTCCCCCAAAAAATGACCCGAGAAGGATTTTAGGCTGATGCAGCTAAGGCAGGCCACACGTTGTCACGAACAAAGTGGATCTGAACTGCGCGCACGTCGCCGGCCCTGGGTATATCATTGTCGGAACGTTCCGGGTGTCTGTGGTTGGGAACTTTGGTGCGGTCGTGCTAGGGCATTTTCATCCGGTAGACCATGTCCTGCAGTTGCTCAAACATTTCTGTGTAGAGGAACTTTGTTTTTTTTCCCTGGAGAGTATATTTCTCAGTGCCAGGGTCCAGGCTGGCTGTGCTACCCGAGGCCTGCCAGACATGCAGCCAGGTCAGAAGGGAGGGAGTTCATGACAGGTCTGGGTAAGAACCCTTGTTGAGAAGCAAAGGTACTTGGCTTTGGAAGGCGAAGCATGTTAGCCTTGGCTTCTCGGGGCCCACCCTGTCCTTGGGGGCTTTGATCTGAACACTCTAATCTGGGGGGAAAGGAATGAAAAAAATGCTTTCCAGCTAGAAGCAACAAATAAAATCGAGGATGGTAATTGTGGAAAAATCGCCGAGGTGGCAGCGAGAGGCAAGCTCTAGCCTGAATGTCGGGAGCTTGGTTCCCCGGGGAGGGATGCACGGGGTGTGTGGTTGGAGTGGGTGCTCTGGGGCGGGACTGTGTCCCGTCAGAGGAGGCTGGTAGCAGTGAAAAGGTCGTCGGCCAGGCAATGTGGTAGATGCTGACTTGTAATGTGACCGTTCATCCCTTTCTAGTAGGTAGTTGCCAGATACTAATGGCTCGGTAGGTCCTCGGTTACGTTTGCATCTATGGCCCGCCCTCGGGTGGGTATAAATGAAGTAATTAAGACCCGTGGCTTTCAGACCCGGCTCCCAAGGTTGCTTCTAAGGGTTTGCAAAAATTAACCTGAATTTCATTTTTTATTATCTTTAACCTTGAGCAACTATGAAGATGGGTATCCTACATGAAAATATATAAAATGTATAATGATAAAATATCCTAGCAGTATGTTTTATATCTTGAGATTCTGTATGTGCTATTTGAAATCCATTGGTATGTATATTCTGCTAGCCTATTTTTAACTACTTCTGGGCCACTGTGATGTTTTAACTGGTTGGATTAGCTCGGTGGGTTGTGGTCAAAAACTTCCAATTTGTCTAAGCACTCCTGGAGGTCCGTGGTCTACTTTGAAAAACCTTAGTCTAAGAAATGTTGCACAGTGCCTCCTAAAAACTGGCAACTTCGGAAATATTTTCTCCCTAGCTTTTACTTTCAGTTGCAGTGTTGTTGGCCTTTTTTTTTTTTTTTTTTTTTTAATGACTAAAAAATGTTGAAGTGTGTCTGTAATCCCATGTGGTTCTTTGATAGCACTGAACCTCAGGTAGACCTAAAAAGTTCACAGGCTTTCTCTTCGTTGGAAACCTGTGTATTTCACAACTAACCGCGTATAATGTAGTCAGTTCTGGAGTTTGGGGTCTGACTTCTGACCAAAGCCAATTGAAGATGAGACACTTGGGACGTACCATGGGGCGCCTGGGTGGTTCAGTCCGTTAAGCATCCAACTTCGGCTCAGGTCACGATCTCACAGTTTGTGAGCTCGAGCTCCGTGCCAGGCTCTGTGCTGACAGCTCAGAGCCTGGAGCCTGCTTCGGATTCTGTGTCTCTCTGCCCGGCCACCACTTACTTGTCTGCACTCACTCGCTCTCTCAAACATAAATAAATAAACATTAAAAATTTAAAAAAAATAAAAGAGGAACTTTGGATGCATCTTAACTCTTTTTCTACATCGTGTCAAGGCCTTGCTCATTCTGCCTCTCCCATCTTGTCCCCCCCCCCCCCCCCGCCCCCACTCCCCACCACTGCTGTGGCCAAGTTCCTATCTGGGACAGTAGTTTCCTAACTGGTAAGACTCCTGATCACCTCTAGACTGACTCCTCTCATCCATCTTGCACACTGTAGCCCAGGAGTGTGGTCTTCTGAACTGTAAACATCGGCTCACATTTTGCTGCAACCCCAGAGTGGCGGTCTCTTATCACTGCAATAAATCTGTTTGCATTTCCCACCTTGTGGGGCTCGGCTCCCCTGTCCCCACAGACATCCTCTGATAGAGCATACTTCTGCCCACCCATATTCCCCCCCGGCCTCTCTGCTCAGGATGCCCTCCCTCCCCTTTTGCTCAGTCCCCCACTAATGGGACCCTTGTCCCTTCAGTGGGCCCCACTCCTCCCTCCACCCACCCCACTGATGTTTGCAAATCTGTCTTCTCTCAAACGAAGTTGAAAATGTTTCAACGTGAAGTCGGAGGTTTTCGGAATGAACTGTTCACACGGTGACTCTATATTTGGCTTCTTTCAATCGCTTCTCGGCCTTTTGGCTAAGATCAAGTGTAGTATATTTGGCTTCTTTCACTCTAAGAAACGTTTGTTAATTTGTAGTTAAGGTGAGGGAGTCCAAGGGGATGCTCCCCCCCCCCCCCGCCAACCCCCGCCCCGGCTGAGAGCTTACTGTCTAAGGGGAGAGGCGGGCAGGACAGCGTGTACTCATCAAAGTAGTGAACGTTCAAAGCTGGAGGAAGATGGGGCTAAAAGCCGTGGATTCTCACAACTGAGGAAAAGCCGACGGGCTGCGGAGGAAGAGAGGTGTGAATGGATCTGGAAGAGCGCACGGGACTTAGACACACGGAGAGGGCGTTCTAGCAAGAGGCGTGGAGACAAAATCGCAGGTGAGTAGGCCAGTGTTGGAAATGAGGTGCTGGGTGAGAGGAGGAAAGACTGGAGAAGGAGGTAGAAGCAAGGGTGTATAGAGATGCTGTTGCCTAGGGTGTCAGGATTTTTGGTCGGGGCGAGGGCCTGGGAGGACATCTGTGCCGTTTGAGGGCGAAGTTTTGGCACTGTTGACCAGGATGCTGGACACAGTTGACTGCTTGATTTGACGAGAATTTGCTTTATGTTCTAAATCGGGAGTCGGCCAACTTTTTCTGTAAAGTTGTGGATCGTAAACTTTGAAGTTGCCAGATAGTAAAATAGGTCAGGCCTCTACTGAGAGTCTGTTTAAACAGACCACATTATACACTGTTGATTGTGAAGTACACAGATTTTGTTGGAGAGGAAGCCTCTCGGAATTTCTTGGTCTCTGCTCGAAGCGAGGCCAAGTATTGTTCTCAGGATTCCGCCCCCTTCGTCGCGAAACGTGTTCTGCGAACAGGACTCTCGTTCCAGCTTTGAATCTGTACTGTATAGGAGGTGCTGTGGGCATCGCCTTTTAAGTTAGAAAAGGCCTCCTCCACGTGGCCTTTGTAGTGTGCCTCTGTTGACGATGTGGTTTTCCACTTGTTCTCGTGTGTAGCCGAGAGAGAACTGATGGGGTGGGCCTGGTCTGCAGGGCCATGAGCAGGGTACCATGTAGAGAAAAGAGAAGGTATGAGCGGGGCTCCAGGGTTCTTGGGTTTTGTTTTCCTTTGTTTCATGTGTACACAATTTAAAAAAAAGTTTAATGTCTATTACTTATTTTTGAGAGAGAGTGCAAGCTGGGGAGGGCAGAGAGAGAGGGAGACACAGAATCCAAAGCAGGCTCCAGGCTCCGAGCTGTCAACACAGAGCCTGACAACGGGACTCGAACTCTCACGAACTGTGAGATCATGACCTGAGTCGAAGTTGCATACTTAACCAACTGAGCCTGCCAGGCGCCCCCCAGGGTTCTCGGTTTGATTTGAACAAACAAAGAAAAGCTGGTGGGCACTCCAGAAGCAGGTTGGGTGGGGGGAGGTAGGCATAAATAGAGGTCTGTGGGGGGTGGTAAGTTGTATAGACTTAACCACTCGGACAGGCTGACTCATGGAGCCTTTGCAGAAAGCTGCTGATGTGTTGTCAGTAGGCAGTTACAGCGGCAGAGGTGGAGGCAGGGGGCAGAGGCAATTAGAAATGAGGGGTGAATCTGAGACATAGTCCTCTTAAGTTATATGAAGTACGTCTTTTCTCTGTATGCAACCAAAATCGATACGTGTTGGTTGTAGAAGAATTCAGAAGCAGGAAAACCAGAATCGCTTGTTCTCGTATCACCCAGAGCCAGTCAGTATTCCTTCTCTGCTGCCTACTTGAGAGGCATTTAAAAGATGGAATTTAGGGGCGCCTGGGTGGCTCAGTCGGTTGAGTATCAGATTCTTGATTTCAGCTCGGGTCATTATCCTAGGCTTGTGGGATCGAGCCCTGCTTCAGACTCCTTGCTCAATGTGGAGTCTGCTTGAGATTCATTCTCTCTCTGTCTCCCTCTGTCTCTAAAAATAATAAAAAATAGACGATGGAACTTAGTGAAAGATTAATAAAAAATGAGTTACGTCATAATTAACCACTTTCCACTTCTGTGATGCTTTCTAAACTCTGCTGCAGCTTCAATTCTTTTTTTTTTTTTCTTTTCCTTTTTTCTTTTTTTCTTTTTTTTAATCTGGAAGGAATGAATAGCCCCGAGGAAATGGGAAGACTTCCAGGGGAATACATTTGTTAGTGTTACCGTGGAGTGCAGAATGTTAAACCCTATGGAGGTGGCTTTTGTTTCCTCTTGTGACTCTGCCTACTTTTCATTATGCTTTTGTCTTAACTTTGACCTCATGGTTCCCTTCTTCAAACATTTCTTTTAATCATTAGGTCATCCTTTCTTCTCCTAGCCCTCCATGCCTGCATACAGTGCTAAGATGAGCGGTGTTTCCTGCACAAGTCAACAAAAATTTTCCCTAACCTTCGGAAAATTGTGCTGGAGAATAAAATGCACCACCCCACCCCACCCCTTTGTGACACTACAGTGACCCATTAGAGCAATTTTTAAATTGCTTAAGAAACATAATTTTTCGTTAAAAGGTAAAGTTGATTTTACAATTCCAACAAAATGTCAAAATGAGTAGTCTGTAGTTTCTGCTTGTTTATTTTTCCATCTGTTCATGGCATTCCTGGCAATAAGGAATGTCTTCTAGTCTGGTTAAAATTCTGTCCTGTAGCTGGTAAATCCGGTTCTGCCACCACAGAGTAGAGGCAGGAGTTTTTTTCTAAAAAGAATTGACCACTTCTCATGATCTTAAGGGAACCATTTATTCATCTGTTTGATTTCAAATGCCACTAAAATTTATACTCCAAGAAATGTAAATGAATGTAATGAATCGCAAAAAAAAAAAAAAAAAAAAAAAGATCCATAAAATACTCTTTGCAGTGACTGAAATTAAATATAAAGTAAGTCCGTACATTTTGGATAAGATCAATTGATTTAAATAAACAATTGACACCCACCGAATGGCTAAACGAATGAACGAACGAATTTTGCTTTGTGTGGCTTATCCCTCTGAGCTGACCCGACTGTGGCTTGACGTGTTCAGCTCTCTTGTGGGTTTTGATCCCCGGTTGAGTGTGAATGCTCTCAGGGCCTGGGGCAGGGTGGCTCAGACTGACGTGACATTCTGCCATTAGGCCTGTCACTTTATATGAACGCATGTGACGGACTTCCCTTTCCTGATGACGTAACAAAGAGAAGCCCAAGGGAACAGAGCAAGAATTCAACATAGGGAATTCTCATCTGCATCACGCTGGGTTGTGCTTCAGAAACAGACAAAATCTCAGTGCATTAGACCACAGAGATTTAGTCCCTTGCTTCGTGACCCACGTCCAGCAGTCGTTAGCTGGGGAACAGTGCTCTTTGTGGTCACTGAGTCCCCACGGTGATGACGTTTGCTTCCACCATCACTGCCGTAGGGGAAAGGAATGTAACACGTTGCACATTGTTCATGAAGGCTTCTGCCCAACTTCCCATTGGAGAAATGAATGTCGGCCATTGCTTAGAAGGAGAAGAAGTGGGATATTTGAGAACAGCCTTTGTGACCACAGCACACCCCATTCATGCATCCACCTTAATGAACATGAGACTTTGGAGCAATAAAAAAAAAAATCCTTCCTCTTAAGGAAGTCCTGGCAGGCAGTCCCCCCCAGCCCCCTGCTGATACTACAAACCGTTCACTTGATTCATAAAAAATCCCTTTTGAGAGAGTAGCTTACCTGGCCAATTGTTAGGGGTGGAAGAGCGGTCGAAGTCCTAACCCCAACAGCATAAAAATGTGACCTCATCTGGAAATAGGGCCTTTTTGCAGGCTAAGACGAGGCCATTCAGGTGGGCCCCGAATCAGTATGCTTGGTGTCTTTATAAAAAAAGGGAAATTGGGACACAAGTAGGGAGAATGTCACGTCAAGGAAGGCAGAGGGCAGGGTGACAAAACAGAAGCTAAGGAACGCCAAAAACAGACTGGCGGCAAACCTCCGGGAGCCGGGGGGCACCGTGGAACCGATGCTCCTTCACGTCTGTCCGCAGGACCAGCCCTGCTGACACGTGGAGGTCAGACTTCCAGCCTCTGTAACTGTGAGACCAGAGTTTCTGTTGCTGAAGCTTCGCAGGCTGTGATACTTCAACCTTAACAAACTCATCCATTCATCAGCATACTTTTTAGCATTTTTCCCGGTCCTGGCAAGCACCGCTACTGGGGAAGTCAAACCAAGGGCCCCGTCGGGGGAATTTGGGTCCTAGCCAAGATGAAGTCTAACGCTGCTTGCAGAGAAATTCTGTTGGAGTAATCTCCTCGGTTCCCGCCCCCCCCCCCCCCCCCCAGCCCTCCACCTCATCTGGAAGTAGCTTTCAGCAAATGTTTCTCATGTCCCAGCCCTGGACATGAAGGGTAAAACATGTTAGTGTAAACTTAGCATTAGCAAGAGGACGAATTCAGGGACTGGAGGAAAAATATGAATGATCTGTCTGTATTATATACTGCTGCGGGTGGCTATCCAGGAGAAAATGTTTTGGTGGGGTAAAAAGCCTTGGGGACAGGAGCTGGTTTTACCAGTGATGGGGGAAGGAAGAACTGGACGTAGGTGAAAGTGCTGGCAGCTTCCATCAGCGCTTGGCCCTTGTGGCAACATCTGGTCTCCGGGGCAGGCTGATTCTGCCTCATCCGTTATTCTCAGCAAAGATGTTTTGCCAAGCACTTAATTTCCTTACTCTGAAAAACTTTTGTGTAATTGATGCTTACAAGTTAAACCACGTGGCTAACCTGTATGTCTGGATATCTTGTTAAGTATACACCTGCTTTTTCACTATTGCCGTGGAGACGGATGCTCTGGACGCCGGCAGGCCTCCCGTCGACGGAGCTGCAGGTTACACGCAACCAGATTGGGAGCTGGTGCCTGCCGCGTGACTGGGTACCAGGCTGTTCACTTCTAGGTGCTGGTGACCTCTTGTGCTCTTGCATTCTTGTGCTTTCTTTCCTCTCTCTACACACAGCACGTCTGCACCCAGTCTGTCCCTGGAATGCGTGCTAACATCTTTCAGGGTCAGGATCCACAGGGTATTAAAAATTCTGAGTAGATGCTTTTTTTTTTTTTTTTTTTGGGACAGAGAGAGACAGAGCACGAACGGGGGAGGGGCAGAGAGAGAGGGAGACACAGAATCGGAAACAGGCTCCAGGCTCCGAGCCATCAGCCCAGAGCCTGACGCGGGGCTCGAACTCACGGACCGCGAGATCGTGACCTGGCTGAAGTCGGACGCTTCACCGACTGCGCCATCCAGGCGCCCTCTGAGTAGATGCTTTAAGCAAAGGATTGCTTAATTGGACAGCGCCGGAGAAGGAGGTGCGAAGTGCTTACCAAGCTGTCCCGTTTTCCCCAGATGAAGTTCTCCCCTTCCTATTGCCTGTGAACACCAGACTTGTGTGTCTTCTTATCATATGCTTCTGGTGCTGGGGCCTACTGGCCGGTGGTAAAGTGGTTTGTGTCTCCAGTAAATGGATCACGCTGGCGATCACCGGGAAGTCAATTCAGCAGTGAAATGCTGTACCCAGGAGTGTTTTGAAGAACACAAACTCCACGTGAACCTGTGTTCTCGATGCCCTTTTGTCCACAGATTGGGTGTGCTGTGAAATTGAACATCTCAAAATGGTAGAATTCTTACTCAAGTCCAGATGCATTCTGATGGTCTGGTAAAACTTGGTATTTATTTCTTTATTTTGCTGGGTCTTTTTTTTTTTTTTTTTTAAGACACTTCATATCTAATTATTTTTGTAGAACCATCACAATAAGTACTTTTTAAAGTTAGTAAACACTTGGGGCGCCTGGGTGGCTCAGTCAGTTAAGTGTTTATGACTTCAGCTCAGGTCATGATCTCACGGTCTTGAGATCGAGCCCCGCATCAGGCTCTGTGCTGACAGCTCAGAGCCTGGAGCCTGCTTCGGATTCTGTCTCCCTCTCTCACTGCTCCTCCCCGACTCATACTCTGTCTGTGTCTCTCAAAAATGAATAAAGGTCAAAAAAAAAAAAATTTAAGTTCGTAAACACTGTTGTATTGGTTAATTCTTTAACTGTCTTAGAGTTAATGAGTTAAAAGTCAGTAAATTCTGATCTATTTTGTGGATACATGAGCTATCCTGACATTATACGCCACCCAAACTGTTGAAATGCTTTATTTCTTCTAATTAGCTTAATACTTGAGACTTTCTTTATGGCCACCGACGACGTAGAAATATACAGCAAGAGTACTTGTTGAAGATTTTCTTCTCCAGGGGTCAAATACGTGCTACACATTGGTTCATCTTGTGCTGAAAGAGTGGTAATAATAGCAGTTGAACTCATTGGAGGGGAGAGAGAGCATTATAAGGCAAACATAATTATCCTCCTTTTCACAACTTAATGGGAAGGCATCTCTTGGTTGTAATGTTGCAGAAACTGACTTCCAAGTTTCCGAGATTTAGCAGGCTAAATGATGACCGAAAGAATTCAGTGGGCCACTTCTTTTTACTTTGGGACCTTTTATAGTTTCTCTTGATGGCGAAAAGGAGAATTGATCTGCACATTGGTCTGTGGCTAGGTGGTTTTCAACACAAAAACTTGGCAAGCGCTCTGATGGGCTCTTCCTCATTCTACTGACTCAATCAGGGAATTGTAACATAGTCACTTAGGGCAGGGAGAGTGACAAGGACAATTTAATTCAGGGATTGTAAAATCTCTTTTTTAAAAAAGCTTTTTTTAATGTTTATTTTTGAGAAGGAGAGCAAGGGGGCAGGGGCAGAGAGAGGGAGACACAGAATCCGAAGCAGGCTCCAGGCTCTGAGCTGTGGGCACAGGGCCTGACGTGGGGCTGGAACCCATGAGCAGTGAGATCATGACCTGAGCCAAAGTCGGACACTTAACCAACTGAGCCACCTAGGCAACCCTGGAAAATCTCTTTGCTTTGAGAAATAACAGACTTGGTATCCTTTTGTTGTTGTTGGTTGGTTTTTTTTTAATCTATTTTGAGAGAGAGGCAGAGAGAGAATCCCAAGCAGGCTCCTCACTGTCAGCACAGAGCCCAACACGTGGGGCTCGAACTCGTGATCATGATCATGGGGATCGATCGTGGGGATCGGACTCGTGATCATGAGATCACGAACTTGAGATCATGACCTGAGCTGAAATCAAGAGTCGGACACAACTGACTGAGCCACCCAGGTGCCCCCGGACTTGGTATCCTTACACTGGTAATAGATTTCCTCGGGCTATCATAATGCTCTTTGGAAGTAGATCTCAAGCGTCTTCACGTATTTCTTTTTGTACAACATCAGGACTGCCATTGGGCACGAAATCATCCCCTTTGTTGAGGGGGAACGTGTACTTCTGCTCCCTCGTGTCCTTTTCCACGGAGAGAATTATTATATACCAAGGGCTATGGAATCTTTTTCTCTCCTTTCGCCAGATACCCCTTGGCTTTATCGTGGCCTTGGGTTCCTATTTTTAATTTGTTCCATTATATAACCAACGAGTAGAGCCATACCCAAGTAGCACTGTACGCGCCCACAGGTGGAGAGTTTTACTGCAGCCGTAATGAGCAGGTCCTCATGGCGTTCTTACTATTTTATTAATATTCTGCAGCGTTAGTATTTAGTTGAAGGAATGGACCCTGTGCTCAGGAAATGGATGTGCTATCTGAAAAGATAAGGCTTGCATACCAAACCTTAGAAAATCCATATTCGTTTTTGGAATTCTACCAAAATTAAAGTCTGTAGGTGTGTGTGTGCCTATGTTGGAAATAGTATGTTTAGACCTATCCTGTAAACATTTTGCCTTAATGATGAGAGTAAATACTGCCCTCGTATCCAATCCCAACCCTCTTGTTTACTTCAAATAAATAAGGAAAAAATATAAAATCCCAGCTCATACTGCAGTAAATTACCAGAGCTTTATACAGTTTTCCTGATAGCTGTAAGGTTTGATGATTTGAGGTGTGTGTGTGTGTGTGTGTGTGTGTGTGTGTGTGTGTGTAAGTTTATTTAGAGAGAGTGCACACACAAGCAGGGTTTGGCGGGGAGGGAGAATCCCCCTCACAAACCATGAGGTCATGAGCTAAGCCCAAAGTCAAGAGTCAGACACAACCAACTGAGCCACCCAGGAGCCCCTTGATATTTTGAGTTTATACTGATTTCGTGTTTTCCTTTTCCAGTAAGCCTATGAACGTGACTTCACATCTGATAGTAATGGCGTTTCTTTGTAATGTTTGGTCATAGGCAGAAGTATTTGCAATATTTCCAATTTAAGAGAAGTCATAAGATGGCATGGTCATTTTGGTGAACTCCAATTAACTTTCTTCTGGTTGGAGCCATTGACACATTTCCGTTTTCATTATTACCCACATCACAAAGGAAGGAAGTCTGTAAATGGAAAGAGTGTTGATGAAGATGCCCAGTAACTTTCTGGGTTCCATGCTGGTTCTTTCTGGTCTTTTCTTCACCTCGTTTTTACCCATGGATCCAGCATCACGTCACTTGGTACCTGCTGCCGTGTATTGAAGATAACAGGCAGTAAATACTTGCTGACTGACTGAATGAACAAAATCCGCCTGAGACTCTTAACAGGAAAAGGCAGCCCTTACTCCTATGTCTGTTTCAGGAAAATGGCCTTTTAGATCATCAAGTTTTTCCCTGAATGCCTCAACTTTGCCACATTCTAGGAGTTACTAGAAGTTGTTACTTTTGTTGTCAGAAGGGTTGGGGGTGGGAGGACCTCCTTAGATAAATGATGTTCACTGTTCTAAATTGTCTGTTAGGATTGTTGGAAAATACACAAAAATCCACCAGGCAAATTGACATCTTTTGCCTTGTCAATTTCCCTAACATTGGGTTACTTCCCATGCCCTCAGTCTTCTCCTGAGGCCGGGCTCTGATACTGCTCAATTAAGGTAGAAAGAAATCAATCCTGGAGGTGACCTATGAAAGCCATACAATAAATAGTCAACTCTCATTCAGTCATACTGGAAGTTTCTAACATCCGTCTAGGAGAAATTTTAGATTAGTCCGGTTAGTAAAGTGGACTTTCCCACTCTAAAACACGGATCTTAAAACCTGTCCTCTTGTTTTCGTATTTTTTTTTTCCCCAAAATCAAACCCTTTTCATTAAGCTCTTTCATGAAAACAGAATGTGGAAATGAACGTAAGTATTAGGTGAGCTGAATTTCTCGCGGCCTGCTTCCTCATTCTTTTCAGCACTTGACCCTATACATCTTATCCAAACAGCCTATTTAATGAGCTGTTACCTTGATGACACAGTAAATAGAACACTTATTAAGTGCAGTCTCCTCACTTGCGATAAAAACGAACTTCTCGGTAGCTGTGCACCCTTCCCAGACCTTCACGTTCTTCAGCACTGATGTGCCTTTCAGAAATACTGGAGCGCTTTGCCTGTGGGCACGCTCTCTGACCCACGTGGCGTCCATGTGTTTAAAAGTCGAGGGTGGGAAAGAATACACGTTTTGATCACGGAAACCTTTATATAGTCAACTCTAAATTATTTTTGCTGATCGAAGTATGTAAGGTGAGCTCTCCAAACATTTGCTGCATGTGTCCGTGCAGAAGTGCTAGGTTCTTTAGAATGTGGGAGACACCTCTCTAGGCAGACTTTGGGGGAACCGTCAGCACCCCAGGAGACATTTGTTTGCCATCTGTGAAACTGTGCCGTCTGTCTCTGGAAAAGGAGTTTGATGTGAAGTAGTTCTTAAATAGTCTGTGTAAACTACCATGTTATTTTTATTTTCTTTTTACCTATTTGCATTTAATTTAGTCACAGACTTGTGTCTGTGGGGGCTGTCTTAAAGATAACAAAGGCCGGGGCACCTGGGTGGCTCAGTCGGTTGAGCGGCCGACTTCGGCTCAGGTCACGATCTCACGGTCCGTGAGTTCGAGCCCCGCATCGGGCTCTGGGCTGATGGCTCAGAGCCTGGAGCCTGCTTCCGATTCTGTGTCTCCCTCTCTCTCTGACCCTCCCCCGTTCATGCTCTGTCTCTCTCTGTCTCAAAAACAAATAAATGTTAAAAAAAAAAAAAAAAAAAAAAAAGATAACAAAGGCCTTCTATGAAAATAACAAATTATCTTTATAGAGTTTATATAGAGAGATAAGAGACAGAGGGAGACACAGAATCCGAAGCAGGCTCCAGGCTCTGAGCTGTCAGCACAGAGCCCGACGCAGGGCTCGAGCCCCCGGGCCGTGAGATCATGACCTGAGCCGAAGTCGGATGCCCAACTGACTGAGCCACCCAGGCGCCCGCATAGTTTATATTCTTTATCCTGTTGATAGCGTGGCGTCTAGCAGCAGAAAACAAAGTTAACGATAGTCCCAGCAGCTCTGGGGTATCGAATTGGTGGCTGATCTACAGCACGCAGTACTGCTAATCGAGACGGGTCCCTTTGAATAAGGGTTCGAATGCTAGCATCGCTGAGGTCCGTGTGACCCGTTGGGGCTGCAGTGATGAAGACGCGAGCTCTTCCTCATGTGCATTTACCTGCACTGGGGGATTCTCATGTATGGGGACCAGTGGAGATTTTCCCAGAAGGCCAGGGATACATGGCTCATTTCATCGTCCTTTGACTGTAAATATATTACCTTTTTACTGGCACGGACTTGGACACACAAGGAATTTGGCTGAAGCTTAATTGGAGAGCTAGGAGAGCTATTCTAAAACGCTTCTTTAACTTTTTTACTGGACCCTTACAGTTTGGCACTGTTCAGGTTTAACTTTGTTCTCATTTAAACTTATCTTGTGCAAATGCTGAGGAGCTTAATAAAGGTCTATATGATCAAAAAGGCAGCTCTTAACCCAGCATGAAATTCCATTCTCCTTTATTTCTGTTTGCCCACTGCCAAAGAATTCAGACAACTGCATGCTTGACTTACAGATAAATAGAGGACAAAGCTTTGGTCAGTGATTGTGTTTAAAAGATGGAGCTGAGGGGCGCCTGGGTGGCTCTGTCGGTTGAGCGTCCAACTTTGGCTCAGGTCACGATCTCGCGGTTCATGAGTTCGAGCCCCGGGTCGGGCTCTGTGCTGACAGCTCAGAGTCTGGAGCCTGCTTCAGTTTCTGTGGCTCCCTCTCTGTCTCTGCTCCTCCCCGACTCGTTCTCTCTCTTTCTCTGTCTCAAAAATAGTAAACATCATGTAAAATGAGTTGGCAAGAGGTGAGGAAGCAGAATATACCATTGCTTTTCCAGTATGTGCTTCCTGATCGTGGGGTCCACAGAGTGGCATTGTGGTAGGCATCCCTGGAGGATGGCATCAGACTGCGGGTGACATTTGTCCTCCTGATCAGGGGTTCCTCTCTGTACTACAGGACATTTCTGAACAAATTAAGTAGGTTCTGAGTTTATATAACAGAATCGAAATCCCAGCTCACACTGCTTTTCATGTTCCCAGGCTGCCCACAAATCTTCGATTTTATAAATATTTTTGAAACTGAAGTCTAAATGAGTTTTGTAGTGAGTATTTCCACTTCCTTCCTTATGCATCATGCGTTTTTGTCAAATAGAAAACCTCAGACTTGGTAGACAATTGAGGCCGTGTGCTGGGGTTTTAATTCTGGTGAATATCCTTTTATAAGTTGTGTGTGTGTGTGTGTGTGTGTGTGTGTGTGTGTGTGTGTGTGCGCGCGCGCGCGCACATGCCTGTATTTTGCTGAGAAGAACAATGAGTGAGCCAAGGATAGAGTTCTTTTGCTCTTTCTAACAAAGATGGTGGGAAGAATTCTCTTTGAACCATTAAAAAAAAGAAAAACAAAAAAACAGACCAAAGCAATAATGATAATCAGGTGTCCTGTTCATACTCTGGGTTCCTTTACAGCTGAACATGATCTTGACTATTACAAGGAAATAAGCTTTTAAAATCGAATTACGGTAGAACTTTGCCAGTTCATGCCTGACGAATTTGCCCACCCAGTAAGTGGTTCTTCCTGAGATCTTGCTGTTCTCCTACTGACTTGGAGAAAAATGTAACCGTAGACTGGGGGAAAGCTCACGTTCGTTCTTTCAAGGTTTATTTTGAAAAATACAGTGCTGTATCTTAAGATATCATGAACAAAAGAGAACACAAATCTATCTGGCAAACCACGAAGAGAAAGAAAGCATCTGCTGAAAGGCTGGGTTCTATTTTCTTCCTTTCTTTTTTTTTCTTTTTTTTTTTTTTAACTGTAGGATGTTTGAAAGAAAACCGCCCATAAATTTTCATGTCGTAAAATAAAATTATAAAAGCAATCAACTGTAGAGATAAATGTCAGACAGCTTACGTAAGGCTGTGAGGTAGACTTTAACATGATTTAGTAATAATTTGATGACAGAACTTTGTTCCATCCTGAAAGAAAGTGATTTTTTAACCGTGTTCAGTTGTCTACAGAGACCGCGGTCCGCCCTTTGCAGCGTAAAAGAAATTTGGATTCAGTGTTGACTTTAGTTCTAAACCTCGCTGGTGGATGCTAACCAAATAGGTATCAGCAGCACCATCGTAGGGGTTTTGCATTTTATTTTAAAGTACCAGGAAGTTCTAGGAAAAGTGTTTTAAACTTCAAACATTCCTTGTATAACTTTTTCCATGGTCTAAATGTTCCTGTCTTGCTACCAAAACCCCGAAAGGCTCAGATAACTCATGGTTTGTCCCTTCTCCAATTAGAAGAGAGAAGTATCAGATAAACAAAGTCTGCCAGTGTTGCCATGTGCTCAATATAGATTCCGCTTGATTCCTTACACCACATATCCAGGGGTGTAAAAATAAGTGTACAGACAAAAGAAAAGGCCCATAATTAGGCACCGTATCTTGGGTCCGAGCGTAGGTATAACGTAAAGTGTTTGCTATTTTATTCTGAGGACGGACACCTTTCTTCTGCAGCCCTACTAAGTTCATTTGCACATGCGTTTATCTAGATGAGCTGTGAGAATGAATGAGCTGCCTCACTTGTGAACGGTTCCCCGAGTAAATTTGACGGCAAATTGCACGTATTTA
This sequence comes from Neofelis nebulosa, assembly GCF_028018385.1. Taxonomy (NCBI): domain Eukaryota; kingdom Metazoa; phylum Chordata; class Mammalia; order Carnivora; family Felidae; genus Neofelis; species Neofelis nebulosa. The sequence continues at coordinate 17,703,975 of NC_080792.1, read as the reverse complement.
CAAAGGATCACTTTGTGTATAAAGTAGCTCACAGTCCAGGGTTTTCTCTGATAACCTCATCCTCAGGTGCATCTCCAAAGGCGCTGAGTGAGAGGGGCAGTGGGAAATGAATAGTTTTCTCTGAGGAAATCGCTGGTAACCCTGGGTGCTCCTGGATTACAGCCTTGGGGTGCATGGCTAATACCAGTGTCCCGTCTGGATAGGAAGAAAGGTGGAGAACCAATGAGCCCAAAGCATTCCATTTGTTGAATTCTTCATATTTTGGTTACTAGAATCTTTTTTTTTTTTTTTTTTTTTTAATGTTTGTTTCTTTTTGAGAGAGAGAGAGAGACAGAGCATGAGCAGGGGAGGGGCAGAGAGAGATAGGGAGACACAGAATCCAAAGCGGGCTCAACACGGGGCTCGAACCCACGTGAGATCATGACCTGAACCGAAGTCAGATGCTTAACCGACTGAGCCACCCAGGCGCCTTTAGAATCTGCTTTTTAAAGTGGCTCTTGAAAGAAGGTTGCGAACAGAAGTGTGGTTTGCACACAGCCTGCGAAGAGCGTGCCTCTCAAGGCCTAAGAGGAGTCCTCCATGCTCTCAGAGGCCCATGTCTCTACCCACACACGGGGACGGTGAGCGTGCTAGAACCCCAGCGGGAGAGGCCTGCAGTCGTGAGGGAAGGAAGCTTCTACTTGGCACCTCGTCCCCGCCAAGTCTTTATAAAGCGTCCTTAGTATCCAAGGCAGGAGAAGGTCTTCTGTGGGTTTTACCTATTTTAGGACTACCAGCGTTATAAAATCCCTTGAAATGTGTATGTGCCTCGGTATAAATGCCTACACAGCTCTTTACAAGGTTTCAGATTCTACCTTAAATTATGTGTGTCTGTCTGTGAGGACATAACCTCTGTACCTAATGTGGGGCTCAAACTCACAGCCCCTGAGGTCGGGAGTCTCCTGATCTCCTGACTGAGCCAGCCAGGCACCCTTCAGACTCTACCTTCAATGAAATTCTACCTTAATGGCTCTCATCAATCCGAAGTCTTACCCCAGCATTGTATGTATAATAACATTGATATTCATAATTTCCTTGGTAAAATTAATTGAGTTGACTTTCAGGAACATCATTCCTTGTCCGTCAAGTTCCCATGTAACAGAACTAAGATATCCATCTGTTTGTGTTATTAGAACAAAATACCCCTAACTGCCAACTCTCTAGTGGTCGGACAGACATTTTAATAAATTAGTAGTGTTACCAACCGGTAGGCTGGCATTAGACTCCGGATGCTTGGAGCCGGGTTACGTGCTTAGCGCAAAGTAGGCGCCATAAATGTTTGTTGATTGAATGAATAGGCAAAGAAATGACTAACGGGCCAACCACTGATGATACGGCTTAGTAACAGGAAGTTCACTAGGGGAAGTACGGTGTCCAGATTTCTTCTGCTAATCTTAGCACAAAATATTATAAAAATAGGTCCACGTTTATTGTTGGGCCAAGCTAAAATAGATCCAGACCGATTGTTTGGGCTTCATAAACGCACGATAAAATAGACGTCAATCCCTGTCATCCACACGATGCCCTGCTCTCGCCGATAGAATCTCACCCTTGGCAAATGTGGCCTGGTAGCCGGCCTGAAAACTCGGAGGTCACTCCAAATGTATATAAACAACGCCGGCCAGGCCCAGAGCTGGTAGAGCATCTAAAAATAGAGAAGTAATCCCTTATCTTGTTGCCCATGAAAATAGTGTTTATGTGAAGCAACACTATTAGAAATGACGTGTGAGAAAAGAATGTCTGCGGTGTCTTCTGCCGTTGGGAGCGAGCAAACAAATTAGTGTCACTTTGAGGCGCAGGATTAGTACCGCTGGACCGGGGACTGAAACCATAGCCAGGTTCTCTTTGATGAGCAGAAACCGTTGATTCCTGCAGCCGTGCACCGCTCTGTCTTGTAGAGACTTGTCCTCTGCCCTGTTTTTCCGCCGGATGTCCACTGAGAAACCCGCCGGTGATGGTCATTGAAAAGGAGAGGTGCATCAGCACACCCCCGAATCTTAGTAGCTGAACACGCCGCGGGTTTGCTTCTCACCCGTGCTCCTTGCCAGCCCAGGTCGGCAGGCATTCCGATCCAGACGGTCACGCAGACCCAGCCCAGCAGATGATTGCTCAAGAGTGCTTCCCAGCCTCCACTCTGGGGTGACACTTGTCACCTCTTGTCTGAAGGCATTGGCCAAAACTAGTAATCTGTCCCTGCCTGGCTGCCAGAGGCCTGGGAAGCATAGTCTTCTCCGTGTCTAGGAAGGAGCGAGAACTGAAAAGCAGTGAGCAACCTGGGCGATTGGTAATATTTTCGTATTAAAATCAGCGAGAGTATGCTATAAGAAGTCCTTCACCATAGGCGCATTTTTTAATGGGCTGATTTAAGTAAGTCAAATTCCATGTCAATTGACTACTTTCTGAGCCCCCAGAAATAACAGAGTCTGGCTAATTTCCCGCTGTACCAATTTACTGGCACACAACGAATGGATTTTTGCCTGTGGTATAATGTTTGCCTAAGAAAGCACTCGTTTTTATGTTTGGTATTTTCCAAGATGCTCATCTGTCCATCCTTAAAAGTGAAACATGACTGGGTGAAACTAAGGACAAAAAGCTTGCCATTGATAATTGTTGATAAAGAGGAATTTTCAAGGATTTTGCCCCCTGGATGTAGTGAATGTTTGCCAGCAGCTAGGGATGGCAAAGATAAAAGGTATTTCATTTTCCAGGGGCGCTCGGATGGCTCAGTCAGTTAAGCGGCTGGCTTCCGCTCAGGTCATGATCTCGCGGTTGGTGGGTTCGAGCCCCGTGTCAGGCTCTGTGCTGACAGCTCGGAGGCTGGAGCCTGCTTAGGATTCTGTGTCTCCCCCTCTCTCTCTCTCTCTCTGCCCCTCCCTTGTTTGCACTCGCTCTCTCGTTCTCTCTCTCAAAAATAAACATAAAATATTTTTTTTAATACTTAATTTTCCTTTTCCTGCCCCTCCTACAAACCACAACAACACACACACGCACGCACGCACCCTCTCCCTGCTTACTTAGGAAGAAAAAAAAATCCAAGTCCTCCTCTTACACGGGACAGAGCCAACTAAGAAACTAGGTTGCGTAAGCGGTCCGGTGGTCAGTTACCTATAAGCTGAGGTGGGAGAGGCAGCATGCTAGGACACAGACCTGGGGGTTCCCAGGAGGCGCTGTGAGAACCCAGACTCGCGGGTGTTAGGTAGCGTCCCCTGCGGTGAGGACCAGTGGCCTTCACCTCCAAGAGCGCGCAGGGAGGCCTGGACTTGGAGGATGAGCTGGCCTGGAGTGAGTTTCCTCCCCCTCCGTCCTCACCGCTGCCTCCGTGACTTCCCATTTCCCTCCAGATGCCTCAAGGTTCTCTGGGCCTTGCTTGCTCAGGTTTCCAAGGCATCTTCCCTTGGGCTCTCCTGGGTTTTCCCATTCCAAGGAATTGGCCGTGTCTTGGGGGCTGGGGGCTCCTTTCTGCTGCCTCCCCATCCCGGTCTTTCTCCCCTTCACATGGGCCCCCTTGGCCCCTCTCTGGGCCTCCCCGCAAGCCTTGCTGTCTTGTAGTGATTTATGTGGTTCCGCTCTATTGTAGTTACAGCTACTTCTGTGGATGTCCTGTCCCCTCTTCCTTTTCTCTAAGCCCCTGTGACGTAAGACTTGGTTTTGCCATTTTCTCATACCTCGTGTTGTTCGCCGTAATGCTTTATAATGTGACTAAATGCTCATTGGGTTTTAAATGAATTCATTATATATTACTCTCTAGTACAAATAAGTCTAAGGAACGTTAGCTCCCCCAGCATTCTTTGGATGCTTATGTTACACACAGTGCCCTTAGAAAGATGAATGCCTGTACAGTAGGATTCAGTCCGGAAAGCGAGATCTTTTTGTCCATAGAATTTTCATCTTTAAAACACATGAACTGACACCTATGTAATTTTTTACTCTCTTTTAGGAGTTTAGCTTATGGCAGCCGAAAATATACTAACCTGTACTTGGGGTAGGGGATACCTAAAGTCCTATTTTTCCCTTGAATCATTTTGCTGGGTTTTATCTGATCCAGCTGGGTGATGTCCAGGGATTTGAGAGCAGTGGTTCAGAGAAATCGGTCAAACAAGACAGGAAAATTTGTACTTGACCCAGAGCAAAGTTGGTCACTGATTACCTGGTGCTCAGATTTGTTTTTCAGTTGTGGGATAGTTGCACCGTGGATTCTTCATTAACTGTTGGATCATGTTTCTTAATAAAATGATTTTACGATGGTAAGATGAGAACCGGCCCGTTCTCTTCTTGGCAAAATCAGTGCCATTGTAGTTACTGTACCAGTCTAGCTGCGTTTTAAAGAACAAATTACCTCTAAAATAATAATACATCCCCCTTCCAATAGGAAGAAAATGACAACTCGTGCACACGGGGTAATTATCATGTCATTAAAAAGCACAGCGATTTTAATAACCCAGGTTGTGTGCAATAAAGCTCTTCTTAAGAATACATCAGCCCTGTGCTGTGATCATGTAATAATAAACTTGTCTCTATTTACACTCTTACCTATTTAACGTTTTAATTAACAGAACCTAGTCTTTGCAAAAATCTTAGTGCTTTTGACTCCCGAATCCTCTGGTGTGTAATAATGGGTTGTGATTTGTTTATTTTCGGCAGTCTTTTATTTACTCTGGGTAAGGGAATTTTGATCTTAGGAAAGGTTTCATATACCATTTGTCCTCAGTGACGTGAATGGCCATACTGAACTTCATAACCTTATGTCGACTTTTTACGTTAGCACAAGGGAAATCTGATAATGAATCAACATTACAGAAATGCATGTCACGCTTTCTGCTTGCTGCTTTTTCTCAAAATAAGCTAAAGGGTTCCCCTTCCTGCCACCTTCTGGAAATATTTTCTCACTTAATTTAGATAACCAAGGCAATGAGAAGACTTTCATAATTCATGGCGGGGTATCTTCTCAAGACTCTTGAATTCGGTTTGATTCGGATTCATTTTTGGATTCCCCCCCCACTTTTTTTTTTTTTTTAGAATAAATTGCATGTGGGGTTGAGGGGAAACACTTTTCACTGAATGGCTCCAATTTCAGTGCCTTAGTTTTTAGCCAAGCAGCTGTTCATACAGATTTCTTAGGAAGTGGCTAAATAAAAATACGACAGTTCTGAAATGAACGAAATAGCTGCTTTATCAAAAACTAGCAGCTGCCAACATGTGACTTGTGTGCCATAAGTATTTGTTTTTCTTAGATCTTCTCATTGTCGTGTCTTTGATTAAACTACTAGACCAGGTTCCTTTTTTCTTTCAGTTTTTGAGATCCTAGGTGAAAGCCCATGGAGTGATTTCACACTGTGTATTTGTCTTCTGTTCTTAACTGATGGTCACTCTCATTAAATAGCGCTAAAACACCAAACAGGAACACAGCAGCCACAGCAAAAGCCTCAAGTATTTGAATGGCCAGGGGAACTTTATTTTAAAAGAAACCATGGTTGAAATAGAACTTTATTCCCTCAATAGTCTCAAATAGCTCAGGTAATCTCGTGGCTTCAGAGACCGTGTAAGGAGCACAGAATCATGATGGATGTTACAGCATATGCCTGTGTCCTAACCTTTTGAAGAAAGGCAGTTGTAACAAACTTCTGTGTAAGTTGATGTACAACCAGCAGTGGCTGTTCATGGGCACTCAGGAGAGGCAAATGAAAATAGGGGAGAATTTCAGCTACTGAGCAAGGAAATTGCTGGCAGAAAATAGAGATTCTGTCCAAGGATCCTTTAGGTTTTATGGGGGGTGGTTGGGGAATAGTTGTTTTAAACAGACCTTTGAAGGGGTTTGCAATGGAGAAAGGTATTTCATTTTTGCTTATGGCTTCTTATGTGTTTCCAGGAAGAAAGTTCCTCCTGATGTGTGAGTACAGATGAAAAGCATTGGGCAGAACGGGAAATTTAGTGTTGTGCATCTCGACCCTGTTAATGAAGTCGTAAAATGATGTTGGGGCAGACCTTCAGACAGTCTCCTGATCTCTCTTGCAGAATTTGAGTTTGGCCCACGGAGATAACCTTTTTATTTTGGTGGGGGCGGGGGAGGGCGGTGCCCAGAATAAAGGTTTGTACGACCCTCACAACACCGTTAGTCAGGAATTTCTTTGGGTGAGAATGGAATTCCCCAGGCAGTCCAGGCTTTGCCGGACCGTCTGGTCAGTGGATCCAAGGGCAGGGCACCTCCTAGACCTTCAGTTCTCTTCCTCCTAAACTTGTTTCTGGATTGGTCTTTGCCCATTATGCGTTTCCTATGGCTGCCGTAACCAGTTACTACAAATGTGGCTTAAAAACGCAAGAATTTATTCTCTGACCGCTCTGGAGGCCAGAAGTTCAGAATCAGTATTAACCGCACTGGAGGAGATCAGGGCTGCGCTCCCACTTGAGCTTCTGCGAGAGAATCCATCACTTGCCTCCTCCCACCTCACGTGGCTGCGTGGCCGTGGTCTCTGTCTCTGTGGTCATGTTGTCGCCACCTCTTCTGTGTCAGCTCTCCCTCTGCATTTCTCTTCTGAGGACACTTGTGATTCCATTTCGAGCCTACTTGGATGCTGTGGGGTAATCTCCCCACCCCAGGATCCTTCATTTAGTCACATCTGCAAAGACCTTTTTCCTCATAACGTGACCTATACAGGTTCCAGGGATGAGGACCTGATACGTTCGCGGGCCCTTTTTTTTTTTTTTTTTTTTTTTTTTCTTTCCAGCCTGCTACAACCCCGTTTTTGACAACTGGGACGGCGTCTGGAGAGAGCCAGAGAGTTCAGATTCTATCCTCCGGGGTCATTTTACTCCGAAATTAAACAGTGATTATTGAGAACATACTATATGTTGGTGCTGTTGCTAAGACAGAGACACATAAAACTAGGCCCGCCCCAGGGTTGTTTGTGATTTTGCTGAAGGAGAAGACAGGTACATGTAAAATGAGTCCCGGGACGAAGGTCGCGTTCGAGCCTGAGAACCAGAAAGTGGTACAGGCCGCGACCGTTTGAGCCTCTGGGCCCGCGTACCCAGCATGTACCTCTCTGTGCGCTGGAACATTTGACCCCAGGGATATGGGGATCCTCGCGTCCAGCCCCCCGCCCACCTCCCACCCCCGTCTGACTATTTCCCATCCCATCGTTTTTTCCGGTCTCTGGGTCTTTTCCCAGGAGCTGCCTCCTGCAAGCGTGCCTTCCTGTGTATGTTCTTTCCTGTTTGTTGTGCTCGACGGTGCATTGTCTATTCTTTAGTTTCTCTTTCTCCAGTAAAATAGCACTTCAGATTCTTGAAGGGAAACCACCCAGAGATAATGCGTCTGTGCGAACAAGCACGAGTGGAATCGGCTCTGCGAATCAGCGATAGAGAAGAATAAAATCAGTGAAACTTGAGCTTACCGTAGAATCTACGACAGTGTCCTTTTACACCGTTTGGGGTCATTTAAATTCACCTGCATGAACGCTACATGTCTTAGTGAAAATGCAGAAATACGCTTTTAAAAAGGACAGTAATTTTTTCTGGATGTGTTTTAAAGGGCCCCCGGATTTCTCTGTGTTGCCAAGGGCATGCATGACACTGATAAGAATTCAGGGATGCCCGGTGTTGGGTTTATCTCTGCGACCCTGGTCCTCTTAAGTCTCAATCTGCAGGGACCGCTTGGAAAGATAAAGCAAGCTTGAGTTTGAATGCTGGGTCTGTCGCTCCCTGGACGTGGCCCTGCTTATGGGCGACTGCAGCTACTTAACTTTTCTCTAAAGCACGCTTTTCTCATCTTCAGCATAGGGCTAATAATGGTACCTACCTCGTGCTTTCTGGGATGACTAAATGAGCTGATGCATATGAAGTGTTGAGACCATTGCCTTAAAGTCTGTCTTTTCCTTCTCTCTCCCCTTTTTTCTTTAAAAAAAAAAAAAAAAAAAAGTCTATTTACTGGCTCTGTTGAGCATTACCACCCCAGGTAATCAAACACTGTCCTGTCTGGTCCCACCCAGCGAGCACATGATGACAAATTCAACATTTCTTGGGATACCATTTCACCTCGGAATATAAACCAAGCTTCTAAATTACATTTTATATGACAATGTCTCCCTGTATTTTCGTCCCTGGGACTTCTTGAATTGCAGCATAGCATGTTCCGTCCAGTCAAACTCGAAATGAAATAAATAAATGGTTAAGTTGCGGACTGTAGCTAATAATGATCTGTACCGTGGCCGAGGATTAAAGAGCCGTTACGTTTAACGATGACAGTTGCCTTCTAAATACTTACCTTTAATCAGATCACTCAAATGCTTGCATATACTTTTGCTTCTCAACTATGGTGTGCAGACGTGTGCGTGCACACGCATACACACGCATCCGTGTGTGCGAGAAGGTTGCGGAAAGCATGCGGTCGAACACAATTTGGTCTAGGTCGAACAACAGTTGTTCTGGAGTTCATGATTCTGCCTTATTAAAATCCTGACTTGAATTTCAAGTAAAAAGATTCCTTCCACACTAAACCACTCATGCAGGAGAAGCAATGAGAGAAGGTGTCACCCCACAGTGCCTTTGTCCAGTGGCCAACTTGTGTCTGAAGTCCCCTTTGCAGGGAGAGGGACAGAGGCCAAGTCTGACTGAAATGGGTGACTGTGATAGGTTTCTTGGCTGCTATAGACACCAAGATATTTTTTTTTTTTAATCGACGATGCATAAAAAGAAATGCGGTACGTCCTAATGAATCAAAAACCTTTTCCGGGACCTTTGTATGAATTGAATGTATTTTGGTTTCTTTTTGAAAACTGAACTCTGAAGCTGGTCTCCATCACCGTGCCTTTGAAAGGCCCCCAATTATTTTCTGTGGGTGGTAGACCCCACTGAACCACACTTTGACAGCTTTACAGGTCTTGAAACAGATGTAATTAAGTTGTATTTCATAAACTGATAAGCAGCTGCCTTCCCTGCACTGGCCCCTTTTAGAGATAATTTGGGATTAGGGTAGTGGACACTTTAGAAGAGACTCTCGGAGGGCCTGGGTGGCTCCGTCAGTTGAGCGTCCAACTCTTGATTTCGGCTCAGGTCACGATCTCACAGTTTGTGAGTTCAAGCCCCAGACGGGGCTCTGCACTGACAGCACGCGGCCTGCTTGGGATTCTCTCTCTTCCTCTCTCTCTCTGCCCCTCCCCTGCTCCTCCCCTGCTCTCAGGCACTCTTTCTTTTCTCTCTCTTCTCAAAATAAATAAACTTAAAATTTTTATCCAGCAGAAAATGAAAAGCTACAAGAATTGGAGGTTTTACTTTGAATATAGGCAACCAAGGCTGGGTGACTTTCAGAATGTCCATACATGTTGAGTAGGAATTCAGATCTTGGCTGTGCTATTTAGCACCTCTCTGATCTTGGGCAAATTTTGCTGAGCCTTCTTTTGCTTTAGTTTGCTCGTCTGTAAAATGGATGTTAGAAGGATGAAGGGAGACGAGTTGTGCGGAGCACTTAGAATGTGCTAATATGCTAATTGTTGACTTACAGCTGAAAGTGAGCCGTGTCCTGCAGTTAGGAAGGTTGACTGCACCAGCTTACGTAGAAGATTGTTCCTGCACTTTGTTCCCTTGAGAAATGTATCTCGGTTTAATCCTGCCTCCCATCGGTTTAATCCTGCCTCCCATCTGTTGCTTTTGATACATCTCTCTTCTCCCCACAAAAGTTACTGCTTATCCTGACATTCGCTTCTCAGTGTCTATATTATCCCCACTTTGCAGATGAGGAAACAGAGGCTTGGATGAATGGGCTTTGATGAGTTGAGGAGGTTAGGAATTACGTGGGAATGTAATTATATTTTCATGGGCCTTTTTTGTATAGACCTGTGTTCAGTGAGGGTCGTGAACACATAAACCGACTCCCAAGGACAGTCTCCAATTTGTGACTCTTTCTGGTATTCTCTTTGGGGGAAGTACACCGTAGAATGACAGTTTACTTGCCAGGCACCTCCTTTATTAAATGTCTTCACAGTTATAGTAATAACGCATTGGATTATATCTATTCACATCCCTCCCCTTTGAGATGCCCAGAGGGACAGGGACTTTGTTCCGGGTCAGAGAGAAAGCCCCAGAACAATTCTGTCAGGGTTTCTGCTCTTGTTGGGGGGCAGGGTGGGGGGCGGTCGTGCATTGCAAGCTGATATCTGAAAATCACAAAATTAAAACATGCCTACTATCACGAAACCATAATTTTCCTTAGAGATTTTTGTGGGGAAAAAATCATAACTCTTAAGCCACGGAAGTATCATGGAGTTGAATGCAGAATTCCCATGAACCTTCAGGGTGACCAAAAATCTTGCCCTGGACCCGAACCCAGCTCTGGAGGTGACTCATCTCTGCTGTCAGTCACTTCCCCCCATGCCCTGCTTGCTGTTCCCTGCAGGTGACCTCCAGAGCTCACCGTTGTGCACTTGTGTGTGTGTGTGGGGGGGGGGGGGGGGTTGGTGACAACGTGATGATGTCAGTGAGGACTCATCATGTCCCTTTGTCGCCCCTGCTAGTGGGGAGTATTAGGAGCTGGGTGTGAGTATGAAGTCCCGGGATTAGTGCCTCCTCAAGCCCGGGTCCTTCACAGACTGTTGGGTTTTGCTGTGTGGCCCTGGGATCCTGCCTGTGTTAGTTTTCTTCAGGATTATGGGGTTAGCGCTCTGGACACCCAGAGGGTGTCTTTGCCAGTTGAATAGCCTCACAACAGATCAACTTTTTAGAATAACAAAGCAGGGGCCATTTCTAAGCTTGGACTAAGCTTATAGTCTTTGTTCCTTCATCTTGGTCCTTAACGTTACATTTCATTTTCATGTGTTTATTTTTTTTAAGGGAGAGTTAATTTTACAAGAGCTCACTCTGTTTTTAAAGCTCTTTTGTCCATCTTTGCCCTCACAGGATAGAGCAGGGTTTCTCGAACTGCATGTGCTATAAACTCTTGGCAATTCAAGAAAAGGCTTTTGACCGGACACCAGACTGAGGAAACCACCGAGTTTCTGGAAAGAGCTGTTGGCTTTCCAGTTGGCCAGGATTGGCAGGGACCCCACTTCTCCCGTTTCTCAGCTCTCATTGTTTTAAATATTCACTAGTAGCAGAAGCCTCACAGCGTTTAGTAGTAACTTGCACAAGGCTTCCACATGCACTGACCTTTGAGCTGTGTAACCGTTGACGACATAGGAGGTGCAGGTGGTCACAGCCCCGTTTTCCGAGTGAGGAACCTGGTCCCAGGGAAGGCTCAGTGCCCGAAGTCACCCAGCTAGTTCGTTCCTGAGCCAGGTCGGCACCCGGCAGTCTTTCCCCCCCGCCACGCCTCTGAGGGCTCTTTGCCCTGGTACTCTTCAGAGCCACACCCGTAACTTAGAAGACCTCCTTCTAGACCGGGCACTTCTCAGAGGTAGCACTTGCCTCTTCTTTGAGTCAGTTGATGCGAGGCAGACTGTGCCACACGTGTGGGTTTCAGGGCCAGGACGAAGGTGGGGCCTTAGAGAGGCGTGAGGGCTCAGAATTGGGAGTCCTACCATCACCCCCTGCTCCGGCGGCCTTGCTGGGCTCATCGTGGTTCCGGTGGGTTTCACGGGCCACATGGATTGGCATCTGCCTCTCGCACCGCCTGTGGGCACCCGAATGAGTGGTGGTCCCCTGTGATGCTTAGAAAGAGGCACGACTTCCCTCTCCCGAGCTCCTGGGACCCCTGGCTTGGGCACCAGCTCCCTGTGCAGCACAGCTCCTTGTTCCGGGAATGTTTTCGGCCCGGAGCTTCATTTCCTTCCTGATTGATAACTGCATAGTTTTTGCTGCTGTTTTTTTAAGCGCAACTCAGGCAGGGACTCAGCCTTCAGCCTCCGTTCCTCAGGATTTTCCTGGCACCCGCAGAGTGAACTATGTCACGCTCTCGGCGCATCCCATTAATTGGAAAATAGGCTAGTGCGTGTAGCTTTGCTTGCAGACCTCTCTTTAAAAAACCAACAAACACAAATCCTGCGGGAGGTGAAAGGGAAGCCAGTTGAAGGATGAGGACATGATAACTTTCTTCAAAGAAGTGATCGAGCTGTCCCATTCCCTGTGTAGAGTGATTATCCCTTAGGAAGCAACACAATATTGTGGAAACAAATCTACTGCGTTTGAGTCACGGAGATTCTAGTTCAAGTCTCAGCTTTGACACTTTCTAGCTAGAGGAAGTTCTAGTTCCAGAAGCGCCCTGGCGCGTTAGGGGAGTTGGAAAATCGGCGGATTACCAGAACGTTCTTTCCAGAATTGTCCAAAGATGGCGTGAACACCTTACAGAGCGTGTAGGAGGAGGGAAGTGGAATTAGACAGTGGTTCTCAACTGGTCCTGTCCGCGCCTCCACGCACGTACATTTGACAGTGTTTGGAGACATCGTCTGGTTGTCACAGCTGGGGGATGGGAGTTGCCACTACACGTTGTGGGTAAAAGCCAGAGGTGTTTCTAGAAACTCTACAGAATGTAAAATAGCCTGTCAGACAAAGAATTATCTCGCCCCAAATGCCAGTGGTGATGAGATTGAGAAACCTTGAGTTACGAATAACATTTATTGAATCTAATTGTCCCCGCTTATATCCAGTGACTATTTCATAGATGTCCCATTTCACGGGTGAGAAGATTGACCTTTGGTGGTAATTTGGTTATGCGGTTATCCTTTCTGCTGGCCTAGGTAGTGAGAGCTCCGTCGTGGATGGTCAGAACCAAGCAGAGTGAGCGCCTGCTGGGGAGGGACAGATAGATCCACTAGCCTCAGATGTATGTTGCACCAAGTGACTTTTGAGGTCCCTCCTGAGAATCTCATTCTCTGATTTCTATTTTGAAATGGGATTCGTCTTTTTACGGCATTAGAGTGGCAAGCAGGTAGTTCGTGGCCATGACCAGTGAAATCCCTGTGTTTTGTACACCTGTGAGTCTTACTAATATCCCGGCACTGTCGGACCAGAAGGCTAAGTCTCTGAACAGGAGCAGCCAAAATGCCTCCCCTTCCCCCTATCTCATCCACCTTCTAGGCCCACGGAGTTAATTTACCAACGTATGTAAATGGGCCCAGCCGGTTGTCCTGTGGGAGGACTGTAGAGGCACACATGAGGGGAGAAGAGGAGGAGAGGCAGGGAGAACTATTTAAACTTTTAGAAAGATTGCAATTCGATGTCAGGTTGCTCATCAGCATAATTCTGCCAGTTTCGCAGGTAAGTGCAGTTTCTCTCGTGAACACGGAAAACCGAGAACTTTACTCAGTGGCTGTCAACCCTGGCCACAGATGAGAGTAACCCGGAGAGCTTTTGAAGCACACGTGTGTCTGAGCCCGTCTGCCAGAAATTTCATTATCTCGGGAGAGGCCTGGGTACCTGACTTGTTAGGGCTTGTCAGAAGATTCTAATGTCCATCGAGGCCTGGAGAACCCCTGGTTAACTCCACACTTCAGTCCTGCCCATCATGCTCAGAAAGACGTAACTCAGGTACCTGTTGACATGATTCTGTCTCCAGGAGACTGGAAGGAGGGCTTGTGTCCTCCGTATCTTGCAGGGAGCGGAAGAGGGGACACACTCTGGTCTTGAATTCACACCTGTCAGAATCTTCAATTAACAAAAGTTTCTCCTCATCCTCCACGTTTCGTGTTTTAAATTGGCCGGTAATTGTTTGCATAATTTTTTTGCAAAGCTTGGAAGTTTTCCTCTCCAGACTGTTTCTCACCGACACCGTAGATAGGAAGGGGGTGATTTTCATTTTCAACTTTTCGTTTTTTGTTTTCACTTCCGTTGCCGTCTAAAAAATCCTGTCTGTACCTTAGAGGAAGAAGCTTTAAATACTTAATGAGCTCTGAGGGAAACTTTTTAATAACAACCCAGTTAATGACCTGACACCTTATGATGGATTATGTGCCTTGAACTGTAGTCTCCAGACATTTTTGCTTAGTGAACCTTATGAAGAATTTTGAAGAACGGTGTCTCGCACATTAAAAAAAATTTTTTTTCTCATACATTTTTGACACCTGTAATTTATCAGTAGCTCAGTAAGTTATTAGCCCAGTAGCTGCAGGAGATATAATTTCTAGTGTATTGAGTGTATGAAAAATTTGGATTTTTTTCATTTTGCAACTACAGACATGGCTCATTTTATGGAAAATATCTGCCACAAAATTAACGATCGTTCCTTATTATTTAATACAGTCAGCCATAGGAGGCTTATTTCCTATCCCTAAAAATCTGGCTTCATCTTAAAAATCAAATCAAAGGAAAATTGGGCAGATTGTAGATATGGGAGACATTGCCATTCGGTGTCTTCAAGGAGCCTGTCCCCCAGGCTGTGGTGAAAGATGTGTCTCTCGTGTTCTGTCTTCTCTCTTTGCTCCCTCTGGGGCGGTACGTTTTCAAAGCCTCCCTTCATCCCGTGCTTTTTACACCCGGCCAAATGCGTGCCGGTAAGCTGCGGGAAGGGTGAGGAGTAAACCTTTCTTTGGAAAGCAGGGGAAGGGGAGCTGTGGTTTAGGTAAAAGCAGGTAGGGAAGGAGAGGCAGCAGCAGAAGTCACTGCTTCTCGGGCAGATGGGGTTTAGGGAAGAGAACATATGGCAGGATGTAGAACATGATTTCTTTAAAACCGCCCGTGCCCAACTTCTCAGAAGGTCTTTGTGTATCCACAGAGGCGGGCACACTCCGGTTTGAGAGTCCCACTTTGAAAGATAGGAAGGGGGTGCTTAGTAAGAATAAAAATCACTCCGTTTCATTTCCTTTTCAAACTTATACCTTGCTCATTTCATCGTTTATTAGGATATAGATGAGGGGCGCCTGGCGGGCTCAGTCAGCGGATGACTCTTGGTCTCGGGGTTGTGAGTTCACGCCCCACATTGAGTGTGGGGATTGATTGAAGATAAGATCTTTTAAAAGACCTGTAGATGAGAGAAGAACATAGGCAAGAATATGCACGTGACAAATCCGAGATTACGTCCCGTAGGAGTTTGCAGGTTGCAAGAACTGAACCTGGCAGGTGTCACCCTGAGGACACGCGGAGTTGAGGACACAGCATAGCAAACTGGGATTTCCTGAGGGCAAGTGAGGAGCCTGTGCAGGGTTTTCCTTAAGACCCTTGTACATGAAGTTGTCCGCTCTGTACTGTGCTGGTGAGGCCATGGGCTCCAGAGCCAGACTGCTTGGGGTCACATTCTGGCTACTACTGACCAACTCAGTGACCTTGGGCAAGTTCCTCAACCTGCAGACAATAGTCTCTGGCCCATCATGGGAGAGCTACGCAGTAGCTTGTTACGCTTTGCAGTCTCGAAGCCCTTTACCAGACTATGGCTGGAGCTCCTCCCCCCGGCGAGCTTCACTGGAGTCCCCTGGCCCGAGATGTGATTGCGGCCAGAGTATGGCCAGTGCCGAAAAGAGAGTACTAAGCAGGATGGGCCTGGGATTGCCGAAGCTCAACTCCAGGCTGTCTTCATGGCGCCTTTATGAACAGTCAATGTCCTCGTGGAAACCTGTAGAACTCCAGTTCAGGATTGTCACTCGCTGAAATGCCAAGAACGAGACCACATTGAGTTCCATGTAACCTCGTCGTCTGCTTGAGTACCTTATCCCACACCTGCAGAGCCATTGGCTGGCCGGGCAAGGAGACGACAGATGGACGACTGCTGGTTTCAGATGCCCTGAGATGTATGAGGAAGAGCATGCTAATGAATCAGACATTGAACTTGAGGTTACTTAGGTTCCCTTTTCCCGAATATCCCAATGACCCTGTTCTGGCTACTAAGGGCATCTGTCGTGAACTTCTGCAGGTGATTTATTAAGGTCTCTTCTTTGGTAGCTGAGTTCAGAGACAAACCGCAGAATCCAAAGGTGTCTCTGCCTTATTTTTTTTCTCTTTTATACATATAATCTATTATTTAAATTTCTTGCAAAGAAACTTGATTTTAAAACTTCCTAAGACATGAGATACTAGTCTTGAGGAAATTATTCTGAAATCTCAGGCAATTGAAATCTTAGGAAGTTGTAGGATAAAATCAAAAGCACAAAATTAAACAACATGGTGTCATTAAATGAACCCAGTGACACATTTTCCTTTTATTTATTTATTTTTAATGTTTATTTCCGAGAGAGAGAGGGAGAGGGGGGCAGGGGTTGGGGGGAGAGTAGAGAGACAGGGAGATACAGAATCCAAAGCGGGCTCCAGGCTGCGAACTGTAAGCATAGAGCCTGACACCAGGCTTGAACCCACGAACCATGAGATCGTGACCTGAGCTGAAGTCGCCAGGTGCCCCACACGTTTTCCTTTTAAATTAACTTTGAAATGCAATCTCAGATCAGTTTGCTTTGTAGGAAGGAGAATATGTATGATTGTTTACCTTATTTTTAGCAGATTATATTCATTAAAATGTTTTAGTTTATTCAGCAACTAACTTTTACCAAGAACGACCGTAATGCCTAATGTTTCTCTGCATTTGCATTATTTACAAAGATACACTCTCCTTACAAGAAACTGTCAGGGTCATTGGTGAGGCTGGGCAGCTCTGAAGCAGGTGTAAGGGATAATCGTGATGCCAGGCTGTGCCCCAGACTACGTAGGGTGACGGGCTGTGGCCTCTTCCCTCCCTGGAAGATTAGATGGTTGCGGGTGATGGTCCGTTCTCCTAGGTGTATGTCACTAAGCTTGTCTGGATGAGGGGGAAGACCTCTCTTTGCAAACAGGAATGGAGAGGAGGTGAACATCAGGGTGGCACACGGTGCAGGTAATGACCCTGCGCCCGCAGATGGCCCACTGCCTGAGATGGGACAGCAGCCCGGCCACACCTTCCCCTCACACCTTCCCCTCACACCCCACCCCCCGGGCCTTTTCCTCCACCATCTTGTGCATTGACGTCTCTGTTCTTGTCGCTGCTGGGTTCACACTAACACTGGCTCCCAGGTGCTCCTCTGGGCCCCATGGTAAGGACTTGGCATACACGATCTTGCCCGTTCCCTCATTCCACAGTGACCAGGAGAGTCCAGGAACAGGGCGCTTCTGAACTAACACTGAGCCTTCCCCTTACCTGCCTGGTCCAGACCCTTGCACCGCCTCATCCGGACAGCCTACCCTCTCTCTTCCGGCATCTTCCCCTGCAGCCACTTCTTCCAGCTGGCAGGGGACCTTTCTAAAATGCAGTCCCTGCCAGTCGTTCCCTTCATAGTGGCCCCTGTTCTCTTTTCCTGCCACGTGCCCACATCCACAGCGTTAGCCCGGCGCCTCTGGCTGCACACCCTTCCCTCGCGACCCCCTTCCGTCCCCCCCCCGGCCAACTCCTACTTCGTGACCCTGCTCAAGTTCCTTTGTGCAGGTGTCCTTGCCCTTGACCGTTGGCAGATGGAGTCCCTCCCTCTGTGCTGGGCCCGAGGCATCCCGTCCGTGCCTCTGATACGCAGCAGCGGCTGGGGTGCGTGGTGCCTGCCTCGTGGAGCTGCACAGACACTGGCCGCCCGTGGCTGCTGAGCAGCGGGGATGTGGATGGTCCACACCACAGTGTGCTGCAGGCCAGGGATGGGCACCGATTTCGTGAAAGGAGAACGTAAAATAGCTCACTAGCCATCTTTCTCTCAGTTACACGTTGAGATAACATTTTGGAGGAATGGGCTCAACTAAAATAAATTCTGAGAATTAATTTTATCTGTCTTCCACTTTTCACTGTGACTACTAGAATTTTTCAAATTCTGTGGGTGCCTCGCCTTCTGTCGCACAAGGCTGGTTAGTTTCTCTCCCTAGGAAACCGGGGCACCTTGTCTCTGCACCTTTACAAGGTCCCATCTTGTGCGTCTCGTCCCCAGAGTTCTTTCCCAGTTTTTACACCCCTAGAGGTGATTGGGCCCTAAATTCAGATTATCAAGTGCTTGTACTACAACGAGCTGTGATTTCCGTGGCCCTCCTTTGACCTGTGCCCTGGACTATGCCTCTGTTTAGAGCAGAAAGAGGACTGAATGTTCTTGAACCACCTCCGCCCGCTGAGGAAAGAGGGGACACTAAGCACATCTCATCCCCTCCCGTGACGACTGGGTCCCCGCAGCAGCTGGAACTCCCTCTGAGCCCACACGCGAGTCCCTTCTCACGGCTCGGTGTGTACTTTTCGGCCTCTCCTGGACTGAAGCCACGCCGCTCTTGCGAAGCCCGCTTGAGTCTTTGCCAGTACGGTGGTTCTTTGCTCTGTTTACCGCTTCTGGTTTGCAGTCTGAGCTTTGAGCAGAGCGTCCTTTCAAATAAATACTCTTCACGATAGCACACTCATCCGCCGTGATTAAATTCTGCCCGCCTTCCCAGTGTGGTGTTCTAGGAGCCTGCAAAGGTCCCGTGGGCCTGCTCTGACATCTCGTTGACACGGAAGGCTCATTTGTTTTTTATAAATAAGGGCTGGCGTCTCCAGGACCTACCTTGCCCTGTTTTCGTGAACGGGAGGTCTTGTTCCTCAGCTTAGAAAACTAAAATGGCAGAGGGGCGGGCAGCATGAACGTGGCGTGCGTCTTTCTGAGCGAGTGTCCAGTTGTGTTTGCTTTTACGTTCTGGTGCCCCCGAGTGAATTTTGGCAAGCACGTGTGCATTCAGAGGGCGTTTCATTGTTGCACCTTTTTATTTCTAGCAGAATGCCAGTTGGCTCTTGGATTAAGGCAACTTCGGTGACCTATTTTAAGGCAAGTCACCCCGAAAGCCAGAGGCCACCAGGTGGTGACACATCGGATTCTGCAGCGTGTGGTGTGGGTGGAGGCCAGACTCACTCGGTCTTTGCGAGCCCCAGCCGCGCCGTCCGCGTGGCGGAGGCTGATGTCTGGGACAAGCGCAAGGAGAAACAAGACAGTCCTTCCTCCCTTCCGTGCGGCGACAAAGCCAGCCTCATGCTTTAGTGAGGAATGAGACAGCACCTACAACTAAATGCAAATTGACATTCAGGTGACTCTCCCGGACACTAACTGTTGAGGAGTTAGGGTATTTGTAAGCCTTTGTCTGAAAGCTTCTGTAGGGGCGCCTGGGTGGCTCAGTCGGTTGAGCGTCCGACTTCGGCTCAGGTCGTGATCTCACGGTCCGTGAGTTCGAGCCCCGCGGCGGGCTCTGTGCTGACTGCTCAGAGCCTGGAGCCTGTTTCAGATTCTGTGTCTCCCTCTCTCTGACCCTCCCCCGTTCATGCTCTGTCTCTCTCTGTCTCAAAAATAAATAAACATTAACAAAAATAATAAAAAAATAAAAGCTTCTGTAAAAGGCTCTCAAGCCATTCATTATTTAGATTATTCAGAGTGTGTACCTCTCGAAAAATAGAACCTGTTGCCCCCATCAACTCGGTCCTGGTGCCGGAGCGTGGGCCACGTGCTCTGGGAGGAAGCAGACGGGGAAGTCACATTTCATGGGTTAGCGGGAAAGCGAATGGGTTTTGTTTTTGTTTTTGACTTAGTGTTGTGAGGTTTACCTTCAACTTGTAAGAGACACAGCACTAGTCACGCTATAGCTTTACTCTTAAATTCTTTTTCTGTAGCTTATATTCTGATTCCTCAATACGTTTCTTCCGTGTGGCTTGAGAAATTCTAACTATGGTCTTCCTGGAAGTCACTACTTAATAATTTCTAGGATAAAACCCCAGGCAGTTGGTAGCACTGGATGGTTTCCATTTAATGAGGTTGAGTGGCTTTTAAACCTGGGATGGCAAACACGCAAAAGGAAATTAATTTCAGATCATAGCTTAGTACACGTTCTTTCATGTGTGTTAACAGAACCCATTGTCTTGAAACTGTATGTACATTTCATGCGAGGCACTGATATTTTCTATCTCCTATTTAATTTTTTTTTTTTTTTTTTTTTTTTGAGAGAGAGTAAGTGAGCAAGCGTGTGTGTGACAGTGTGGACAAGAGGCAGAGGGAGAGAGAATCCTGAGCAGGCTCCATGCCAAGTGCAGAGCCTGACATGGGGCTCGATCTCACAACCCTGGGATCATGACCTGAGCCAAAATCAAGAATCAGACACTTAACCAACGGGGCCACCCAGGCGCCCCTTATTATATTTATTTTTTAAAAAGTGCTTCTCATGAGCTGCCAGCAGGGTTGCAATTCGTGTTTAAAAATGACTGTCCTGGGGCGCTTGGGTGGCTCAGTCAGTTAAGCCTCGGACTTCGGCTCAGGTCATGATAACAGTTCATGGGTCCGAGCCTCATGTTGGGCTCTATGCTGACAGCTCAGAGCCTGGAGCCTGCTTCAGATTCTGTGTCTCCCCCTTTCTCTCTGCCCCTTCCCTGCTCATGTTCTGTCTCTCTCAAAAATAAATGAATAAACATTTTTTTTAAAGTTTTAATAAAATATTTAAATGGGGATAATTATTTTAAAGGGGAGAGGGGCAGTCTTCAGTATACTGTGATCATCATTTAGAGAGGAAGCTCTAAGACATTGTCAGGTGTATGTATTTTACTTCTCCAGTAATGGAATATGGATTTTTGCTTCACCTTCTATTGACACATTTCAGGGGCTCCATTTTGCCTTGTCATTAGGTTGGAAAATATTTGGTGGCTTGTCAGAAGGGAGCATTTATAATTGTGTTACTGACTTGCACATTTGCAGCCTCTAGAACAGGACAGGCAATTAAGGTTGAAACTGACAGCATTTACCACTTACAAACAAGCACAAGAAACACCAGTGTGAGCTGAAATCAGTTTGGTTTTCATAGGCTCATAGTCAGCATGATGCTTGATGGAAATAATTGTGTCATAGAAATTGCCAAAAATTGATTTGATTATTGTATTTTCACAACACTGGCGTAAGGTGGCCTCAGCAACGTCCGGACGTTGCAGTGGCCTCAGACATGGTCTCTCCGGGGCCCGTGGGTGGGGATCCTGCCACAACAGCACAGTCCGGCATCCTTGAGACACTCCCCTTCGCCGGCATGTAGGCCACTGATGGGCTCTCCGACCCCCTACTAGATCCCTCCTGTGGAACTGAAGGTGTGTTTTAAAGTTGGTATGTTCTCATTAGCCTACATGTTTTACATCTCCTGAAGCTTCTATCGTTCTGGCGACGGTGGGCTGGGTTTCCAAACCCATCACATTCCATTGACTGGTGAAACATTTAAGCCAATTTCTCCGTACCATATGCTGTCCCATACTCGATCCCTGTTTTATCTAAAATGTGGGGGCGCCCCGGGTGGCTCGGTCGGTTGAGCGTCCGACTCCGGCTCAGGTCATGATCTCGCGGCCCGTGAGTTCGAGCCCCGCATCGGGCTCTGTGCTGACAGCTCGGAGCCTGGAGCCTGCTTCCGATTCTGGGTCTCCCTCTCTCTGGCCCTCCCCCACTCATGCTCTGTCTCTCTCTGTCAAAAGTAAATAAACATTAAAAAAAAATAAAATGTGGTCTGACTACAATCACCCTTGATGTAAACCAGAAAGAGCCTTCCGTTTGCTCTGTTCGGGAAGTTGCTTCATCTTTGGCTATTTTAGAAATTGTGTATTAAGTCAAGTGCGAAAACCTGGGAAGGTACAAGCAAAGCTGCTGACTGTGACAGCGAGTGCCCCGGGGATTCTGTCACCTGCTCCATTTGTGGGCAGCAGCAGCAGAGTCTGAACAGGAGGTATTGGCCAAGAGAACGCCCCAAATGGGCATTTTAATAGAGCCCCACAAAGTCTCCTCAAACTGCTATCATGAGAATCTCTTCCCACCGACACCGTATTGAGCCGCTGTCCCCGTGAGAAGCACAGAGCTGGCGTACCGCTTTGCTTTCCCGACAGTTAGTGAGACGCAGGGCAGGGTATTAGTTTGGAGCCCAGACTCCGATACAAAGGGGCCCGAGTGCAGCGCCTGCCTTACTACTATAGCCCTGAGCGGCAGGTGCCTGGGCAAAGCTGCATGCACTTTACCGGTTTACAACTCCGATAACATCTCCCCAGCAAAGCAGCATGGGCACGTCGGTGTTTTTGCGACTTGTTATTAAGATGCACTTAGGTGAACGATTGATGCGTCGCTTTTCAGAGATAGGAGGGCATCAAGCCCCTTCAAGGGAGCCCGTCTTCCTCTGATGTTTGTATCCCATGGCCGTTTCCTTCACGGGTAGCAGGAGGGGACGGGGGCAAGTGGCAATACCACACTACTCACGTTAGGTAGACAAATAGTTTATGGTCAGTAGTCAACACGCTTCTGGTTTTTGTTAACATTCACACTAACTTTATAATTAAATTCGTCAGATGGAGAGCAAGAGCACTCCCCATCACTTTGGGCAGCAAAGATGTCTGCCTTTTCCGGACCTTCTGCCGATGGCTACTTTTGTTGAGATCCACAGCATTAATTGGCACCTGTAGCTTTGTGCCAGATGAGGTGTTTGCGTGCTGGGTTGTAGCCAAAGTAGCCAAGATAAAAAAAAAAAAAAAAAGTACGGGAGAATCGCATCATGAGGACTGGGGCTAGTCTCCTGCTTTACGTACACCTGGCCAGTGGTGACTTTGATTTTTTGCTGTGCGTCGTCTAGAGGAGACGGATAGCTATCTAGTTAATCAAATTTTTTTAAATGACCTAGAAGGAAATCCTGAGCTTGGAGTAAATCATTTCAGTAAATCTCGTTCATGGTTACCAACTGCTTCTTTTCAAATGCAAGAAGAGAAGTTTTCCAAGTACGTTTAAAAAGTAGTTTCTGGGCGCCTGGGTGACTTTGAGCGTCCGACTTTCCCTCGGGTCATGATCTCATGGATTGTGGGTTTGAGCCCCACGTGGGGCTCTGTGCTGACAGCTTAGAGTTTGGAGCCTGCTTTGGATTCTGTGTCTCTCTCTCTTTCTCTCTCTGCCCTCGCCCCGCTCACGCTCTGACTCTGTCTCTCTCCCTTTCTCAAGAGTAAGTAAACATTAAAAAAAAAAAAAAAAAAAAAAAGGTTCTGTGAATTAGAAAATTCCTTGGTAAACCAGCAAGGAGTGAAAACAAGAACCCAGGATTTTGGGTTAGGAGGGCTGGATTCTCTCTTGGGCTTTTCCTCAGGCTAGCAGTGGGACGGGTCGGATTTCACCCGAAGAACTTTCCAGCTTTTAGGCATTTTGAATATGGTAAGAAGCTGCGTGTGTTTATAAGAGGGTAACAGACTTCTACGCCAGGGTCACCTAAATGTCCCAAGCCATGACACAAGCACCTTTACAGGACGTAGTGTCAGCAAGACCTGTTGAACACCCTGTGGTCCAGGCCAGTGTCCCCTGGACCTGAGTTAGGACTTCCCGGGTCTGAAAGGGGGTTCGTGAGCTCCTCCAAATGAATTTCATCTAGGTCTCACGTCAGAAAGATGAATGCTGTGTGGTAGGACAGAGACAGGAAGAAGTACGGTGTGTCCCGAAATTAACCAGCAAACTTAATCCATGAACTTGGGATTCCAGAGTAGTGTACTTATAAGAGTGAAAGTTTGAGGCCATTTTTTAATGAGAAGTAATTTGTAAGATTTATTAATCATTAGACTTTTACTCTCTCCCTGGACTCTCAGCTCTCAGGAAGCTCTTTGTAGCACTTAAATATTTGTTAGGATGTTCCCCAAGATGTCACTACTGTCTCCTGTGTGAACTGGGCCAGCTGTGCCCCCAAACCCTCTGTGGTCCCGCGTGTCCCTTCCCGTACTGATCACATGCTCCCCAGTTCCAAGACCCGATTTGTTTCCATTCTGGGGGGTCACGGACACCCTGCAGGGGCTCGGGCAGCTCAGGTTCTGGTGGACCACGCCCTGGGCTCCTCCCCATCTCCCAGGCGACGTCTGTCTGCCACTCATCAGGGCCTTCTGCCTTGCACGCATCCGCACGGATGCTGCACTCCAGTGTCAGGCCCTGGCCCTTTCTATTTATAAAGAAACTTTTTTTTTTTTTTTTTTAACTGAAGCATCGTTGGCACGCAGCGTTACGTTAGTTTCAGGTCTGCGACATGGTGATGACACCGTACCTCACTCCTGCAGGGCTCACAAGTGTAGCTACCCTCTGTCGCCCTACAACGTTGTTACGGTGCCACGACTATAGGCTGTACGTTTCATCCCGTGACTTACACAGAATCATTATGTTAAGGAAACATATTAAATATTTTATTTTATTTTTAATTTTTTTTAATGTTTTATTTATTTTTGAGGCACAGAGAGACAGAGCATGAGCAGGGGAGGGGCAGAGAGAGAGGGAGACACAGAATCCGAAGCAGGCTCCAGGCTCCGAGCTGTCAGCACAGAGCCTGACGCGGGGCTCGAACTCACGCACCGTGAGATCATGACCTGAGCCGAAGTCGGACGCTGAACCGACCGAGCCACCCAGGCGCC
This sequence comes from Neofelis nebulosa, assembly GCF_028018385.1. Classification (NCBI taxonomy): domain Eukaryota; kingdom Metazoa; phylum Chordata; class Mammalia; order Carnivora; family Felidae; genus Neofelis; species Neofelis nebulosa. The sequence continues at coordinate 17,679,698 of NC_080792.1, read as the reverse complement.
CCACATATTAAACATTTTAAAGAATACCGACGCTCAGTGGATGAATGGGGACATTAACTCTTTGCTCTCTTCTCCACAGACCCGAGACGACTTCCTGGGACAGGTGGACATACCCCTGAATCATCTCCCGGTAAGGACCATTACCTGCTTCGTGGTGCATGCCGTGAGCAGTGCTTTTCATTGTTTCCGGTTGGGTGTATTTCAGAGCAGTATTTCCCCAAGGCAGTGGAGCAGGCTGACATGAAGGGCATGTACGCTGACCCTGGCCCTTTCTAGAAAGCAGTCTCTTCGGGGGGATGGCAGAGAGCTTAACTGTGAAAATCGGGCGTATCTGAGTCATCCAAGTATGCCTGTCTGCATCACCCGCCTCTTTCTCTTCTGGGCTTCCTTTGTCACATCATGGAAAACAGCTCCCTTTCTCCGTCCAACCCTCGCCCTTGTCACCGGAATGTTTTTGCTTGCAAATCCACCCTTTGGGGCCACTCAGACATTTGTTGTCTTTGTGTAGAATTACACGTGCTCCTTCTCCTGGGCTACATCCATACAAGCTAGCGCTTCCCAGATTGGGGTGTGTGGCTTTTCTCAGGCAGCAGGGAGACCAGAGAAAAGAAGCTGTTGGTTCTGGGCGAACTTGTCAGCTGGCGTCACCCACCGCAGCCTTAGAAACTGTACTGAGTTAGCCCGTGTGATGTTGTTGCCATTGCTTTCTGCTCAGATGAGTCGCAGAACAGTTGGAGTTTGTGACCGATGACTGAGGCTAACGGTGTCTTCTGTGTGTTCAGAGGCGATGTAGGTAGCCTGGGGAGACTTGACCTGGAGGCCTTGGGGAAAGGCAGGTTGGCTCGAATTTCAGCTACGGTTTTCCAGATTGTTCCGTCCCCACCCCTCCTGCTCCTTCTTCCATAGGGCAGCACAAAGTGACTCAAATAGTATCTCAGAGAGGGTAAGCCAAATGTTTCTGCCTTCCAAGGCCATTTTGTTAATTTTGTTAGTTTTTTTTTTAAATGTTTACTTTTGAGAGAGAGAGACAGAGTACAAGCAGGGGAGGGGCAGAGAGAGAGAGGGAGAGAGACAGAATCCAAAGCAGGCTCCAGGCCCTGAGCTGTCAGCGCAGAGCCCGACACGGGGCTTGAACCCACCGAGAGATCATGATCTGAGCCGAAATCAGAGGCTTAACCAACAGAGCCACCCAGACTCCCCCTTGTTAATTTTTTTTAAATACTTTGTGAGCAAATAGCATCAACAGTCTATAAACCAAAGTGACTTAAACTGCCTAGTGCAAGTCTGCTGCATTGAAATGGTGGCTGTTACCATATGTTAAATACCAAGAAAGACTGTGTCTTACCCAGGAAGCTCTGAAGAGATGTTGTGAAAGGATTGTGATAGCAAGCAATTTATTCTTACTGACTCAGGGGAGCTATTGAGGAAGGAAGGTTTCGAGCGCGTTCCCTTCCCAAAGACTGGAAGGAAAAGTGATGTCACGAAAACATTATTCTGTATAAAAACCTGAAGCTCGCAGGTACTTGCAGAGGGCGCGTGGGTTGCACGGGACCGACTACGTAAGCCTTCGCCAACCTGGTTGCCCTTTCAGAGTCACATGGGGAGGGTGTGGAGGTCTCCACGTTTGCACGGAAAGACTCTTCACGTGTTCCTGCATCCGTTGGCCTTCTGTCTGTGCTCTTCAGGTTGAAGCCACCGCTGACGTTTTCAGGCGGTATTTTGTTGGTTGGCCAGTTCTTTCATGGTTATCCCTAACCGCCCTTGTCCCTGACAGAAGAACCACATCTCTGTCGAGGCAGATGAGGTGCTAACACTCTTGAAGAGGTGTGAGTGGAATGTTTTAAACAACCTGCTCCAACAGTCCCCCGTTTGACTGTTGATTGAGTGCTCATTGGTTTGGAAAGGTTGGGTGGGGCTCGGAATGGAACAGCGTTCCTCAGTAGAGGGAATAGCTTAGCTCTGGGTTTGGGTGGAGGCAAGAGTGAGCTTCGAAAGGATGAGCTGGTGCCAGGGCTGGAGGCTGGAATAGAAACCAGCCGATGGAAGAAGGTAGACAGCGAATGCCTGGAGGACACTGAGAACTTGTGTGTGACCCGAGCCAGGTGAGCAGTGGAGCTGCCCGGTTTTACACCTGCCCCACGATTGGCTTATGCTGGAGTGCAGCAGTCTTCGTCCTTAACGATGGACGACTAGGTTCGTGGAGCCAGCTGCAGTCTGGGAAATGGACCACAGAGGAAGCCATGCAGAGGCATGGCGGTGCATTCTTCGCCTTCTAAGTGGTGGTAGAACCCAAGTAGCATATTCTGAATGGACATGGCCTTCGGGCTCAGGGTTTGAGGTGCTATCGTGGGTGCATTTGACCCTATGTGTAGGGCACTCGTGGGAAAGTTGCACGGTGTCGTTTTGTTTTGTGGAACACAAGCGTGGGTGTGAGAAATGGACGTTAGCATTTGGACGTATTTTGTGAAGTCAGTAACGGTTGCTCCTTTCTTGATAGCTCCGTGCCCGTTGTCAAGGCAGGTTATGTATATGGCCGGTAGAGTCAATATTTGTCAAAATCAAAAAATCCTAGATAAAATAGGAAAATGGTGTCATCAGTGATGAGAGAAGATAATGGAGAGCAGTAATGTGGGACATTTGCCGTTTCTAACCCACGCAGGCCCTTTCGAGATTGAAGGTATCTGATTGGATGTTTGGTTATTAATTTCATGCAGGCCCGTTAGCCGATAGAGAATGTATCCTTCAACAGCTGTTTGCTGATGGATATGATGCTAATCTCTGAGGAAGAATCCGGCGAAGCAGCTTTCTTCCGCATGTAGCCTAGCATTGTCACCTGTTACAGTAGCCACGTGGTAGTTGAGCGTTTGAACGGTGGCCGATGTGACTAAGGAGCCGAATTTAGAATGTTCTTTCACGTTCTTTCATGTTAATGAATTAAAATTGAAAAAGCCTCGTGTGGCAAGTGGCACCATATTGGGGGCACATGTGAAGGTGAGACAGTGTTCCCTGGCTTGGGTAAAAAATAATTTATGATTCCAGATTCCCATTGCCTCAGATACTAATTCTGGCTATTAGAGGGATTCCTAAACCCCCACCAGATTTAGTTAGTGATTTTGCATTCAGCCATCTCCCCCTACCTGAGGCATGCATCTGTGTTCTATGCATCTGATACACCAAGATCATTTAATTTAGGTAATAAGAAAAAGCCCAAATGTTTAAAATCCTAGAAATTGAAGAGAGTTTTTTTTAAATCTGTATTAGCAGAATACCTAATAGCATATATCTTCATGCTGATATATATGTATATCTCATGTATATAGATAATTATCACACATACATGCCCATTTGTTTATTTTAAGGCATTTTATTTTATTTTTGTTTAATGTTTATTTTTGAGAGAGCGAGCATGAGTGGGGGAAGGGCAGAGAAGGAGAGAGACCCAGAATCCGAAGCAGGCTCCAGGCTCTAGGCTCTGAGCTGTCAGCACAGAATCCATTTCAGGGCTTGAATCCACAGAGAGATTGTGACCTGAGCCGAAGTCGTACACTTAACCCTCTGAGCCACCCAAGAGACTACTATTTTAGGGCATTTTAAACAAGAGTGAGGCTTTATCTTATTGCCTCAAGATATCACGAACCTTTATTCCTAAAAAAAAAAAAAAAAATCTGTCTTGACTCTGGTCTAAGAAATTATTGCCTTAATTTTTGAATGAAGCTCTTTTCTAAATCAGGAGCTTCATGGAGAAGATCCCAGATAGCAGAACCGAACTTAGAATAATCTCTCATGATGGTTAACAAATGATTTTTGATCGTTTAAATCCTGTTTCACGTATGTTTGAACAATAAATATTTTAGACCCATTAATTGATTTTTGCTGAAGAACCTTCTTCCCTTGACAAATGAAATTCTAGAGGCATGTTGGGTTCATTGCCAGTGGATGTTGGGGTTTGCAGTGTAAAATCGTGCTTTCAGGATCTCAGGAGTGGCTTACCTAAGTCGTCCTCACCTGCAGCTGTAAATGCTCAGACCCCAGGAAGACTGGAGGGTCAGAGCAACCCTTCCTCTCAGCGGACAGGTTTAGGAACCCACCCTTCCAGGGGTGCACGGCGTAACTGACAAGCACCTTGGCATCTCGGATCTGGCACGCGTGGGCCCTGCTGGGCCCCGTGGGCTGTGGCGAGGGGCTGAGTTGGAGCTCCGCCAGGGTGACAAACTAAGGAGGCAGTCAGAACAGAGGCGGGGCGGGGAGGGTTGTGTGAGGCCAGGTGCCCTGCGGGTCAGAGTCGCTACCTCGCTTATCCAGCACAGTGGCCAGAGGAGGCCAGTGTCCGCTCCGTCATTGTCCCCTCAACAGGAAAGAGTAAGGAGTAGTCGTGTGAAAGAAAACAGGCTTCCTCTCCCCGTTCTGATGATGGGTGCCTCCGTGCTTCACACTCCTCAAATGCTTCCAGAAGAAAGCAATTCAGTTGAGACTTGTGATGCATTTTCATCCTCGGCCCTCAGAGTCCAAGGTCGTGGGAGTTCAGGACGGTAGGGCCCTCTACTTCCTTTGTTCCCATTCTGAATTTGCCACTCACCTTTAATATTTCTTGTCCTCCTTATTTATTTTTGAGAACAGGAGTGCGGGCAGGAAGGAGAAGAAGCAGGGGAGAATAAACAAGGTTGGTAGTCCCGCCTTGTGTGCAGATCCGAGAATTAAGAAAACATAAATCCGTACTCACAGAAGTCTCCAAAGGTCGGGCTTTAAAAGAGCTCTCCAGAACCGTTGACTTGGACGTGGGAGACAGGCCGGTCGCCTTGACAACCTTAACGAGTTAGTAATCTTTCCCGGGCCTCTGTGTTGTCACCTGTAGAAGGAGGGCATGCGCACGGGCGACCCCAGGTTTCCATCCAGCTCCGTGAGACCACGTCGTCGCAGCTGCTCCGCGGCTCACTCAGCAGAGGTGCGGGCGACCGCGATGACTGTGTGTCACCCGGTGGGCTGGGGCGGCGGGGCTCGCTGGAGGTGCGTGGGGTTGGCGAGACACTGCAGTTGAGGGAGGTCATTGTTGGCCTACCTGCCTGACATCTGTCCTCCCGGTGAGACAAAGCCGCCCTTTGTCCTGCTCTGGTAGGGGGGGCACCAGCAGTAAATTTAACTGTAATTCTGCTCTTCTTGCCAATTTTTCTTGAGCTACCGTTTTTGTATCTGTTTGTTAAAGCCAGTGGATAGTTTAAAAGTTCATGACTTCTAAAAAAAATTTTTTTTGACATGTGTTTATTCTTGAGAGACAGACAGCATGAGCAGGGGAGGGGCAGAGAGAGAGGGAGGCACAGAATCCGAAGCAGGCTGCAGGCTCCGAGCTGTCAGCACAGAGCCTGATGCGGGGCTCGAACTCACAAACCGTGAGATCATGACCTGGGCCGAAGTCGGATTCTCAACTGACCGAGCCACCTGGGCGCCCCAAAAGTTCATGACTTTCACGTTCAAGTTTTAGGACTTCAAATTTTATGACTTGCCTTTACTAATTATTTAGAGGCCATCCATCTCCAAGACTTATAGTAACAACAGAGGGACATTTTCTGGCAGCTGTTTGCCTGTTAACGCCTGTGAAATTTTTCTTGACTCGTCTTTCAGCTGTATCTCCCCTGCCCTTTGAGCCCCAAGCCCACACATCCCCTTCAGCTACACAATCTCTGTATCCGTGGGAAACACACTGGGGTAGAGAGAGCTATTTTAAAAGCATGAATTTCTCCTATTATAGTCAAGTGCTGCTCTAGGCAATCACGGTAACTTTTGAATTTCCGTTTCTCGAGAGCGAAGCATTTTTCAGGGTGGTGGTATTGTTTTTGGTGCCGCAGCGGTACTGTAAGGTAACTCAGATGATAAGTTTTTGTATTTTTGGCTTTTATATATTTTATATTTATGGCTGGTAGAAGAGTAGTGATTCCTGCTCACATGCATAGAATTCAGCGTCCTAGAGCTTAGAGGGGCTTCAGAGACCATTTTGTCTACTCCCTAGATTTTACAGATGAGGGCATCTGAGCCCAGACAGGGAGGTAACTTGCCCAGTGATCACTAGGCTGGAGGCAGTGCTGGACCAGACTCTGGGTCTCCAGTATTGCTGTGCAATGTGCTCAGGGGCCCCGGGCGGGCGTTTGCAGGGCGCTCAGTCCAAGGCTTGGGTGCTCTTGGTGGTCACGTGCAGGTTTTGAGCCTAGGGTTTCGGCAAGGCTGTTTGCTTCCGTTTGCGCACAGAGCTGTTTCGCTGTATGTCTTAGTAACTACAGTTCTCCTGAAAGCAATTACTCTTTTTAAGATGAGAGTGCTGTGTATCCAAAAGATTTTCTTTGGGATGTTCAGTGCCCCCAGAACAGGGGGCAGTGGTGTCCACTTTGGCTAGTGATGCTGTCGGCATCAGCCCGTTTGAGATGCCATTCTCCCAGTGCTGTCCTGGGGGTCTCCACTGGGCTTTTTTTCCAGCAAATAGGATCAGGTAGGACCCTGTGTAATGCCAAGAAGAATCCTGTCCGTGTCTACAAGATCACCGTCTTGTTCGCATGCAAGGATTTCCACGGAGGTGAATTTCCATTTTTTATGCGCTTGGCCACACAGCTGTGTCCATAAGGAAGCCAGGACACAGACCTAGGAGGCCTGCCTCTCGATCTGTGTGGTGGTTGTCATTTAAACCACACAGTACGTGGGTGGGTCCATTATCAAAGGAGTCCTCTAGGCTCTGTGGTTTCCTCTGTTCACCGTCTCTTGTGTTCTCTGCGTCCCTTCGACGACTCATGCCTGCTAAGCATCCCGTGGTTTTGCCCATGCCGAATTCCTCGGCTTGAACCACCCTTCCTCCCGATTCCCCACCTGTCCACACTTGCCCATTCATCTCGAATTTAGAGAACATATCCGCAAACCACGTCGATCCCCAAGTGAGAATCAGTCGCTGCCCTCCATCCTAGGTCTCGTGGAATGTGATCTCCACATGTCCGTGAATTTGTTCTACCTTAGGTTCAAGTTACCGGTTGATAGCATGGCCCCTGCAACGCATCCTTGTAACTCTAAGGGAAGGTGCCGTGTCGTAGCCGCACATCTTCCACGTGGGTTTCGTTCTAAAGCTCTTTGTGGTTGAATAAATGAGAAAAGGAAGGAATGGAATAATATTCTTAATTAATAAATTTTCCATGATAAGTGGTATGTATACATTTGGAAGCCTTTTTTTTAGAAAATGTTTCCAAAATGCCTAACTGCGTCGCCTTAAAGAGGACAGTCTAGAGAGAATGTAATTGACTTCCTTCAGCAATGGTGGAATTTTCACGGCTTCAGTAGTTCATGGTAGATCAGACGAATTAATCAGCTGCTTGTACCAGTGCCCGCTTTGAGCCAGGCAGTGTTCTTGGCACCAAGAATTTAATGGTGAGCAAATCCAAGCGTCTCGTCTCATGAGCTTAATTCTAGAAGTGGTGGACGACAAATTAGTAAGTAAGTAAATGACCAAGATAATGTCAGATAGTGAAAAGGGGGACTATGATAGAGGGTGGTAAGGGGGGGCTCATGGTAATAAGGGTGATGCAGCGCCTGAGAGCGCGACCTGGGATCTCACACCTGGGTTCAGAGTGGAGCCAGCCGTGGCCATTTGGAACCAGAGCTGTGTAGCAGAAGGACCTGCCGGGGCAGGATTGGATGTGATGTGCACCAGGACAGATGAGGCCAGGACAGAGAGACTGGCTCACAGTGAGGTAATGGGTAGTTAGGAGGCAGGGCATGTTTAACCTTGTACGGCCGTAGGAAAGCATTTTCAGTTTATTATAAGCAGAGTGGGAAGCCAGTGGAGTTTCAAGCCGGATGACACAAAACCTGGGATGTTTCAAATATCGACGCACACACAACCCTCCAATATAGTACGTCAGTACATCTTAGTATGGCGGTTTGTCTCCCTTGCCACCAAAGTCAGTGTTTTACATTGTTTTTAATTAAAGAGCCTGGATATTTGGGATTTTTACTGCATAAAGTGTTCAAAAATTAATGAAATAGTAACACTTTTCCAACTTTCTACTTGCTTTGACCAGCTAACCCTGCACAATAAAATGAGTACGGATTTCTTTTAAAAATAGCACAGTTACACTCCTAGCTTCATGGACGAGGCACCAGCAAGAGGCTGATTGATGGCGCTACCTGGAATGGTCTCTGTGGAGGAGATAATCTTTCAGTTATCTTAGGCTGATGACATGATATTTTCATGTTAAAAATAAAGTAAAATTGCCTTCACAGATATTTTTCCCGTTAACTCCATTTTTAGGTTTCTTGGATCACAGGGAACAAGAAGGTACCAGTGACCACGGGTTCTGAGATCAATCAGCAGTGAGATTGAGGCCTGCACCCTGTAGTTAGAAATTACACTCGGCAGTGACGACTATAATTTTGTCATCTGTCTAACGCTGGGGTTGGCTCCTGAAAGTGGGTGTTGATAGTGACATCTAGTGGATCTTGGGTAGATTAAGATGACCTCTAAGGTAATTACTTGTCTAGTACTGGGTGAAGACCCAACCCCGTTTTCACCCTTCCCACGTTCTAGAACGTGAACGTGTGTGCTCTGTAATCCAGTTTGGTGTATCTAAAACACGAGACTATCAGGAGTTTTGAAACTTACTTTTTCTTCCTGTAGACCGAAGATCCGACCATGGAGCGACCCTATACATTTAAGGATTTTCTCCTTAGACCAAGAAGGTGAGGCTTTGGGGCGCTGGTGTCCTTCATGCTTCAGTCATTGGTTTTCTCTGAGGAAGATTTCGGCTTCTTTTCCCTTTGCATCTTTTGTTTAAAAAAAAAAAAAAGTCATCGTAAATATGAAAGTTATAACCAAGCCGTATCCTTTATAACCAATTTTCTTCCATCACGCAGTCATAAATCTCGAGTTAAGGGATTTTTGCGATTGAAAATGGCCTATATGCCAAAAAATGGAGGTCAAGATGAAGAAAACAGTGAGCAGAGAGAGGACATGGAGGTAAGTTGCAGAACTACAGGCCTCGGTCTGTTTTCCTTGCACCAGATCATATTAGTATCTTATTTAGGACCTAGCAGTTTAAGGACATAAAAATGGATAGAGCTTAACTATGAAAACAACTTACTGAGTCTGTGCATCTGTGATCAACTACTGACATGTTTGGTTTTGGTTAAAAAAAAAAAAAAAAAAAAAAAAAAAAAAGTCAACTTCTCATTTTATGTTACAGCACCCATAACGGAAGAGGCTTCTCCTTATAAAATGCCATACCCATATTTCATTCATAGCCCCACCCCGATGAGAAATTGTGCGCACATATTTCATTCCCTTCTTTCTTTGGACTTTCAGCTCGTTGTAAATTTCCTCACAGCGCTTGGAATTGCTTCAAAGTGCATGAAATGGTTTAGAAAGTCTTTTCCAAGTTGTTGTTGTTTTTTTTTTTAATGTGTTGGGCCCCCAGGTGATGTGTTAGGAAAAGCTCTCCTCTAGAAATACCGTTTGGGAAGTAGCTGTCCAGAGGAATTTTCTCTTTCTCCCCCTCCTGGCATAGCTGCCTTTAAACTCCTTAATCACATACCTACATCGTGGGTCCCAGTGCACGTTAGCGCACACTCCTGGCGGTGCTATTTTGTTAGATTCCCGTATCGTTCTGCAAATGGCCGTTAACCAGGACGCCTCTGTGGCCAATTTCCACATCTGTTCGCAGCTGTCGCATATACGCGGTACGTGAATTATGTGTATGGGCAAGTTATCGGAACCCTCCGCAGGCCAAGCGTTCATATTTCCGGGCAGTGTTTCACTTGGGTGCCTTCATCCCTCTGCACGGGGAGGAGTTGAAGTGGGTGGTAGGGATGTACGAATGTGAAGATTTCATAAGCACATCGACAGATTTTTATCTCGAATCCAAGGAATTTTTTACACTCTTCTAGCTCTCCAACTGCACTAACCAGTGAATTACTCAATTTTCCAGTGACTTTACTAGGGGATGTCAGGAAGGAATACTTAATGCCTAAAATATGTGTGGCAAAAATGTCACTCTTAACTCTGGTACCATGAAGCCTGTTTCTGTGGTGGCCGCCAGTGGGGAGCGCCTAAGTGGAAAGCAACTTCCAGACTTCTTCGGTTCTCGCGATTGTACTCGATGCAGAATGAGAGCCTCGCCTGCCTCCATCGCTGTCCTCCCTGGGGAGCGATGGAGCCCGGGCCTCCTGGCCCCTCGTGCCGTGATCTCTGTTAGAACACACGTGCAGTATGGCTTGGCGCCCCAGCTCCCTTTTACCTTGTGGGGGTGTCCAAAAGACAACAGCTGTAACGTGACCCATGTCGCTGGCATGGCTCTGTCCGGCCCTGGCGGCCTTCGGGTCAAAATAACAAACATGAGCATGAAAAGAGGCTAATGCGGCTTAACACAACAGACTGGACACACCCAAAGCTGGGTTGATCTGTACAGTGCGGTCAAGTTAGAAGGCAGCACAGTTAATTGGTCATTGCTCCGAATTCTTTTTGAGACTCTACTAGAATTGATTTTTTTTTTTTTTTTTTTTTTGCGAATTTCTTCCCACGTGGCATGTGAAGCCACCAAAAGAGCCAGGGTGCGAAGGAGCAAGGAAGAGGGACCCAGAGCACACTGCGTTTGTTTTTTCCTCGTGTGTGAAGGGCCCACCTCAACGGTCTTCATGTGCTTTTATTCCGCAGCATGGCTGGGAGGTCGTGGACTCGAATGACTCGGCCTCCCAGCACCAGGAGGAGCTTCCCCCGCCTCCACTGCCTCCCGGCTGGGAAGAGAAAGTGGACAATCTGGGTCGTACCTATTATGTCAACCACAACAACCGGACCACTCAGTGGCACAGACCAAGCTTAATGTGAGTACCGTGCCGTGGCTGGGGATGTGTCCGTGTACTTGGAGGTTGGACCGTGGCGGCTCTTGGGGGCAAGGTTGGGAACTCCGCCTCGCCTCAGAAAAACGTAAGATGTTTTGCCCTACATGCGGACACGTAGAACAACAGGGTTACTCTTCATTTAAAGAGCGTGAGAGCCTGTCGGAATTTGCACAATAAAGAAGCAGTTCTTTTCCCTGGATCAGGTTTGCCTATTTTAGGTATGAACTAATTCATTTTAGACAACGTGGATACACTCTTTTACATAGGTTCCTGACATACTGAAGTTATTTTCCCCACATTTATCTTACGTATGGCAGTTATATCACTTCCCTGGTCTTCAGCTTCCTCTCCTGACGAACCCAGATTGGAAAACGGCAAACAGATTGGCTGTGCAATCTTCTCTTCAGTTTTTGGCTTTTAGTCCCTTTAATTATTTAATTCGGAAATGCCACGGTTTTTTTTCCTCTTTGGGAAATCTATAAATCATCCCCGTGATCTAACTAGACGCCCATGGCAGGGTTGCAGACTCAGAATTAGTCATTACTGTGTATTCTAATCCCTCACCAGCGTCAGGGCCGTAGTGAAATGATTACTGTTTTGTTCATGCAACAATTTTGTATTTGATGGTAGAGGATAAACACTAGTTAAACCTCAACTATGTTCGAAAAGGATTTGTAGCAGCTTGTTTCTAAATCATAGTATATGGCAAGACCTGAATCTATTAGCATACAGTAAAAGGCAAAACAAGTATTCAAAGAAGGAAGAGGGAAATTTGAGCTCCTAGCAGCCAAGATGAGGAGGGTAATTATCAATGCATTACATCATTTTCAGTATGTAATAAAAGCACGTATATTGGATGAGATCATTTTTTCTTTAACCCAGACTCTGAAGGAAATTTGCTCTCGATGGTTTTTTTTTTTAATTTTTTTTTTTTTAACGTTTATTTATTTTTGAGACAGAGAGAGACAGAGCATGAACGGGGGTGGGGCGGAGAGAGAGGGGGACACAGAATCCAAAGCAGGCTCCAGGCTCCGAGCCATCAGCCCAGAGCCCAACGCAGGGCTCGAACTCACGGACCACAAGATCATGACCTGAGCTGAAGTCGGATGCCCAACCGACGGAGCCACCCAGGCGCCCATTTTTTAACGTTTATTTATTATCAAGAGAGAGAGAGAGACAGGAAGACACAGAATGTGAAGCAGGCTCCAGGCTCCGAGCTGTCAGCACAGAGCCTGACGCGGGGCTCGAACCCACAAACTGTGAGATCACGACCTGAGCCGAAGTCGGACACTCAGTCGACAGAGCCACCCAGGTGCCCCTCATGATGGTTTTTAAACAAGTGGTGTCAGCAGTGTGATGGGTGATAGTGTTGTCAATAATCCTTTAATCTTTGGAGGTTACAGAGAGATTCTGTTTATGACTGAGGGTGGGGGAGGTAGCCAAGAAATCTAGTCCAGGTTTTGAGTTGGAGAGAAAGCTTGTCTGATCTGCATCCGTGAATAGCCGGTCCTTCCTAAGCCCCCAGGTGGGTTCCGTTGAAGCTCAGATGCACTTGGTCGGCTTTGGACCCGGCTCATTATTCACAGGACAGCGTAAATATCCACACATCCAGATGATCATGAACTCTTCTTTGTTGTAATTTTGTACCCCCCAGAGAAATCTAAATGGAAATGGTTTCGTTCTTTTATTTTTTTATTTTCTACTGTTTTCCTTTGATTACTGAACATAGCTGTTGTGAAACCATTTGAACCCACTTGACTACTCTTGGTATTTGTAAATGTTTTTAAAAAAAAAAAAAACTTGGACCCTCTCCACACCCCCTGCCCCGCCGCCAGGTAACATTGGTTACTGTAAATGGTCAGGAGTCTTGAATCAAGAATTTTGGTAGCAATACCCTAAGCAAGGCACCATTATCTTCCTTTGCTAAACATTATTGAACACATAACACCCTGTGGGGATCAGAGTGTCCTACGACTGTAGCAAAGTGACCGCTAACAGCTCACAAAGAAAGAAATACTAATGGCCAGTGCATATATGGAAAAAAGTTCACCTTCATTAATAATCATGCAGACTGAAGTCTGTTATTTTGGGATAAATGGAAATACTTGCTTTCTTACCTCCCAGAGTTGTGAAACCCTAATGAGGAAACTTCTGAGAAAACACTTCATATTGTTTTTGTAAACACACTACCGTGGGGGCATTGGCCCAAAGAACTAACCCAAAACAAAAGAGATCATTTGTGCAGTGCTGGCTCATCAGTTGTCCAGAACGACATGGGAAAAATGCAGCCCTTAATCCAAGTTCAGGTTCACATGTAGTTTAGGGAGGGGTCAGTGGCATGACTGTCCCTATGAGTGAGGCAGCTATGCCAAAGAGGCTGAACCAGGAAGGACGTCGGCAGAGCTCAGGTGGGGCCCGGGGAGTGCCTCTTTTCCAGTGGGCATGTCTTCTAGAAATCCTGAGAAAAGTTAGATAAGGAAGAAGAATTAGTTTCCATAGTAACCTCTTCATCCCACCCGAACGGTCTTGAGAGTTTGAGGTTCTTTCTCCTTAACTTTATTTCGCCAAGTATTATGGTTTTTTTTTTTTTTTAATGTTTATTTTTTGAGAGAGACAGAGTGTGACTAGGGGAGGGGCAGAGAGAGAGAGGGAGACACAGAATCCCAAGCAGGCTCCAGGCTCTGAGCTGTCAGCACAGAGCCCGACTTGGGGCTCGAACTCATGAACTGTGAGATCATGACCTGAGCCGAAGTCGGATGCTCAACTGGTTGAGCCACCCAGGCACCCCTAAAGTATTGCTTTGATTCAAACTTAATTATTTTCGTAATTCAGTTTTTACAGAATACTGCCACAGTCTTTTGGGGGGAAACTGATATTAAGAAGTGCCTGTTAGGGACACCTGGGTGGCTCAGCTGGTTAAGCACCCATCTCTTGATTTTGCCTCAGGTTGTGAGATCGAGCCCCGAGGCAGGCTCTGTGCCGCGTGTAGAGCCTGCTTAAGACTCTCTCCCCCTGTCCCTCCCCCGCCTCTCTTTCTCAAAAGTAAATAAATAAAATGTTGTTTTTTTTTTTTTTAAAGCATTAAAAGGCTGTATCTGAGGAAATGAGACAGAGAAGTGATGGCCGTGTGCTGAAGGAAAGAATTAAGACTGTCCTTGTAACTCATGTGTTACCCAGTTCCCTAGGCTTGTGCTCTAGACTTCAACCCCCTGAATAACCTCACTGACAGTTCGTTGCCCTCCGGCTGTCCTTACAAGGTCCTTCTCCACCCTGTCCCTTGCCAGATTCCCCACCCACAGTCCTAAGCCTACGGTGTATTAAGTGGCTGGACCGTTCACAGCTGCTTCCTGATCACTCTCTCTTCTTGGCCCCGTGGATGCCCCGATGCCCCCCCTGCCCAACCACCGAAACAAAACTAGAACGTGTCCCCTTTCCTGTGGCTGCCTCTACCTTCCTCTGGGAGAACCGCGCTTCTGTTCAGCTCTCAGTGAAGGACCTCTGCTTCCCCCGTGGTAGCAGGGAGCATGTAATACTCTGGCGGCCTGTGTGAGCAGGGACTATGTTCTCTTACTCACAGATCTACCCCTAGCGCCTGGCACAGAGTAGGAGCTCAGCAAAAAAGTACCTTGTGACGGAATGAATGACTACAAGTGAATCGCTTCTCAAAGTGATGATAGGCGCACGGTTTGGGGAACCGGTGAGGCTGGATACGGAACTGCAGGGTGGAAGGCTGACCACAGAGTGATCCCTGCACTCTCAAGTCTGAGGGCAGCTTTTTAAAGCACCTCTGATTTTAGAATTGTCCTGACCCTGTTTAAATGTAAACGGAAAGGTTTTTGCTCCATAACCCACAATTTTAGAAACATGGTGAAGGAACGGAATTAAGGCTGTAAATGAAGATGCGCTTTAGAGACTCAAACACTTAACTCTCTTACCTCTCTTGCAAAATACTTTGTACATCTTCTGTCTCAGCAACAATTTAATCACATTTCAGTAACTGGGCTCATCGTCACATTAGTGTGTACTAATGTCCATAATGTAGGTGAGTGTCAGTGATCTGACACACTGATCTTAATTGACACTGAACCTGACAAATTGATGGTTTATCCTGTCTTTAGCCACTTGCATATTGCCCATGAAAATCAAGTGAAGGGGCGCCTGGATGGCTCAGTCAGTTGGGCATCCGACTTTGGCTCAAGTCATGATCTCACAGCTCGAGAGTTCAAGCCCTGTGTCGGGCTCTGTGCTGACAGCTGGGAGCCTGGAACCTGCTTCGGATTCTGTGTCTCCCTTGCTCTCTGTCCCTTCCCCGCTCGTGCTCTGTGTCTCTGTTTCAAAAATAAATAAACATTAAAAAAATTTTTTTTTAGGGGCGCCTGGGTGGCTCAGTCGGTTAAGTGTCCGACTTCGGCTCAGGTCATGATCTCACGGTCCGTGGGTTCGAGCCCCGCGTTGGGCTCTGTGCTGACAGCTCAGAGCCTGGAGCCTGTTTCAGATTCTGTGTCTCCTTCTCTCTGTGACCCTCCCCCGTTCATGCTCTGTCTCTGTCTCAAAAATAAATAAACGTTAAAAAAAAAATTTTTTTTAAATCAAGTGAAGAATATAGATAGATGAAATTAATGACTGAAGAAAATTAAGATAACTATTTCCTAAAATATTTTCTTGCCCCCAGTAAAATAATTTTCTACTTTAATCTGTCAGCTCAGAAATATTTTTAAATGTTCATCTTCCCATTAGTGACTGTTTCTAGTTTCAGCTCATTCAGTTGCTTAATGACACGCAGGCCTCCCTTGTGTGACTCTTTTCACTTCATCAGTGAAGACCATAAAAGCCCAGGGTTGGAATTTCAAAATCAGAGGCAACCTCTCTATGCTATTTAGTTGTGTCTGGTTCACGCTGATTACTAAATTATATGAGCATGTGGCATAAGGGAGATTTGCATAATTGATTTTAAATGTCCCTCCCCCACTTTCTAAAGTAAGTCCTTCCAGAATAAGGAATTTTATATACTTCTAAGGGATACAAAATGCAGACGTGGTAATAACAAAACCTTATTTCCTCTTAACCTTTCAGAAGTCCCTGGAACACTTCAAGTATGTATTAGGCCCTGGCAGGCAGCATGCAAACATTAGTCACTCAGCGTTGACTGAATAAATGCTAACTGAATGTATGATATTTCAAGTGAAGATTTAAAATTCTGATGAAAGTCTTTCATAGATGTATATAAAATATATTAAGGCCAGTCATTAGGAAGGGAAATTGCTTCCATCCTTAATAAAAAGGGAAAGGATGATATCAAGTTTCCTTGGCCTTCTTAGACACTACTAAAATATTTTACATATTTCATAAAGAATTTCATTCTGGTCATTTTCCTCCTAACTATTTCTCTGTTCTGTAATAACTTAACTTTTCATAATCGTTGTGTGCTGAAGAATTGAATGTCCTATAAAAATGACCTGTGGCGGGGCACCCGGGTGGCTCGGTCGGTTGAGCATACGACTTCGGCTCAGGTCATGATCTCACAGTTCGTGGGTTCGAGCCCCACCTCGGACTCTGTGCCGACAGCTCAGAGCCTGGAACCTACTTCACATTCTGTGTCTCCCTTTCTCTCTGCCCCTCCCCCGCTCTCGCGTGCTCTCTCTCTCAAAAATAAACTTAAAAAAAATTAACAACAGCAAAAAAGACCCGTGGCAACACAAAATCACAAATGCGACATTCCATTCTCTCACCTGTCCGACAAAGTGTCAGTTTCTATCATTTTGTTCCGGTGGTTTCAGAAAAGGATCGGTATCCTTCTGTGCCCCTTAGTGTTAATCGTCTTCTCTCTAGCCATAGTTTTGTCAGTTTCTCTGAAGGTATCTCAAAGTACTATTTTTTAGTCTAGTTATAGTTTAATAAAATTAGAAAATACACAAGATTGTTATTTCTGTGACAGTTCCAAGGTTTATGTATTAGGTACACAGATAATAGCAAAACTTCGCTGACTCAGATTTTAAGAAGTAATTATCATTCTAATGTGGATTACATGAAAGCTAACCTGCGTTTACCAGAAGTTAAAAATGTAAAGGTGTTTGTTGGAAATATTCAAACTGTCTCAGAAAGGGGCAATGAAGAGTACCCTATTTATTTGCACACAATGCTGCTAGTCACAAACTATTTACTATTACGGGGGCCAGCAGGCTTTCTGTTGGCATGTAGTAGAAGTTTGAGAGATTAGAATGTTTTAAAACCCGTGTTTTAGGGGCGCTGGGGTGGCTCAGTCGGTTGAACGTCCGTCCGACTTCGGCTCAGGTCATGATCTCACAGTCTGTGAGTTTGAGTCCCGCATCGGGCTCTGTGCTGATGGCTCACAGCCTGGAGCCTGCTTCCGATTCTGTGTCTCCCTCTCTCTCTGCCCCTTCCCTGCTCATGCTCTGTCTCTCTCTGTCTCAAAAATAAATAAAAACATTAAAAAAAATTTTTTTTTAAAAACCCATGTTTTATAGGAAGAATCTATAAGGAGGGCCCTTGATTAATACTATGTTTTGATTAGTCTGAAATAACATTTTTAAATATTTTCAAATGTTAACTTGCAGCATCATTTCTGTTAACCGAATATGGTGTCTTATTGAAAGAGTCTGATTTTTCTTCGCAAAACATTTTGACATTTAAACTTCGACTCTAAAAGCCGGCAAGTAGTATTTCTCCCAAAGGATGATTGCCTGTAATTTACTGCAGCAGTTTTCAAGATTGAATTGATGTTTTCAGATCCTGAATTAAGAGAGATACATGACACACACACACACACACACACACACACACACACACACAAGTTGCTGTGTTCTTCACATCCCACTTGATTTGGGAAATGATCACTTGATGTCTGAGTGAATTTTTTACAGTGGTTTAATAGGGAGAAATACAGTGTCATCCTGAATGATCCTGAGATTCTGTCAAAATGAGATCCGCACAGCTAAAAAAAAATTCATGTTAAAAATTTCATGTTGGGTCAGGAGCACTTCTCTCCAGATCCCGGCTTTGAGTTTGTACTATTTCTGCTCCTTGGCCAATCGTTACCAACCTAAAGTTGCTGCCTCGTCATTGCTGGACTCTTAGAGGGGCCACCACTGACTGGCCCCAAGTCAGTCACCTGTCCTTTGAGAAGCCTGCCTTCTCACTAGAGCAAAAAGATGGAGGGCTGTGATTTCTTTTCTTTTCTTTTTTTTTTTTTTTTTTGAGAGAGAGAGAGCAAGCGAGCGGGGAAGGGGCAGAAAAAGAGGGACACGCAGAATCTGAAGGAGGCTCCAGGCTCTGAGCTGTCAGCCCAGAGCCTGACGTGAGGCTTGAACCCATGAACCGTGAGATCATGACCTGAGCCGAAGTCAGACTCTTACCGACTGAGCCACCCGGGCGCCCCAGAGGGCTGTGATTTCTTAAACGCTAAAGTACACTTTGTGCTATTTGCCTGAAATACTCAAAACGTTGTGCTGATGCATTTAAACGCGCTGTCTCCTTGACTGAGATGAACCCAGAACTATCCTCCAACCAGTTCGTATTGGGCGAATTCCCACACGTAACGGCCAGCGGGTGGTCCGTGTCGGACGCGACGGCGGCCGCGTTTTACTGGGTGGGAGGCCTCTGGCGAGCGCGGGACTGTGGCGGAAGGCGCCAGATACCCACACCGGCTGTCCCGTCTCTCTCTCCCCCTCGCCCCATGCTCCCAGGGATGTGGCCTCCGAGTCGGACAGCAACATCAGGCAGATCAACCAGGAGGCCGCGCACCGACGCTTCCGCTCACGCAGACACATCAGTGAGGACCTGGAGCCGGAGCCCAGCGAGGGCGGAGACGGCCCAGAGGTAAGACGTCCCCACGCACCCTCTGCCGTCCGCAGCTCCTCCTTCCCGTGGGCTCCACGTGGATTCTGTGTCCTGATAGGTTCTCACGGTAAATGCTGTCTAAAAATTCAAGATGGTGGCCTCACAGCCAACTGACGACCGTTGGGATATCAATTTAGGAAGTGCATGGAAAAGTCAAGTTTGATGAATACGTGTACCCGTTTGTTACAGAAGGGACTGACGTTGTTTCTAGAACACATTGGAAATCTGAAGATATTTTCACCTTACGGGGGCGCCTGGGTGGCTCAGTCAGTTCGGCGTCTGACTTCCGCTCGGGTCGCGATCTCGCGGTCCGTGAGTTCGAGCCCCGCGTCGGGCTCTGGGCTGACGGCCCGGAGCCTGGAGCCTGTTTTGGATTCTCTGTCTCCCTCTCTCACTGACGCTCCCGGATTCATGCTCTGTCTCTCTCTTTCTCGACAATATATAAACGTTAAAAAAAAAAACAAAAAACAGAAGACATTTTCACCTTATTATTTACCTGCCCCCAGAGTCTAACTGTATCTTAGTGAGTGGCAATGTGGTTGTCATAGGTGAGCAATTAAATGACGTTTGGGTACCTCGTTTGGGTACCAAATACTTCTACTAAGGAGTTTTGACATCGTGAAAGAGATTTATTGCCGGGAAAATAGGAATTTGGGTGAATTCAGAAACGTTTACTATTTTTCCCCTTAAATGTTTATGGTAAATTACGGGGCGGGGGCGGGGGGGAATTATGAATTGAACAACAAATTAGCAGTTACCAGTTGTGGAGCAATTACTTCTGTGCGGTCTTAACAACTGTGTTTACTTAGTAGAAATCCATTCTGTTTAGACAGTGTTTTATGAAGATCATTCATAAAAATATTGCAGTGATCAACACTGGAAAAGCAAAATCAATGATGCCATAATGAGTTCACTAAAAGTTACTTAATACCACTGTTTAATTACAGCTTATAGTATCTCCGCTGCTCTTACAGTGACTCCTCAGCACTTACAGTAAAAGAAAATCCATGGAAGTCATCCATGAATTTCTGAGAACATTTTTAACCCACCCATGTAGTAACCAGTACTAGAAGTAAGTCACCACTCAGAGAGGTGGTGTTTTAAAGGGGTTAAGACCACAGCCCCTAGAACCAGGCTCCCTTGGATCCACTCCTGACCCTGCCACTTCCTAGCTCTGTTCTCTTTGACAGGTGACTCTCTGTGCCTCGGTTTCCTCACCTGTCAATTAGGGTAGTAGTCACATGTTCCTCAGGGTTATTAGAAGATTGTGTGCGCCTTAAATACTCAGTAAATGTTAATTATAGTTATCACGGTGGTGGTGGTTGTTGGCAAGGTGACGAGAGGATCCCACGCTCCTTCCATTTACCCCAGCATCTTGTTCCTTGATAGCCTTGGGAGACCATTTCCGAGGAAGTGAACATCACTGGAGACTCCCTCAGTCTGTCACTGCCCCCTCCGCCGTCCTCTCCAGTGTCCCGGACCAGCCCTCAGGAGCTGTCTGAGGAGCTGAGCAGAAGGCTTCAGATCACTCCAGACTCCAATGGGGAGCAGTTTGGTTCTTTGATCGTAAGTAATGGTCTTGTTTGAATGAGAAGTTGAGCAAATATTTTATCACTTCTTGTCATTTTAAGAGACTCTTGTATGCAAATAATGACCAAGGTCCTTCCATCTCCCAGAGAACTCTGACCTTTTCCAAAGTTCCCCCTTCCTCAGGGGACAGAATTAGTCCAAGCAGGTGAGAATCTTTCTTGATTTGTAAAGAACTCCAGAAGAGTCCATTTCTGTTAATATCACCTTTAACCTTGAATTTCTCTTCCAGCCAGAGGCTCGTAAATAGTGCCTCCATCACAAAGGTGGTTATTTCACAGGGGGACCTGGGAGACATCGGGCCTCTTAATTAGTCCTCTTAAGTACCCTGCTGCCCACTTTATCGTTCTCACTTCGCAGATGAAGTTTAAGGGACCCATCCAAGACAGAGTTAGGATGGGAGACGGAAGACGTCCCCTAAGTTCCAGAGTGTGAATCCTTAAGAAAGCTTATGCAGCTGAGGCACGGACCTCAGGATAACATTTGAACTTGGGTTCTTAACCATCAGGGAGCCTCTTCCTAGAAACTTCAGATAGGGCTAAGCCCCAGTGAGAAGCAGCACAGTGAGCATGAAGACCTCCATGTTTGATAACACATCGTGGAAGGGCATGAAAAGTCCATAGAAAAATGCCTGCCTGTGAATAGAGTTGAGAACAAATGCAACTCTCCATGTTTCTCGAGAAATTGAACTTAAAGATGTATAACAGTAAATGACAGTGGTCACTGCACAGAAAATGGCATCCTAGAAAAATAGTGATTATTACAACCGTATTGAATGTGCACGGATAAGAGGACTACATCTGATGTAAAAGCAAGTAAGCGCTCACAAGATTGTTACTCTGTCGGTTATGGTGTTTTTACCATTGGCCCGTATTATGTGAGTTGCAGTGATTACTCGGTTAATGTGGTTTTATATTAAAATTTTGCAAATGTTCTGCAGAAAGAGACAGACCACTGAGATGAAAATCTAATACTAAAAGGGCAGGGAAAAATGCTATATGTGGGATATTTGAATTGGTGAAAACTGTCGCTGTGGAAACAACATAAGCAATGAAGCCGTGTATTGAAAACCAGTGGAATGTCGTAAGCAATGCAAGAACCTAAGCAGATGCACACCTGTAGCCTACCAAGAAAAAACTCCTCGTTTTCTTCAGCATGAGTATTAAGTGAGCATCTCTAGTTCTTTGTATAGGGACCACCTGCATTTAATCACTGAACTTGCACACAATATCTTTAAGATCCAAGTGCAAGAGTCCGTATTATTTTAAGATGGTGTTGAGTCTGATTCAGCTGTTCAGTGAGAATGTCTTGGAAAGGGAACACGAGACTCTCTTTCAGTTTCGCTTGTCAGGATCACTCTGTATTCAAGGACAGCAGCATGAACTTTTACTAAAGAAGGAATCCTTCGTGCTAACCTAACCATTGTGGAAGGGCCTGAATAGGCCCCCGTCGCTGTCACAGAGTCTTTCTTTGACCTTACCCCCTTTTGCTTATCATTAAAGTGAGTACTGAAGTATTAAAAACGAGTACCTACAGACTTATCCCATGGACGAATCTGCTGCCACTTAGATACTTGGCCTTTGTGTGTGTAACCCACTGCCATTCTATGATGGGGTCTCTTGGCTGTTTCTCGAAAAAGATCGACAAATACAAACGAGTGAGAGGAACACTGTACATCACACACTAGATGTTTTAGAGGAACCTCGCTATTTTCCCTCATTCCTGTTCTGTGCGACTTCAACTCGATTCAGAAGCTAAAATTGTAACTGACCCTTCGGAAGTAGCACAAGACCACATTTGAGTTTTTTGGCCTTCGATTCCAACTGATCCTTTGTCAATAGTAATGTTTAAGAACCATCTATATCAGTATTTTTTCCTCTATTCACATCACACTAGAGTTTGCCCCAAGGTTGCATCCCAGAGCAAAACGCAAGACTGCTAGCTTCCTGTTGCCATTTTTTTTACTGTTTTATTTATTTATTTATTTATTTATTTATTTATTGTTTTTATTTATTTTGGAGACAGAGACAGCGCATGAGCAGGGGAGGGGCAGAGAGAGAGGGAGACACAGAATCCGAAGCGGGCTCCAGGCTCCGAGCTGTCAGCACAGAGCCCGACGCGGGGCTCGAACTCACGGACCGTGAGACCATGACCTGAGCTGAAGTTGGATGTTCAACTGGCTGAGCCACCCAGGCGCCCCTTTTAATGTTTATTTTGGAGAGAGAGAGAAAGCATGAGCAGAGTAGGGGCAGAGACAGAAGGGGGCGGAGGATCCAAAGTAGGCTCCACACTGACAGAAGAGAGCTCGATGCAGGGCTCCAATCCACGAGCCATGAGGTCATGACCTGAGCCAAAGCAGGGTGCTTAACCAACTGAGCCACCCAGGCGCCCCTCTAGTGCCAGTTTTTTTTATAACATCTATTTATTTTTGAGAGACAGAGAGAAAGCATGAGCAGGGGAGGGGCAGAGAGAGAGGGAGACACGCAATCTGGAAGCAGGCTTCAGGCTCCGAGCTGTCAGCACCAAGCCCCACGCAGGGCTCAAACTCAACGAATCGTGAGATCATGACCCAGGCCAAAGTCAGAAGCTTAACCGACCGGGCCACCCAGGCGCCCCCACCCCCCTTTTTTTTTATTTAAAAAAATTTTTTTAATGTTTGTTTATTTTTGAGAGAGAGAGAGAGAGAGTCCGTGAGCCGGGAAAGGGCAGAGAGAGAGGGAGACACAGAATCCAAAGTAGTCTCCAGGCTCCAAGCTGTCAGCACAAGAGCTTGACACGGGGCTCGAACTCACAAACTGTGAGATCACGACCTGAGCCGAAGTCGGGTGCTTAACCTACTGAGCCACCCGGGCACCCCTACTGCCATTTCTTAGAGCAGCAGTAGAGTGTTACCCTGGCCTTTTGAGTCCCCTGTCCTGTTTTGGCCTCTTTTTCCTACTTTTGCTGTTACTTCCTCCTAAGGACCAGTCAGAATTTCTGTCTGCTGCAAACACTCGTAATGACACATAAGATTACCCACCCGACTGCTTGAGGGATTACTCTCATGGCCCAGAAGAGACGGTGTCTCTCCGAATCATCTTCTCACATGAAAGAACACTCAATAGGCTTGAGTGACTTAGTTTTTAAACCAACGAAGCTTGTTTCTGGGCCTGTGTTTTCACGACGCTTCGTGTCCTTTCCCCCCTTCAGCAAAGAGAACCGTCCTCAAGGTTGCGGTCCTGCAGCGTGACGGACACCGTTGCCGAGCAAGCTCATCTACCACCGGTAACCCACGCCCCTTGCCAGCCATCCGGTTGGCCCTTGGGGCTTGTGTTTGAAATCATCTGGGCTACTGAGGAAGAGTTTTTCCTGTGTAAATCGGTTCTCTATGCAAACGAGAGACCGGATGATTTCCTAGCAAATTGCCCAAGGAAAGTGGATTCCGAATACAAAGAGCTGTATTAGTCTCTGAAATGCTGAAAATTTCATTGCTTTGCTTTTCCACCCAAATTAATACCACTTCTGATGTGCTTACTACTTAATCAAAAGCGTATTAACAATTCGTTGGTTTTTTTGGTGTTTTTTTTTTAAACTTACTGAGTTCCCAGCACTGTGCTCCAGTCGCACAGGAATCCCTTGGAACAGGAAGAACTCTTCCGGGTTTGCAGGGCGTGGTTTTTCTCATCATTAATGGCCTAAGCTCTTAACCCACAAAGCGCCTGTACTTTTCTCTGTTAAACGCAGCTCTGCTGACTACTGAACTGGCTACACTCTGCTCCCCCCTCTACTGCAGTGTTTAGAACTAGCAGCAAATACGGAAGGATGTCCTGTGTTTCCCAATATGGGACAAAAATGAAAATGAACGTGCAAACTGGAAGGCAGACCAGGACTGCCTCGAGAGACATTTGGCGTTTACGTTACAATTTTTTTTGTAAATCTATTTCTCCTTTTGGAGGAGAAAATGTTTTGTGGTTTTAGTATGTTCAACTTGTCTGACCTTATCCAGTGTGGTTTTTTGTTTTTGTTTTTGTTTGTGTTTTTGGTTTTTTTTTAGTAATACAAATCCTTGATTATTTTTTTGGCATTAATACTTTTCTATGAAATTAAAGGGAAAAAAGATCGTACTTAGAGTTTTTGCAGTCATGGTATCTACCCTGTCGTGTATATTTTTACTACAAAGGGTATTGTTGCCTGGGTTTTAGTCTTTAATGGTAACAGAACGGGTTCATGAGTACACTGGTTAAGTGAGTAATCAACACGGCAGACTGAGTTTGTGGTGCACATAGAATGGGCTGGTTGATCAGAAGCTTGACAAGCGCATGCTTTCTGGGATGGTTTTAGTACGGGCGTCCCCCAAAACCAGAATAATCAGCTGTGATATCCTTGGAGAGGGGATCCGCCTCAATCTGATGATTCCGTGACTTTCCTTGATGAATTAATGGCACTTTCTCTCCTTTTCAAAATCAGTTTCAATTTTATTTGCCCAAAAAGCTCACTTTCCTGGAAACTATTGATTCCTCCCTCTTGCCTTGTACCCTGTAAAGCTGTAAACTCACTGATCACCAGTGGCCTCTTATTCAAATTACGAGTTTGGCAGATTTAAGAATCCGCTAGTTATTTAACAGTAGGGGCAAAACCATGGTGGTTTTCAATTTTTTTCGAATAATACATCTCACGTTTCTGAGGTTGTCAGTTCACTGTTTACCCGAATCATGTTGCAAGCGGAGCCTTCTCTGGGTGGGAAGGCGATTGCGTTTCTCTTTTTCTTCTGGTCATCAGTGAGTGGTTGCTCAGCTTTATTTGAATAGGGTGGATTTCAGGGATTCAGATCCACATCACCTGCCTTACTGGCTGCATCACCAGCGATTCCTGATTCAGTAAGCAGTGGGTGGTCTCCCTAAGTGCATTTCACTGATGTAAATTGTCATTCAACAGCCAAGTGCCCCAGCTAGGAGAGCGCGTTCATCAACTGTCACAGGTGGTGAGGAGCCAACGGTAATGATACCCTTGATCAGACATTCACGACAAAACCGTGGGTTGGTTTTTAACATTGTGCACAATGGTGAATGTACTCTTTTTTCTTTTTTGGGTAAGATCAGCTTCTTTGTGCCGCGGAGCTATACGTGTGAAATTCACTTTCACGTAGTTCAGAGGTACTGGGTGAGACGATTTTTAGTTCCCTATCGTTTTGTTAGGAATACTGTCAAGGTTCGATTAAGTGCATTTAATTTGACCATTTGGAGTGTGTTTCTGCCATGCTCGTTTCGGCAGCACATATACTAGAATGTATCTCTGTCTTGAGTGTTTGTACTTCTGATAAGCTTTTCTGATTTGTTAGAATGCCCGAGCAAAATAATTTGGTTGGAAGAGGATAGGGAAGCCACAGGAACTACATGCCGTTGTCCCTGTGGATTCCCAGATGTGCGCACAGCCAACCTCTCCCGTCCGCTCCCTGTACCAGATTTTAAACCCTGGGTTAGATTTGTGTATGGTGAGCGTGAATCTTGCTCTGCTACAAGGAGCTCTGTTCACAGGAGTGAACGAGTATTCGTATAATTCAGGGGGAGAGAGAGGAGGGAATATAATGAAGAAATTTAAAATTTAGTTTCTCTAAGCCAAGTATCTGTTACTCTTGCTCATTATTTTAAATAACTTTTGGTATTGATGTTTATGGGTAACTTGAACAGGACTATGTATTTTAATTGCCTGTTTTTTGCATGATCCCAGACAACAGGCTAGCTTATAGTTTATGCTTTGAGCTACTGTGACTCTTGGAAGAATTTTCCTAATTGTGTCACCCTTGTTAGGTTGGTTATAACTGCTTATTACTTGAGAATACCTTTAAAAAAATTTTTTTTAATGTTTATTTATTTTTGACAGAGAGAGAGGCAGAGCATGAGCAGGGGAGGGGCAGAGAGAGAGGGAGACACAGAATCGGAAGCAGGCTCCAGGCTCTGAGTTGTCAGCACAGAGCCTGACGCGGGACTCGAACTCACAGACCTTGAGATCATGACCTGAGCTGAAGTCGGACGCTCAAGCGACTGAGCCACCCAGGCGCCCGAGAATACCTTTAAATACGTACACAATTGCTGGTTTTCTGCAGGATGTGGACTTAAAAGACCAACTTAAGTTATATTGTTAGAATGTAACGCTCAGCACTGCACACAGGAAAATCAAATGGGCAGTCAGCAAAACCAAGCCCGGTGGAAGCTAGCGAGCTTGTGATGTATGTGAAAGTCATGTGCTAGGTGGCCAGGCTCAGCCTCCAGCAGAATTGCTGCCAGGTGGACAGAACCGTTTCATTAAGTAATTTTAATAGAATCCAGGGCTAATGAGCATTTTCTACCATCCATTTTTGCATTTTATGGGCCATGGGATCTGCCATTAGTGTTGGAGTGTTGTGATAGCTGAGGATATTAAGTGGCAGGATGCACCGAATTATGAGAGCACTGGGCTCCATGGTGAGAGGTAACTGGCAGGGCAGAGTGACCCATCTGAACGAGGTCCTGTGGCCCCTGCCACTGCTGTGTTCTTCCTGCCTGTGCCCTCCCCCTCGTCCAGCAGTGAATTAAAAATATGAGTTCGGATTTGTTTATTTTTAAGGGCTTGAGTAGTAGTCATTCCCAAGTGTTGCACCTACCCTCATGCCTCCCACGTATCTGGTGATCATTCGGCTGCAATAAACCAGCTTATCTGATGGCTATTAGAAATCGAGACAGCTCTGAAAGTATCTTTTCCAGTTCCTTCTCTTACCAAGTTTTTCCCCCTTTTACACACCCTCTCCTCGTGCATGCACACACACACACACACACAACTGGGATCTTCTACACACATCAGTTAGCAACTTGATATTTGTCACTTACGGTCCTTCCTCTGGGACATGGTAATAATTGGATAATATCCAGTGATATGAATGCACCTCAATTTATATAATCTTCCCCTGTTAGTGAACATTCAGCCCCACCCCCACGCCCCACCCTTTGGGCACAATGCACCACGTTGTGTTAACCGTACCTCTTTTTCCATGGTAGTGCTTTTATGAACAAGTGCATTAATGAACAAGCCCTGATCCTCACCTGTGGAACTACAGCCCTTTGGTTTATGAATACACACTGGCGTATATACACAAATGATACGCACCAGTGTCCCTTTCCAGCTGGCCAAGCAGGAACCCTCCCTGAGATAAAAGGAGGGGAATAGCACAGTCCTTCTGGACTTTTCTGTATATAACGTACCTAAAAATACACTGAGGTAACGGTATAGCAGGGTTTGAGCAAATCTTGGAGAATCTGTGATCGTACGAAACTGTTTGCCATCTTTAAAAGCATATTGAAACTTTTACAGTTTATCCATAATTGAGTTCTTCGTCTTAATGAAATAAATGGAGCCACTGGGAAGCCATCGTTAACTGGCTATTGGGCAATGCCAAAACACAATAGTATTTTCAGATGAAACGCTGTGAAATTGTTAAATTAAGCTAACAGTTTATAACTTGTCTCTTGATTAATGAACTTGTCCCTTGAGGTCATATGGCATGCACATGTGAACACACACACACACACACACACACACACACACACACACATACTCTCTCTCTCTCTCACAACAGAAGTCTGATTTCAGCTCCAGGGCTGGGTCTCTTGCATGATCTGTCTGGAAGAGCTGAGTCCTGCCTCCTCCCCTGCTGCTTGTGGTGAGGGCAGTGCTGTGAGTCACAAATGGACTTGCTGGCACAAGTTGTTCTCCAAGGTCATTTAGAAGGAAATCTATAAAGAAAGAATTTAATAGCACCATCACACATAAATGGGACTAGATGATAGGGCACCAATTCAATTCTCAATGGAAGGTGAAATGAACACGTTAATCAAATTCAGTGTTCTCTCCTGCACTGTGCTCTTCGTTTCCAGAAACCGATTCGTCCCATTAACTGGACCTGTGAAAGGAACCTGGTGCTGGAGGTTCTGCAGCTTTAGAGTTCAGTTCTGAGATTAGCCACGGCACATCCAAGTTCTTCTATGAGTCTCCTCATAAGTATCCTTTCTGGGGACTCGCTAACTTTGACGCTATCCTGATGGTTTCCAGAGTAGAGCTTTCTGAGTGCCTATCTGATTTCCTCTCCCACAAATTAACTCGGTAGGGAGGAGGAAAGCCGATTCCATTTAGTCTCCCGTTTAACCCAAGCATTTTTGGTCGTCATATAAGCAGCAGGAGGTTAGATTGATAGCACATTGGCCAAAAATATGAATTGACCACTTAGGTTCCAATGTGGGTTCTAACTTAGTTCAGCGGAGTCCAGTTTTGGTAGTGCCCCGGGGAAAAGTAGCCGTAGAAATAGCTCTTTTGAATTGATGCCTCAGGTAGGGAAGGCTGTAGGTGAAGTCATGTGTCTTCAATACTCATGGAAGGATCGAGTCTGCGTGCTGATGTCCCTTTCTCTCTTGTGGTGGCCCCACACCTAGATCCAGAACCCATGTGGTCACAGTCTTGGAATTAACCATTGTAGAGCCTTCAGGACCGAATCTGGAAGAATGCCAAGAAAATAGTTGCTACAGATTTAGCAGAAAGTCCTCTTACAAATACTCTTGCCTTGCTCGGTAAATAACGTTTTGGGAATAAACACTGAGGCAGCTGCTCCGTGGCTCAGGTAGTTTTTCTCTAGAACGTGCCATCAAGCTCATGAAGCAGAATATTCAGCCTCATTCACCGAGGTCCCCAGGTTACGTGGCAGTGTCACTGAGCGTGCTTTTGACCATCCTCTTTGCCAAGGCACAGTGTTGGTAGTGGACGTGAACGATCGGATGCACACGCGGAGGTATGCTAAGAGATGGGCTAAGATTGACATCCTCACCCCCGTATGCCCCTGGTAAAACACCTGTCGGTCACAAGATCCTAATTAGGGAAGACCGTTCCCAAAAAGAAGAAGCTTCCTTCTGTCACCTCATGAAAGAGATTATTCCTGATGCTTGGCCTCTTGTTTCTTGTACGTTCTCCCAGGAGTCTCGGCAGCCACGATTGGCTTGTTGTCTCTGAGCCCCCGCCCTCAGGGTAGCACCCCTTTCTCAGTTACAGATCTCCTGTGCGGCCTCCGTACACACAGGACTTCCTCACCTCAAACGTCCATCTCCTCCCTCCAGGAGTCACTGAGGCATCCTTGTTGTTCCGATGTGTCTCCACCCAGAGGGCACTTCTCAGACTGCTTCCTACAGACAAAAGTGTCTCCGGAGTCCTTTTGCAATCTAACTTGGACTGCCCAAATACAGTCACTCTGTTGCTGGACATGTCTCTAAACCCAGGATCCATGTGTGCTTCACGCACCCTTTTAAAGCTTATTTTTTTGAGAGAGACAGAGACAGCATGAGCAGGAGAGGGGCAGAGAGAGAGGGAGAGAGAGGATCCCACACAGGCTCCGCACTGTCGGCACACAGCCCGACGTGGGGCTTGAACTCACGAACCGTGAGATCATGACCTGAGCTGAAACCAAGAGTCGGACACTTAACCGACTGAGCCAGCCAGGAGCCCCTTTTCTCCTTTCAGAGAGAGACCCGCCGTAGGGGAGGACGGGAGCAGACGCTGCCTCGGTTATGGGGACCCTCTGGAATTCTAACCTACATTGCCTGGCCACTTGCTGTCCTGGTCAGTCCTCCTGATTCTATGCCCTGGTGCAAATACAGGCCTCTTAGAGAGGAGACTGTATTCTTTCCCCTGAAAGCTATAGAGGAAGGGCTCTAGGCCGATGAAGAGGTTAGGAATTAGGAGAAGATCACCGTGGCAACTATACGGAGGAAAAAATGTTCAGGACAATCCCTCTGGGTAACATGCGGTTTGACAGTAAAATTTAGTAGCTGAAATAGATTGTATATTTCTCTTACGATCACATTAGCAACAACAACCCTTGACGTTTCAGTCTTCAGGGCTCTACAACTGATGTAGGTAAGATTTTTGGACCTCCTAGCAGCGTGGGGTTCATTTCACAGTAGACGTGAAGCCTTTGGAAATCCGTTGCCTTTTTTCCAGACACTAATGTTTTGGTCAAATTAACTTACTTGGTCTAGAGCAAGTAATTCTCTGGGTGTATATGACTTTATTAAACTGATCGGAAAGCAAATGCAAGATATTAAATAATAATGATTTCTTACACAAACAGCCATCAGTGGCCTATGCACATACCACGCCGGGCCTACCTTCAGGCTGGGAAGAACGAAAAGATGCTAAGGGACGCACATACTATGTCAATCATAACAATCGAACCACAACCTGGACTCGACCTATCATGCAGGTATGCAGATCGTCCTACAACTTAAAATCACAGGCCACGGGAGCCAAAGTGTACATGAGCTCAGGGTTCCCGATGTGAATGTGTTGTTCTAAAGAACCCGCGTCTGAGAAAATCTTTCCTCCCCACAAAAAACGTGTTACTCTAAGCATAATACCGCCCTGAAGGAAGAATTCGGTCCTCAGATCGGTCCATCCCTAGATGCGGTTTTGAGCTGTGACATGGAAAGATACTTTCAAAGTAAGGGCCTGTCACAGTAGAGCTTCTCTCCCAGCCCCCTTTCTTTCTGCGGCTGGTTTTTAGGCTGGGCTAGTGATTCATTTCTATTTCCTTTGGATGTGTTTCCCCATCCCTGCCCCCATTATTATGTGTAATCGTTTCCTCCACACTCGAAGAGGCCAGACCTCTCATTATTGCTGGCTGTGTTGTTGTTTGGGTCCACGCTCCCAATCACATGCACAGGGGATCCTCCTACGAAGCTAACTTGTTTTTGCCTCCAAAATAGCTCGCAGAAGATGGTGCGTCCGGATCCGCCACAAACAGTAACAACCACCTAATCGAGCCTCAGATCCGCCGGCCCCGTAGCCTCAGCTCGCCGACTGTAACCTTATCTGCCCCACTGGAGGTGAGAAGGCTGCCTCGTCTAACCGGGTCGCTCTGTCCCCGGGACTTCTCGTTCTCTCTTCTCGCCTCCCTTGGATTTGAGTTTCGCAGCCCCTGTCCCCTCTCTGATCAGCCGTTGTGTCCGTGGCGCGGGGTGTTCTCGTGCGGCCTTACTTCACGCTTCTCTGTTTCGCCTTGGTCCGCATCCGTGGGCTCCCACCTGATTCCCATTCTCATTCGGCTGCCGCCACGGTCCCTTGTGCTGGAAGCGGGCGCCTCTCTTCCGAACTTGCTCCATTCTTGTTGCGTTTCACTCTTGACTGCATAATAACTCTTTCAAGTACCCATGCTTTACATTGCGTTTGAAAACATAGCCGTTGCTTTGGTCATTTTCTTTCCTTTCGACCGTAGGGCCTGTCATTGTATGGGCATACGTGTTTCCGATGCACATTCGCGTCCCTAAACCATTGCTGGGCACCTGCTTGTGCTTCTCTCCTGTGTGTGTGGGGTCCGTGCCGTCCCTTAACATCACCAGTATCAGAGTGAGAGAAGCCGGAGGGCAAATGTTGGAAGCTCCGAACTTGACTGTGTCGTAGAGATGGCCGTGGGTCCGTCCCCTGGGTTTAGGATGCTGATGACTGGGAGTGGCTGTGATCTCGTCCAAATGGGCTCTCAGCGGGTAGCAGCCATGCAAGGCCGAGTGGCTGTCTCCGTTGGTCCAGGTTTTTCTTTCTGTGCTCTGAAAACTGCCAACCCATTCCGCATTAGACTGTGAGCTCATTAAGAGCAGGGGCATGCGTTTTTTTCAGCCTCTGTAAACCTTCCATCCGTCATGTTCAACAGAGAACAAGATTTTGGGTGTGTGCTGAATAGCTGTCCACGGATCTCGGTTATAAGTACTTAACGTTGTGTGTTTAGTCAACCAAAAAAAACAAAACAAAACAAAAAAAAACCTTGAAAGTTAGAGTGGTTTCAAAGTTAAATGAATGACCAAAGCAGGTTTTTGGAGCTTCTCCCTCGTCCCTCTCCAAAGACGGGCGTTCGTTGATGCCCAGGTACATTTTGACCCCTCCGGGCTAGCTCGTGGTAAGAATTCTAATGCTCGTTATTATTCCTTAGGGTGCCAAGGATTCACCCGTACGTCGGGCTGTGAAAGATACCCTTTCCAATCCACAGTCCCCACAGCCATCACCTTACAACTCCCCTAAACCACAACACAAAGTCACACAGAGCTTCCTGCCACCCGGCTGGGAAATGAGGATAGCACCAAACGGCCGGCCCTTCTTCATTGACCATAACACAAAGACTACAACGTGGGTAAGGCTGCTGCTTTTCTTTGGTTCCGTTTTCCTCCCGAGGTCTGGTATGGACTCCTGGGTTTCCTTCCTCGGTGTCCGTAGTTCTCGCAGAGAAATCTCTCACTGAGCCCGACAGTTTGCCGTAGTTGGGGAAAAGGGTCGTGCCCCCCAGTGCCAGCGATTTGATGTTACTGCCTCACTTCTCGCGATGCTGTCCTTGTATCAGGTATCCTAATCTCTTTCTAAGCATGCTAATCATTTTTCTTCCATCAGTTTCTTTTTGCATTTTTAGGGCCATGATCATCTTCATTTGGTTTGTCCTTTTAAGTTTGTACCGTCCTCATCGGGTCGGTGTTTCGCACTTCTGTGCTGCGTTTTCTGTCCTTTAATTATGGGTCAAGAGATGCGCTGAGGAGTTCGGCTGTAAATCTGATGGCCCCTCCTTGTGAGCATCTTGTCAAAATTGACTGTTCTCATCCTGTTCCCCTTCCACGTGCCCCTGAATCCCCCAGGAGAAAGACTCCGTGTGAGCATGACGAGATTAATCAGAGGTGCCTGTGTAGAACTTTCCGTGCCTCTGTCATTTCTTCATTTCTTCGGCTGAATTCGCGGTGCCTTATTTAACACCACACGTAGTCCTTTTAGAAGTGAGCGGTTTGTTTCTGTCATGTGATCTCTGGACCTATGATGAAACCAAACTTGGTATTGTTGTTTCTATTTCCGATGCTGCGGGAGGTTTGCCCCCTTCCTGTCCCTGTCCCTTCCTGTCCCTATCCCTCTCTCACTCTCTGGATACAGAGCTTAACTCTGACCTCTGTCATCCGTGCTTAGAACTGACGTTATGTGAAAGCCGGTTGAGTTTGGGTGGTTGTTAGCTTGGGCTAACAGTGAACGCACGCTTTAAAATCCCCATTTCTAGAGAAGACCCTTAGTGTAGTATAGTCAGTAGAGCAGTAAACATTGTGTTAAGAAAGACACCTGAACCAAAGTGACCTGGATTGTCACTCACACTTTGCCCGCAGTGTATGTTAACTTAGTCCCTAGAGGGCTCACCCTCTAAAATCCAGTGGATCGTGAGGCAGCATGTCTCTACGAGGACATTCTCTGCACGGGGGGGCAGGAACGTGCCTTTTATTGCCGGGCATCTAGCGTCCGTGGCTCCTGTCACTGAAAAGCCTGAAGCCACTATTCCTCCCCGTCACCCTGCTGGGGGTGGGAGTGGGGGGGGGTAACCAGAAATGCTCCCCACACATTCTCAAGACTCCTTAGTGAGAACCACTCTAAAAGTTCTTCCTCTTTGGAGGTACAGGAGTGGCCTGCCAGGGGAATCTGTCATTTAGATCTGGTGACATTCATGTAGTAAGCTCCTGATCCCTGCTGAGGCATCTGCTAGCATGTTGCTTTGTTTGACTTGCCTCTTAGCCTGAAGGTCCTTTTAAGTACAGATTGGGGGGGCACATTGAGAGTGAACAATGGGCACCTGTTTGGTGCCCAAATAGACACAATAGAGACTGGGTATTAGGTCTTTGCCCTCGTGGACACAGAACCTTCGGCTTTCCTGCCGGTGATCTACTCACTCCAGCACCGCTGGGCTTTCCAGCCCTCGGCCAGCCAGGGGAGCTCCAGAAATAGGGGTAAATACTGTCGCAGTAGACGGATTAGTGTATGGAGCCGCTGTGGCTTGCCAGCATAAGCTGTGATTTGAGTCATTTGAACTAGCTTAGCAGCCCAGCCTCCTAACCTTTTCAGTCTCTCACGCCACAACTGCACTGTGACTGCCGCTGGACAGCTTTTATTTTAAATAGCACTTGGCTTTATTTATTGCCCGCATCGGTGCTGAATGAAACCCAGTTTGAATTTCCAGTTGCCCCCTTCGACCCAAGATACTTGGTGTTGACTGATGGCACCGATTTAAAATTTTAATGCGTTGAAACAGTATTTTGTCGCTGCTGTCGCTGTAGAAAACCCTGAAGGTAGCAACTGGGAATTCCACAAGTTACTACCCTTCCTCCCTACAGTCAGACGCCCCGGCACACGGCTGCCTACCCCCCCCCCCCCCCCGCCCCAAACAAAGGCCTGTATACAATGCTCTGTGTGGAAGCCACTCTCCCCATTGCTGGTTTATTATGATAAAAGATGGAGGGAAGGGGAAAGATAATTTTCAGCTTAGAATCTGTTTGGAGTTGGTGTGGGGTTGGCTTTGTTTGTTTTTAAAGAGAACAGCGTAGCTATTCGTAGAATGTGAACACTGCAGTGGAAACAGGAAGAGAAACTGGTAGGTCAGGTTGAGAATAATGAAGATACCACTTCTGCCCCCATCAGCCTGGGTGCACTTGATTAACCAGCAACATGAAAAGACACAGGCCAGTGTTTCCCTTGTATGCATCGATAGGGGAAAATTCCCTTTGAAGTCTATTTATAAAACACAGCCTTCACAAACACAACTAATGCAGGCAGCCTGCCAGCGGTCTGTCTAGGATGAAGTCAGGCCACATCCAGTGAGCATCAGTCTGTTTCTACCTGGGTCAGCAGGGCCAGGGACGCATGCGGGAGGCCACCAAGTGCCCGAGGGGAGATTACGAGAGGCCTTCACTCGTTCATTCTTCTGCTAAGGAAGCAGCCGGAAGCATGTATGTAAGAGTGTATCTCTGCCTCTTACAGGACAAAGCGTTGGCTTATTTTTGTAGCAAGCAAGAATGTACCTTAATGAAGTTGCCGGTTTGTTTTCTACCCAGGTCCAAACTAATAAGACTCAGCGTAGCCTAGGCATGGTTGCTGACCTCTTCCAGGAAGGGAAAAAAACCACAGCTGGTTTTTGAACCAGCCAGCGTCCCCAGATTTTATAAGTTTCTAAATAATTCTGCTAGGAAACCGCCCCCCCCCCCCCGCCCCTTTTTTAAAATGATGGTCTTCGCCTTCTGTTTAAAAACTCTTCCAACTGTATTGAGGGAAGGAGTTGTGAAATGGTGAAATAATGTGCTTTCCTGTGCCTGGGGACAGGGAGAAACTACCCAGTGGGGTTTGCGTATTTTATTCATTTATTTTCGTTTTTATTTCTACCATTTGAAACAGCATTCTTACTGTCCTCCCTAAAGTTGTCACAGTCTCGCGAGGCCTTGGCTGCTGTTACCTGCCCCATTACCTTGGGGAGCCTACCTCCTTGTTGAGGGGACATGCTGGGAGGATGGGCTCAATAGTGCCCTCTAGATTTAGCCCTGAGAGCCTGGTGGAAGGCAGCGAGTGCTGCCGTCATTCTGACTTGTGATGGTGTAATGAAATAATGTGACCCCGAGGGCCTCTAACCCTCCCATTCTACCGAGTCTGGGTTTCCATGCAAGGCCATTTCAGCAGACCTGTGAGATTGAGTTTTATACTTCATGCTCCTCGCCCCCATCCCCTGGCACTTTTCTGTCATTTCAGCCTCTTCTTTCTGTTTGTGTGTGCTTTAAAT